>NC_143207.1:8544687-8858125 GCF_051530095.1 Phoenix dactylifera | reverse complement strand
AAAATATGATTAGTAATTAACTAAATCTATTGCAAGCAAATTAGTTAAGTTACTAGATGAAGTGAATGAAGAGAGAGAGACAGGACAACAGCCAATACAAACACAAATCAATTTATAGTGGTTTGGAGCTAACTCTTGCTTCTACGTCCACTCCCTAAGCTTCACTTGGGAGTTCACTATAATTCCTTGGATTACAGCCGGTTGTTTTACAAGTTCACAACCCAACTTGTTGTTTTTGCGAGATCACAACGAACTCGGTCGGTTTTCACAGGCTCACCGACTAGAACCGTCCGATTGTTTTCCTGGGATCACAATCGAACCCTTATACCGTTGGTTTTGACTTCGGCTCACCAACAAACCTTACAACCCTTGATTCAATTCCCTGATTGAATCAAGTAAGAAAATAGTTTAGCAAAAGATACAAGGAAAGCTTCTTAACAAGCAAATATGAATCAATATGAATAGAGTAAAGTTAGAAGCCCTCAAACAGATTTTGGAAGAGGAAGAAAGGGATTCTCGAACTCTGAGTCTCCTCTTTGAGTGCACTGAAGATTTGATGTTAGAAGAAGAGCCTTAAATGCGAAGGGAAGACTTCTAGGAATGTATTGAATGCGTTTCTTCCTTCTTTTGCTTGTCTTTTCTCTCTATAGACTTTTGGTAGTTGGAAAACACTTAATGCACTGATGGAGTAACTCTCTTGATGTCTACTACTGTTCACTCTGGCTATTTAAGCAGTCCCACTAGAAAAATAGCCGTTAGAAACTGATTTGTGTCCGTTCTGCACAGTCTGCACCTCCTGACAATGTATCCGTTAGGGTCGGAGTCGACTCGTTCGATCTGGAGTCGACTCGGCTGTTGCTGGAGTCGACTCATGCTTTACTGGAGATGACTCGCCCACAGTTCAGGATTTGAATTAAAGTGTTGTCCCGTCCTGGAGTCGACTCGGGCCAAACCTGGAGTCGACTTGCCAATATCCGGAGATGACTCGGCACTTTTGTTGACGGCTCATTCTCAAAATTCTAGATATCTATTTTTCTGCATTTCTCTCTCGAGTCGACTCGGCTCTCAGAGCCTGAAAACTGATCCTCTGTCTTCCGAGTTGAACTGCCTCGGAGTCGACTCGCACTTTATTGGGGTCGACTCGGCTGACTTGGGGTCGACTTCCGTATTCTCGGAGTCGACTCGTTCACAAAGTCACTTTGTTTGATTTTCCGCCTTTCAGTCTGCTTTTCTCTGAGAGTCGACTCTTGCATGTTTAGGAGTCGACTCGCCAAACATTGGAGTCGACTCGGTAACAAGGTCTAGAAAACACTTCTCTGTCTTTCTGTCTGTTACTCCTTGGAGTCGACTCGAAACTGTCGGGAGTCGACTCGGCAAGCATTGGAGTCGACTCGAAATCATCGAAGTCGACTCGGTGACAGGATCTGAAATTCATCTTTCTGTCCTTCTGTCTGTTCTCTGTCGGAGTCGACTCGTAGTGTACCGGAGTCGACTCGAGCTTGTGCCAGAACCTCCGAAATACTTGGAGTCGACTCGTAATCTTCCGGAGTCGACTCGAGCTTCAGACTTTGGCTTAATTGAGTTCAATACTTAGCCAAATGACTTTGAACAAAAAGCTCGATGCTCTTAAAGATAAATTCATATATATTTGCCTGAAACACTAGATTGAATTCATTAGTACAACATGAAATATACTCAAATGTTTTGAGCTCATCAAAATCAAATAGGGGTATAGTCAATCACTCCACAGTTTTCCCCCCATCTTTTCCTGAGGATCAACGATGCAATTGAAATCTCCTGCCACCAACATAGGATAGCCATGACTAATCATCTGAGAAGCCTCCTCCGACAATATCTTCTTAACCCTATAATCAGTGCTAGCATACACTTCTTCTTCAAGGTAACTATTTAAAAATACTGATTTCACATCCATCTGAAAATTTTTTCATTTCCGTTGAGTTGAAATGCTAGCACCATTTGAATGGTTTCAAGCTGGACAACCAGTGCAAACCCTTTTTGGAAATCAATACCATACTTTTGCTTGTAGCCTTTCGCCATCAAACAAGCTTTGTGCTTGTCAATTTCTTCTTATGAGTTCAACTTGGTCTTATAAACCCACTTCACATCAACTGGCTTCTTGCCATTAGGAAGTTCTATAAGCTTCCAAGTTTTGTTACTTCGAATTGCATCCATTTCTTGGTCCATCGCATGCTGCCACTTCTCTTTTCTATTAGCTTCTTCAAAACTAATTGGATTTGCATCCACGAATAATACAAAATCTACAATATCTTCATCATCAAGAATGTTTCCAGTAGCTTCATAAATATCCCGTATGCTTCTTGTCCTTCTAGAAGGGGCACTAGAAGTTGATGAAGATGAAGATGACACTGGAGATTGAGGTAGAGTGTGCACTTCTTCATTTTCTTGCTCAATGCTTTTTTCTTCCATATCAACTTGGATAGATTTGCCTCTCTCAGACATCTTGATTGAAGACCCAAATATTTTCTTCATCGAACTTCACATCCCTACTTACAATAAGCTTCTTTGTGATGGGATTATATAGCTTGTGCTGAGTTACGCCCTGTTCGATGCGACGTTCGCAGTGAAATTCGAACGGAACGTCGTTTATCGCATGAACGCACCTCGAATCGTAGAATTCAAAAATTTTTCTGGATCCAAATCCAGAAGATCTTTGAATTCGTTAGGGAGGGGAGATTAGGATCTTAGGAAGGTTGATTAAGATTCATAAAACTGAAACTAAAATCAGAAAAAATTAATTTGGAGATCTCTTCTTCAGAAATTCTGCAGATGAAGAACACCGCAGCCTGATGATCTATCTAGGTTCCTGTTTGAGCCACATAATTGTCCGGCCTCTACAGGTATCCACACGAGGATCTAATCATCTGAGATAGGGTCTTACCGAAGTGCTAGCTCCTTGCAAAGATATTTCATGACTATCATATAGATTAGAAGATAAAAATCTGCAACATACCTCCTTAAAGAAGAACCCTTTCTTCTTCAACCTTGCTCGCGATGGAGGAAGAGGAAGGAGGAACCTTGCACGTGGATCTTCCTTGCCTTGCTACCATGGAAGAAGAGGAGGATGAAGACCCCTTGCTGCCGTGGAGAAGGAGGAAGAAAGAAGAGGAGGCGTGGAGAGGAAGAGGAGAGAATTTTATTCATAACTTCTCCCTTGCTACCCTTTTATAGATTGGGTTTAGGGCTCCTCCTAATCTTATTAGGAGTATGAGACTATAACCCACCCTTGGATTAATGCCAAGTGTCCAATCCTTGTGCTCATAGATGCATGACATGTGTCTATTTAATCAATTGATTAATTTTCTAATCACATTAGGATTCCTAATCTCATTAGGAGAATTAATTGATTTGGGAGCATGTATCCTACGACGCTTTGTGGACTTTAAAGTCTGCATAGTGTGAACATGACTGAAGTCATATTCATCCTACGACGACATGTGGTCTTTAAAATCCGCACAAACCTTGGTTTAATCAAATTGACCCAATCATGAGCCCAAATCAATTTGGGTCGAACCCAATTTGATTTGGCTCATTAAATCAGCCCAATTGCAATCCAATTGCAATCAATTTCACTTAATTCTTCTTTCATTAACTCACTAACACTTAGTGGGTTAATTCAATCACCAATCATATTGATGATTGATTTCTATTATGATTCCAAATCATAATTATGATAGTCTGACTAATTAAATCCTCTATGTGTGTGACCCCGTAGGTTCTATTCTGATTGGTAGTGAGAAATATTGAGATCTCCATCTCAATATCACTGAAATTTTTTTCAGCGGACTGAAACGATTTCAGTTCTACTCTTAGGGTTCACTGATCACCAAGTGAATGCCTTCGAGTCTCACAATCCACTAGTGACACCGAGCAGTATGTGGTGGCAACCCAGCAAAATGGAATATCTAAACCTCTTGGTGCAGTTAGCGTATGATACAGTCCCTCTATTATGGATCCCGACGTGACGGAGGTTATGGATATCTCGTCAAACCCCATCGTCTGTCATATGTTAAATTTATACGACTTCCAGTTTGAGATATGGAAAACTCTTTTTCCAAAATACTTGGTCAGAAATTTATCGAACTCAGTCTCATAAATTACATAGGATCACTCCTAATCTATCAAGATCGATAGATCCCATCTAGATGCAACCCTATTCCAAAATGAACCTACTGCAGCCAATTCGCACTACAAGGACCCGAATGACTAGGGCCCAAGTTCACATGCTCGTCAAACTACAGCAACCTCACAGTGAATAGCTGAGGCATCGCAGGTTAAAGGACCAGTCATACAACTGCAGCATAAGTAGTCACTGACGAGTGGATAGACATCCATATGACTACTATCTTTGGTCACGCTCAGTACCTTGTTCTCTAACAAGTACTTGCATAATCACTCCAGTGTCTCTACACAGTGGACTCGAGACTCGTCCATCTGACTAAATGATCTGTGCACTAATCTCAGCGGATCGATCACCGTCCCTCGTGATGGATCCATCGATCAGGAGCATTTAGAAATTAATCCCTAATGACACATGCCTCAAATTCTCAACTCCTTGAAATTATGTGTCATCATCTATTAATTTTTTGGACGATTCATGGATACATATAAACATGAATGAAAAATAAAATGCCCTATCTTATTTATTAATAAGTGTCAAATTACAAATTTATGCCCCAGATTATAAATATGCATCAGCCACGTTGGCTTCTAGGGCATACTTCTAATAGCTTGTAGGCTTTAGAATTTTTTGCATAACCGACGAAGATGCACTTTTCAGATTTCTTATCTAACTTCTTTCTTGTCAAGTCCGGAATATATGCATAAGAAACGCATCCAAAAATTCTCAAGTGATCAACACTAGGCTTGCGACCACACCAAACTCCTTCAAGAGTACCGCCTTGTATACTTTTTGATGAAGATTGATTCAATAGATAAACTGCACACGCCATCGCTTCAGCCCAAAAGGTACTGGGCAACCTTTTGGCCTTCAACATGCTTCTCGCTAACTTCATAATTGTCCAATTTTTTCTTTCTACAATGCCATTTTGTTGAGGAGTATACCGTAAGTCATTTGATGTCGAATCCTACAATCCTTCAGAAAAGTATTGAATTCACCATTCATGTATTTACCACCACGATCAGTTCGCAACACTTTTATTTTGAATCACTTTGCTTTTCAACTAAGATTTTGAAACTCTTGAAAATGACAAAGACTTCTAATTTTTAGAAAGGTGTATTCTTGATGAAGGAGGATGGAGAAATGAGTCTAAGGTGTTACTATTTGATTATGGACTCAAATTTCATTGATTCGGGTGATAGGTATGAAGTTACAAAACTGGAAAATTTTTAGGCAAATTTTTATACGAATTTAGACTAGATTCACGTACTAATTAATGACACAACTTTTTAAGAGACAAGAACCAAGTTCTTAGAATATATTCAAAGTAAAAAATTAATTCTTTCCAACCAATGAAGTTCATGAATTAAAAAGTCAATGAACCACAGAAACGAAAGAGATAAATATTAAATACAGAAGTTAAAGAGATAAACATTAACCACAGAAGCTAAAGAGACAAACATGTGTCTAGCTTATAAATTCTAACATGCCAGCGAACAAACGTATCGTTGGGAGATCATTGTCCTTTTAGGGCTCGTTTGGTTCGCGGGAAGTATTTTCCCTCCTAGGAATATGATTCCTGGGAATCAGATTCCTAGGAAGAGGATACCTAGGAAAGTACTTTTGACATGTTTGGTTAACCATGGGAAAGTGACTAATTTCCAAAGTGCTTATGTTTGGTTGACCATCCACTTTCCTAGGAAAGTTATGTATAATTCCTATTATGCCCTTAATAAAAATTAGGTCTTTAATGCCTCTTTAATGCTTCTTTAATGCTGAAGGGTTTTTTTGGGAAAAAATAAAAAAGGAGTGATTCCCACCTCATGGGAAAGTAACTTTTCCATGTTTCTCATGGGAAAGACTTTCCCATGAAATGTGGGAATCATATTCCCATGGGAATACAACTTTCCCATCTCTCTCCTTTGAAAACTCTAACCAAACAAGAGGCATTTCATTACTTTTCCGTTGACCACACTTTCCCTCTTCGTTTTCCTGCGAACCAAACGAGCCCTTAGTATTGATTGGGCTCGTCTTAAGCTCTTCAAAATGTCGTTTCCACCTCTATTAGGTCGGGAACTTTTGGTCTCGGAGGCAAAGCTTCAAACCCCCACTCTCTTTGGACACTCAGATCAAAACCAATCCCGAAGGCTATGCGTAGAGCATGGAATCTTAGAATTTTCCTTCCTCCTTTCTCTTGACTATATCGACTCGGCTATCAGTTCCATTATCTCTCGGTATAAATCTTGGAACTGTTCTCGTAAAATCAAATCACAGAACTCCTACCTTGTTGGAGAGTCAGGGGACTGATTGTATTATTGTCCTCTCATTCTAATAAAGCTGGGGAGGGGCTTCACCCCCTCCATTATTATTGTGGAAAAAAAAAGTTGGAACCCTTGGTTCTCTCGGTGTACCACCTAACTACGAGTTGTAGAATGGCATTTTCAGACAAGTAATGCAAAGGGAACGTAAGTGTATCGATACTGAAGTTGGCGGTTTTGCCCAAATGAATCAAACTAATCATTTGTCAGATAATTAAAAACATAGGAACATTCCATGTATAAATCACACCAAACATTGACTGATCACAAGATAATTACGAGGTATACAATTTTTCATGTTTTTATGGTTTCAACCTTGGGCACTGGAACTGGGAAATGATGTATCTCTTCCATCCAAGGATTCTTTTCCTTGGCAGGATTAATGGTTTTCAGTGCTCGCCACACTGCGCTGTTACACTTGAACCCTGAACCGAATGCAATCTGCCATGTCCGATTGCCCTTCTTGATTCTTCCTTTAGCTTCAGTGTAGGCGAGCTCGTACCACAACGAACTGCTCGACGTGTTTCCGAACCGATACAATGTCATCCTTGAAGGCTCCATATGCCACTCACTCAGCTGCAAGTTCTTTTCCAACTCTTCCAACACTGCTCTCCCGCCGGCATGAATGCAGAAATGCTCGAATGCCAGCTTGAAGTCTGGAATGTAAGGCTTGAGCTTCATCTTGAAGATCTTTTTCCCGACCAGTGTGAAGAGGAAAAGGAGTTGCTCCGACATCGGAAGGACTAATGGCCCGAGGGTGGTGATGTTGGTCTTCAGAGCTTCGCCTGCCACTGCCATGAGGTCTTTCGAGAGGGCGACGCCGGTTGTGCCGCTGCTGTCTTCCTCTTGGAAGACACAGTTGTAAGCGCGGTCATCCGCACCCTTATGAGTGCGGACAGTGTGGATGAGTTGGTACTTGGAGCGGTGGCGGTCGGAGCGGCGGTTGGTGAGGAGGATGGCAGCGCCGCCCATGCGGAAGAGGCAGTTGGAGAGTAGCATGGAGCGGTTGTTGCCAAGGTACCAGTTCAGCGTGATGTTCTCCATGCTGACAACCAAGGCATAGGAGTTGCGTTGCACCTACAGTAGTATCACTCCACAAATCAAATTGTTTTGATCAACCAAGGACTCAGATGATGCGAGGTTCATGACTTGGTTCTTATTTGATATTTTTCAATGAAGGTGGAAATTCTCAAAGATCAATGGTGGATAGGATTTGTGAGATTGAGGTGAAAACTAGAAACCATATTGTTTCTCAATAATTTAAAGGGAAGAAAAGCATTACTCAGTCTTGCATGCGATCCCATGTAGAGGAACTCTTTCAGCTACAGTTTTTAAGTACATATGATTTTGAAATGTATTAGTTTCTATCTTAAAATATTATTCTATTTAATTGCTATCACATAGATACTGCTGTTAGCAGGTGACAGTATGATAAGAGACCATAATGGTACACTTTTCTGCAGAGCATATGGTCCAACCTACCTTAGGCTTTCCTTTCATACATGTGAAATGATATCGAAGAGTGCTTATGATTTTAACTCTCATAGGATGATCCTTCACTCAAAAGAAAGGGATAATATTGGGGTATTGTCAAAACATTATGGGCTCCACTATTAGCTTGGTCATTTTCTGAACAAAAAGTTAAGTCCGGGATGTCTTAATTGCTATTGGAAGCATTTGAGCTAGAGAATGTTAGAGAGAGCTCCATTTTGAACCATGATTCAAATGTTAGCTGGTTCTTTCTAAAGCCTGAGGGGCAATCTCTGTTGGCAGTTGTTAAGTAGCTCCAATCAAATCTTTTCTAGAGAATATGACCCTATGAACAAGTTTGAAGATTATGTTTTTGAATTCTAGCTTAGAGTTGATTTCAAAACATTTTGAGTGGCAATTTAGCTTCATGATTTTTTTTTTAATTTTTATTTTGTAAAAACTATAATATCTTTCAAAAAGAAAAATAAACAAGCCTAGAAACATAATTATTACAGTGTTATTAATATAAAGAGTACTGCTACACCCTGGTGTTTTATTAGAATTTGCAAACCAGTGGTTAAAGTCACTAGCTGTTGAGTATCGGTGACCGAGAGTTGAATCTTGCCATCATACCTCAATAAAAATAGAATAAAATAGAGATTACTTATCTTTTTCCTTCCATAAAGGAACCGCAGCTATCTGATTGCCTATACCTGGTCTCTAACACTATTGTATGAGAATCTTTATTCTTTAGTGCATGACCAAAAAAGATATGATGTAAGTAAGCTGATCTTATCAAGCTAAACTTATTTTGAAGTTGAGCTTAGCTCGAGCAAACTCATTTAGTTTTGATATGAATGATAGAGTTTGGAGTGCATTAAGTTCTATTTGGTTGGTGATCCAATGGTGAATTCCTGCGAAGGATGATGAATTTTTCTTTCATGTGAAAAATACATTCCCGATATATATATATATATATATATATATATATATATATATATATATATATATATAGAGAGAGAGAGAGAGAGAGAGAGAGAGAGAGAGAGAGAGAGAGTATATACATAATTACAATCATAACTTAGCTTGTCCGTCAAAGCAAATAGTGGATGATCTAACGGTGGATTCCTACAAAGAAAGGTGAATCTTTCTTTCGCACCCAAGATACCTCCAGAACCTGGCCAGATATAGGATAGTCTATGTTTTTTTATTTTTTAATTATTATTTTTAGGGATGGGATAAATACACCGTTGCAACCATAACTTGGCCCGTCCGACCTAATTTAACGCCTAAAAAACTGATACGTTACCGCTCAACCACCCTCACCCACCCTTTGCATGAGTCGATGCGGCTGAAAGGGACCTATCACAGCCAAAGGGAACCCACGCCCACAAGATGATATCATCTTATAAATACTACCAAGTATAACAATAAAATAATATGATGGGCCCCAAACATGTTACATATAAAAAACCATGTTCATGCTATATGGCTTGAGAGAATACTGGTGCGATTAATGGTGAGGTTGAGTGAAGCACCAATTCTCACTTGACATGTGGTATTGGACCTTTCATTTGGGACCATGCATGGTTGGGCCTCAATTTTTTTTGTTCATAACAAAAATTATCATAAATAGACTCATGCATACCTTTTGTTTTGTCCTTGTTGCAAGCTAGATATGTAACTTGTTATTAGAAATAAGAGACAGAGAGTTCAGCTATCATTAAAAATAAAAACAAAGTGCAGTTCTATTAATTCTCATAAAAGAGGTTACTGTTTTGCTAACCTGGAGGAGTTGCTTGGCAAGGTCTATGGAAATAAGTCCTGCACTGCAGCCCATGCCACCGAGGTTGTAGCTGATGATATTCCCTCTGAGCTTGTAGTGGTTCACCACCATGGCCGAGAGCGACGGCGTTGGATTGAAGAGGCTGCAGTTCACCACCAGGATCCCGATGTCCTTCGCCTTCACCTTCGTCTTCTCCAGCAGCTCGTCGATGGCCCCGAACATCACCATCTCTGCCTCCTTCCTCGCCTCTGCCATGCATGGGTTCGGCGGCACGTTCAATACTGCATCCGGGAAGTATGTGGACTGTCCAAGACCTGATCGCTCCAGAATTTTCTTCTGAAATGCGAGGTTCTCCTCGGTGAAGACCCCCGCTTGCGCCGACCGCTCCATGAAGAGCTCGCGGGTGCACTTGCGAGCGTCGTCGGGCTTGTAGCATGAGAAGTCGACGAGGTAGACCGGACGAGGCCGTGTCATGAAGTAGAGGGTGGCGAGAGAGGCAGTAAGGGTTAGGCCGAGGAGAGTGGCGACCAGGTTGAAGCGCAGGTGATTCCAGAGCAGGTGCAGGTCACCGACGGTGAGGCTGGAGAGGTGCGTCAAGACGACGGCCAAGATGGGGATTAGGAGAAGGTACATGGCATTGGAGATTAGATAGTGGTATCCCAGCTTCACATATTTGAGCTTTACGGATTGGAGAAAGTTAGGAAGTTTATGCTTCCTATCAGGACTAGTTTGGACTGAAGTTCCGTTACCTTCTGAACTATCCATCCTTCGTGACATGATGATAAGGATGGAGGGTTAACTATAGACACCTCAACTTAATTAATTTGTGAACTGAAAGAATACTAAGATGAAATCCTCGAATTAAGCAAACGAAACGGAAGCAAAATCAATATATCTTATGAGAACTTGTCATGTAAGAAGATTGTTACGACTCAGCTTTCCAACGTTGCGAACAAGCTAAAGGAGATAAAGGTGAGAGAGCTTCTAAGAATTTGTTAAGATCTATGCAGCTAGCTAGAATGGAGGTATGAGATGAGGAAAGAAAGTTAAGGAAACAGAAAAAGACTTCCAAGACTAGGAGGAACTGAGATAGGAAAAATGGATTGGAATTGGTTTGTGTTCAAAGAATGGAGAGTCGTGGAGTTTTAAAAGGCATGAGAGAGAGTGAGAGAAGAGAGAGAGGGGGGAGAGAGAGAGAGAGAGAGGATGCAACCAGCCAACCACCTCACCGAACTTCGGCATTGAAGGAGGACGGCTGAGGGCATTGAATTTGCCAGCCGGGGAAGTAGCAGAACCCCATCACCTTCCAACTGGTGCTTTAATTAATTTCTGGACAGGGTTCTGGAGGGGAGAATACCCGAAATATCCCTCGAGGAACCAAAATGTTCATATTGTTCTTCTCGTGCTCGGGATAACATGCTACCATCTTCTTACCCTGTTCAGGTGGCGTAGTTTGGCAACAAATATCATATGCAGCGGGCACTCTTGAATATCATACGGAATGAAACTCCTGTTTTACCGTATTATTTTTAGTATCCATTTTAAGGAAAAAACTAAAGAGTCAATAAGGATGGGACTCTTTCTACTAACGAGTCCGTAGTAACTTTTTTTTAAAAAAAATTACATGCGCCAAAAGAGATCATCTAAAAAAAAAAAACAGGTCCGCATCCTTTTTCTTCCTCATCTAGCCTCTTTATCTATCATTTTATTTATCAAGCCATTTATTCCATTCGTGAGGTCTTCTCCTTTCGAATTTCTTTCTCCTTCTTCAAATTTCTCTCTAAAAAATCTTTGCACCTAAGAGTTTATAGAATCCAAGAGATAATATACATATAATTTCTTATACTAGACAATGTTAGAAAATTGTGTATCGGTAATGATGAATACTATATTCTAAAACTACGTATCGATTTATCTAAAGATGTGTATTAGCTTAATTAAGAGACAATTAATTTATTTGGTGTGTATTACCTAGACATATAGTGTATGCTGGTAAAAAATATATTTTATAAACTGTATATTAATTTATCTAAAGATATGTATTAGATCATTGCTAAATGTATATCTATTAAGTTTGCAGTATGTATCAAAAAGTCGATAAGTATGTATCACCGGCTATGTAGTGTATAGTGGTGAATATAATATTTTAGAAACTATGTATCAATTTGTTTGGAGGTGTGTATTAGATTACTAGATGATTAATTTGTTAAGTGTATATTATCCGAGCGTATACTGTGTAATGGTGAATACCATTTCTAAAAACCGTGTATCGATTTATCTAGACATACGCATTAACTTGTTAAATAACTAATCTGTTTGGTATGTTTTACTCAACCATGTAGTATATATGATTTTTTTTTATTTTTTTATTATAGGATGATGGCTCGGTTAGTAGGAGTCTATAATTTTTGAATTTTTTTTAAGATAGATACTAAAACAAATATAACAAAATAGAAAGCTCGGTTGGTATTTTTTCTCTTGGGCCCGCCCCTATGATTTTTGTTCCTAATTTGGTGCAGTTGGCATCTTTGTTCCACTTGGGCCCCTCGCATCAGTCATTTTACCTATAAATTCCTGGTGTTGTCCCGTCGAGATACTTCGTGACCAGTTTAATTGGGCCCAATTACAAAGATTTAAACAAACGTTCTTCTCTTGATAAATATGTCAATAGTTATGAGGGCACTTAAAAAGGGTTTATTTATCTTAGTATTTTTCTAACACGGTTCGAATAAACAAATGACAGAAAAAAGAGTTTTGTTATAAAATTTGAAGCAAGGAATTGCAGATCAAGAAAACAAAACAATTAAAAAAAACCATATGATTGGAGACATCTCTGCATCATGGTGATCTCAAAATAAAACTATATATCATGCATTAGAACTATTAATTTGGAACCATTTGATGAATAAATAAGAAATTCTAGAATCATTTTATTATCTTGATAAAGGCTTTTTAGTTTCTTAATAATATATAGGTAATATAGACCTTTTAGATTACATTTCATATTTGTAAGGGAGAAGCAGGGAAAGCCATCCACTCTGAAATTACCTAGGTCCAGTTACTAATATAAGCCTTGGTTTTGTTGCCACCCAAATCCAATCTGAATCATCGATGTTGGATAGAATCTGAGATAAAGCAGTGAGGTCGGATGGCTAGTCTCCGAGCTGAACAATTGGATAGGAGAGTGCTATCAACAATCGAGCTTGAAATTGGTTGGAGAAGCCTACCTAGCATGACTTATCCAATCTAAAATTGAAAAGAAAAATCTGCAAGAATTTATCCAGTGGAGGACCTTTCAATGCTTAAGTTAGCAGAATTTTAGAGAAACATGAGAAATTTGAGAGTCACAATGTATGGGAGAGTGTGAGAGCTTAGCAGAATGTACCCAAAGTTTCCTCTAATGGTGCCTTATATAGAAAAAGTCTTGCTATTCATTACCAAGTTAGACGGAAGTGGGCCTTAACTACTTGATAATGGTCCCCGCATTGGACACGTGGTTAATATTAATTGCACTAATCGTGTAGTAATAGTTGATTCCCCAAGACAAGCCGTAACTACCCCTTAATTGGCGGGATCACGGTTGTGCCTTTATTGGCGGTTGATTGCTTTAAATACCCTTGAATTAGAGGCACGTGTTAGAATATCGCTGGTCAGCTAGCTCGCTCTGGTTGGTTTGACGGTTCAAGTCGGTACATCGGTAAACACCAAGATCAACAGTCTGATTGACTACTATGGCTCGTGGCTCCATTGGCCACTAAGTAGGGCAAAAAGCAGGCTAGATTATATCCAATCGTATCAATTTTCATATCTGATTCAGATCAAATTTGGATACTATTTCTTTTAGTCCGATCGGATATAGATACAAATTCGGATAATCAGTTCAAAAAAATTTCAGATATGCATATGGATGTGAATACACCTGATTTTTTTGGATTTGGATCCAGATCCGGATCTCCATATAACAAGGGTAAGTAAAAAGAAGAAGTTTAAGTTAAGTTAAACTAGAAAACTAATTAAGTGATTAACCAAATCTAAACTAAAAGGAATCCAGATATCAGATGACTATCACTTAAGACAGTAACTCGAACCTGAAATATCTGATTTGAATAAAATTCTTCGAATCATCCTACACACCTGAAAGGCTCAAACCTCTCATTCATCCGTTTCGTCCCTCTTTTCTGTTCGTCGTCTTCAAGCAACTAAGGTTTCGAAGGTCCCATCTATTTTCTAATTTTCATTCAGCGATTGCAACCAGCGACAGTCATGAGATACCTTGGAGGTGCCATAGATCCCATCTACTTCGATGATGGGCAACCTTGAGTGTTGCATCCTTTATGAAACTACTAATTTTTATTATTAATAAGTGCTTGCTAAAATTATATTTTTTTAATGATTATGTCTTTATTGTTAGTTTTCATCATAGAATTTTGTTCAAATTTGAAAAGGTATTTGATATATACCTGTATTTGAATAAGAGAATATGGATATGTTTAATATCTGATTCGTATCCGTATCCATTTATAACAAATATGGATATGCTTAATATTTGACTTGTATCCATATCCGTTTAGAACAAATATAATTATTAATTTTGATATCTGTTTAATATCTACATCCGTATTCGTTGAAAAATATGGATACATCAATATCCGATCTGTTTTATGTCCTACTTTTAAGACTGTCAGCTCGGACCATGATGAGGTCATCGCATCGGTCAGTTGTCGAGGTCATCACTTCGGTCAATTATCAAGGTCATTACTTTAGTTAATTGCCGAGTTTAGGTTGATGAATATACACCACATCAGTTGCCTCAGCTTGGCCGAGGTCATATCCTTATCATATTTGGAACTTCTTGAGGTAGTATGTAATACCTAACTGCATTGTTTAAATTTCCAAAGTGCCTTTATTTTAGCAGGATTTTTTGGGCGATGATTAGACTCTTCGAAACAATTCAGAAAGGTGGTCCAAATAGTTATTTGATGGCATGTACCATCTATCATGATTTGGCATGTGACAAGCATTTTGAAAAGATTTGAATTCGAAAAGATTTGAATTCTGACAGCGATCCAGACAAAAAATGAGGTTATGGCAATCCCTAAATTTTTGTCTCCAATAAGCTCCTCCTTTATATAAACAAGGCCATGGGACCCCCAAGGCACTGATAACCAAAGGCTTTGATAGCCCAAGGCTCTCATAGAGAGAGGCGCTCATGCTCTTACACATCTTCTTGCTCTTTTTTCTTGTAGGATGACCGAGCTCCCAATGACTGAGCTCCCAAAAGCCAAGCTTCCGATGACCAAGCTACCAAGGCCGAGCTACCAAGCCTAATGCCAAGCTATCAAGACCAAGGCCGGGCACTCTAGGCTAAGCAATCTAAGCCAATCACTCTAGGTTGAGCAATCCAGGCCTAGCAATTTGGGCAGATCACTCCACTCTGATCTTTTCTCATATATATTCTCTTTCTATTTCTCATTCTTACTTCAAAAACCTTCCTGCCTTAAGCATCGAAGGGCTCACCTGGAGCTAATCCAACAAGCTGTTTTCTTTTTGTGTGCACATCAGTGTCTCTCCATGGCAAAATGGTGCTTCGTCTTCCGCCGCGGTAGATCGATTAATTCCATTCCCATCTCTAGATCATCAGACCATCGTTGGATAGGTTTGGGCATCAGTAGGTTCCTTAGATTATATCCAATGATAAATTCCTTTTTCAATTTCATGTTTGATCTAGTAGTATTTGTATAATCCTTGGTAATTCTATCCTCTCAACGTATACAATGGCGTATACATGGTAATAGTATGCTATGGTCTATAACCATTGGAATTAGATGAATGGTTATATACTAGTTGATATTTCATGTCAAATACAAAGGATCTCTTAGAGCATTTTATTTTTGCTAACCTAACTAACTATTATTCTACTTCAAATACAAAATATTTTGGTGCAGCATATTTTTTATATAACATGTTAACATTGCTAACGTGTTTATTAATATAATGAATAAAGATTGTTTTTGTTTGATATCCAAAAAATCTGAAATAAGTATTTAATGCAAAGCGAGCGGGACGATCTCAATACTTTTCCAAAAAAATCTCCTGAGTGATGCGCGGCAAAGGACGCAACCCAGTTGGCAACCCTATTCACCTTTCAAAAGATGCGTGTGGCTCGAAAGTGTCAAGCTCCCTCGAAATCCCACATGTCCTGAAGCAACGGGTGTAGCTCATTAGTGCTGTGACATCCCTAGATTCAATTAAACACTGTGGCTGAGTCGCCTTCCATGGGAATGCTACCTGCGCCCAATGCACACCTAGCATGGGTGAGACCCTCCAGGTTGCTTTCAACTCTACTCCGATGACCGACTCCTCGAAGGTGCATCGTCGTCCCACTGCTATGAATCTAGAGTCATGGTTCCTGATCACAAAGCCCACTCCTCCTCTATCACCACCATCTAAGACACTACCGTTAAAGTTTACCTTGAGGAAGCTAGGTGGTGGAGGCTCCCTAGATACGAGAATTATTTTGGCCATTGTATAAGCTGAATAGGAGCCCTAGGTGTCCCTAGCCAACTCCGGCACTGTCGCGGCAATGGTACTGGATACCTCAGCAGTGTGAAACAAAGCTCTTCTCTACCATTGACCTCGGATGCACACATTTGCCCTCAAAGATCCGGCTATTTCTATCTAACTAGATTTGGTAAGCCACATAGGTGCACTTGATACTCCACTCCCCTGTGTCGGGCCTTTGGAAAACCTGCTGCAGCAAACGTAGGAAGTCCTCAATTGTGGTTATGGGCTACAGTGACCCCCAGACAAACCCCCATATCTGCATCGCACGAGGGCATCGAAGAAGGACATGATCAATGGAGTCCTCATCTGGACACCACTCACAAGTAGGCTAACACATACCCCCTTTCTCGCTAGTACACCCCTGATTGGCAAGCACCCCCATGCCACCTTTTAGATAATAAGGCGACATGAGGGCGGACGTGTAGCTTCCAAATCCATCTCCCATCTATCTAATGAGTTGTCCCACTTTTGATCAGATCCTGAAGCTCATGGGTATGTACCTTTGCTCTTCCTGTGGCTCTCAATACCCTCCTATTCGTGACCTCCTTTGCAGGTAAAGGTAGATTCAGCACCCTCTCAGCCAATTGCTCCCCGAAGGCCTACCAAACACGCCCCACATCCCACCTCCTCTCTCCAGGTACCATCAGGTTATGTACTCTGCACCCCTCCAGGCCTCCTGGGTTGAAGAAGGTGGGCTACCACCTCAGTGGCTGCTCAGACAACCACCGATCCTCCAGCAAATCAATAGCTTGTCCATCTCCAACAACCCATACGACCGAGGAGAGCATCAATGAAGCACGAGCACAAATATCTCTCCAAATAAATGAGCTATGGTGCCTAGACCCATCCGCCGGGTCCCCATACTTGGCCCTCATTATAGAGCACTAGAATCCCTCAAGTTCCAGTAGAAACCTGACCACATGCCTGGTCGCCAAGATCTCTTGCCTCAGTGTCAAAGAGTGGATGCCCAGTCCCCCTCTGTAGGTTGCTTGACATGCCACATCTCATGCCATCAGATGGATACTACATCCGCCCTCCTATCTGCCCAGATGAAGTACCTGAACAACTGCTTCAGGACCCTCAGTGATGCTAGAGATAGGTTGGTATTGGACATCAAGTAGACTAGGACTAAGCTCAAAACATACCGAACAAGGGTCACTCTGCTTATCATGGATAAGGCGCTAGCCTACCACCGCTCCAATTTGTGTCTGATGCCCTACTCAATAGCCACGCACTCCCTTTTGTGCAGGCGGCGCCTCGTCATGGGGACCCCAAGTATCTCATGGTGCCCCCCTGCTCGCCAATCCCTAGGATACCCATGATGGAATTTTACAGTCTCGGCTTACTCCTTGGATTGAAGCAAATGACAAACTTAGCCATGTTTACCTTCTACCTAGATGCCCAACAATAGTCTTCTAAGATCCTCCGAATTGCCAGTGATGACCGCCTCGTTGCTTGCGCCAATAGCAAGCAATCATCTGCAAACAATAGGTGAGAGATCTAAAATGAGCCCCCTCTCGGTCTATAGGCCTCCATAGCCTAGGTCACAGAAGCCCGCCGTAGCATTCGGGACAACGTATCCGCACACACGATGAATAGGAGAGGCAAGAGTGGGCAGCCTTGTCGTAGACCAACAGAGGACTCGAAGAACTGTGTGGGCGTGTAATTCACCAAAATAGCAAAGGAGGGGCTCTGAATGCAACCCATAATCTAGCTAATCCATACCTGGTGAAAGTCGAAACTCTCCAAGGCGTGGGTCCAGAATCTCCAACTCATCTTGTCGTAAGCCCTCTCCATATTGAGTTTGACTTCCATCAGATTCCTCTAAACTGTTGCTCTCTGAAGGTCATCCATAAACTTCTGAACTATCAGTACATTGTCAGTAACGTTATGCCCTCCAATAAAGGCTCCCTGCTCCGGGCTGATGAGCCGGGGCAGGATCCTCTCATCCTCCTCACTAGAATCTTCGCAATGACTTTATACAGGATGGAGCATAGGCTGATGGGCCAGTAGTGGCACGACTCTGTGGCATTTTGCCTCTTCGGAATCAAAGTGATGAAGGTCCTCTTCCAATCCTGGAATATCCTCATAGAGATGAAGAACTGCTGGACTGTCTCGATCACATCTTGCCTAATGATATACTAATACCTTCCAAAGAAGACTGGGGGAAAGCCGTTTCGCCTTGGGGCCTTATTCTCATCCAAAGACTAGAGAGCCTCCTGGACTTCATTAACTAAGAACTATCTCACCAATACTTCAATCTCCTCCTTCAAGACTCTCACTGTCGGCACTGGCAAACTCGGCGATGTCCCTCCTTCAGCATGATCAGTCTACCTAGATCTAAAGAATTGGTCCAACTCTCTTTTGATGGAGTTCGGGTCATCTATGATCTGCCATTTGTTCTATTTTATGCAGCTGATTCTGGTCCTCTGTTTGCGGATGATCGTCGCTTGGTGGAAGAATCTGATATTTTGGTCCCCCTCTATAATCCATTATACCCTCGATTTTTGATGCGACAAAGTCTCCTGATGCGACAATGGCTATAGAAGCTTCTGCCTCCTCTACCCTCCTAAAGATATTCCCCAACTCTTCACGGTTCCATCTGCGCAATCGATGTTTTGCCATCTTTAGCTTCTGGGTCACCCTGTACATAGCATCCCCTGCACTGGCACCTCCCAAGCCTCCCGCACCATGTCCTATGACCGAGGGTAAGACAACCAACTCTTCTTAAATCGAAATGGACTACGATAGGTGATCGACGCCAAGGTACTAACCACAATAGGGTAGTGATTCGATGCAATCCAAGGAAGGTGGTCCACCCGACACTCTAGCCATTGTTGTACCCTACCTACAGTTGCAAACACCCGGTCTATCCTTTCCCAAACTCTTGCTCGACCCAGCTTGTTGTTACACCAAATAAACCTCGGTCTAGTGAACCCCAAGTCAACTATTCCATTAGCCATGAGAAAGTCTTGAAACTCTCTAGATTTAATTTTGTTGTAGTAGGCCTTGTTCCCTTGCTTCTCCTGAGGCCCATCAATACAATTGAAGTCCTCTGCGATCAGTATTGGGTGCCCTTGCTGAATCACACTAGCCATCTTATTTCAGAGTACTCTCTTCTTCCTATAATCAGTGTTGACATAGACCACATAAAACACCCAGGGAGGCTCACTGCCCTCTAAAATAGCCATAACAACCTGTTGATCGCACTTGTGAAATATGTCAGTGTTACAGCTTCCTAGTCTCTAAGTCACAATGATTCCTCCCGACAGCCCATAAGACTCAACAGCATAAAAACCTCAGGACCTCGACAGGGATCGCCTTGCACGCTGGAGACAATCTGGTTTAAAAGACTATTACCAGACAATCTGGTTCAAAAGAGTACACATACCTCTGGATCATGTAACTACACTAGTCTTCGAAATGCCGATCTGAAGGAAGGCTCCCAACCTCCCTCACCCCCCTGCCCCCCACACCCCCCCCCCCCCCCCCCCCGCCCCCCCCCCCCCTCGCGACAATTCCACGACAAGATCTTCATTCAAAATGATGGGGAGAGGAGGATGGGCCCTCTTTCGCCAATTCCCCCCTTCTTCTGCCTCTGCCCGTCCAGATGGCCCCCGCAAAGCCTGCTTCAGCTGGATAACTACTTGTCGATGCTCTGATTGCTCGTGACCCAACCCTTCCTCTTTGGGTAGATGGGACACCATGCTTACATCCCAATCCTCCTCCTCTCTTCCCGCATCCATCATCTCCTCGGGCTGGTCACCACCACCTTTTCATTCCCTAGGTCCATCTATGCCGCCACCGGGATCACGGCACTATCCCTGGTGGGGCTACTGGCCGACGTCGGCTGCCACCCGCCGCCACCCCTCACCCTTTATCGTGGAAGCAACCACTAGGTATCTCACCTCGATACCACCTAGGGCATCGTGCTTGGTCACAGCACCATCCCACCTACCCCTGGTACGAACTAGAGGCAGGCTTCTACTCCGAGTTTCATGCCAGGCGTACCTCCTTCTCCACCTGCAGTAGTGGCCTTCTCCAACTGGCACCCCATCTGAACACTGGTCATCACCCCCGCTCTTTTGCCGCCATCCACGCTCGCTTCATTATAGTCCTCTGCACCTGGTGCACTAGGGTCGGACGAGGGGGTTCGGTGCCGCTAGGAATCTCCTCCCCTTCCCGAGGTCTAGTGCCCCATTTCCAGTTAGTTAAGGGTGGACTGGGGCGTTGAAGGCCCAGCCCAACCTCGGTGGGACGGGCCTCCACGTCTCCTGATTGGACCAAGCCGCCCATCTTCCACCCACCATCCTCGCGGGCCATGGCCTGGCCCAACAGGCCCATCCCACTTTTCATCGACCCATCTTCAGCGTGGGCCTTGGATAGGCGCCTGGCCTGCTTCATCGGGCCGAGCCTAGGTCCTCCCTCCACAATGTTAACATCAACTTGGGCTACCTTGCCCTTGCCCAGCTGGTCCGCTACAGTGCCCTGACCCACTTCGGCTACCTATACCGATCTGGATTTAGCACCCAAGAGGCACCGAGTCAGCTCGTCGTTTGACACCTTCAAGTCGCCGGCCGAGGAGCCCTTCTCCGGCAATCTCCTCTGCTCCACCTTGGTAGGCTTCTACCACCCATCTGAATCCGATGGCGAATCAGGTGAACTCGGCCGGTTCCTTGGGGAACTCAACCTTGAGTGGCAAGAAAACGGGCCCGAGGCTGACTCGGGGGTGGACCCGGTCGTCCTCCTCGGCTGCACCCCGTCACCCATAAGCCTTGGTCGCCATATCTAGGAGGTGGCCAGCCACAGTCCAAAGATCGGACGGCGGCTCCAAACTCCCCCTTTTGGCTCCTGCTGCGGCGTCGTCTCCGAATGGGTCTCCACCACCATGGGCATCGGAGACGCCCCACCACCTCCTTCCTCCTCCGAGGCCGACACCGCGGAGGCGGTGCGACACTCAGACTGCATGTGGCCTACCCGAGCACACCCATAACAAAATACCAACATATATTTATAGACAAATACCTGCCAAAATTTGCACTCCTCACCTTTGATGAACACACCGGGTTTAAAGGGGTTGAGTTCCACCTTAACCCTTGCAAACCCCAACCTCCGTGCTTGGTTAGTAACTTCGTCCAGGGCCAATGGCCAGCTGACCGCCACCGCTATCTCCATTATTGACTCCTGCTCCCAATATTCCAGGGGAAGGCCGGGGAGTCGGAGCCGAACAACAATCCTATTCACCAATTTAAAGCCAGGGACAAAGTTTGGCACCCGTCTTTCCATGGCCATGAGTTGGCCTGCCACCAGCCATGGTTTGTTAGCCATGGCAGCATCCCGGTCCTCCTCGCATCTGAACCGGAGAGCCAGGTGATCTCCTGCCATCGGGAAAGCCTCCAGTTCATATTCTAGCTTCCCCCTGAGCCGCAGCTCTCTCGCGACCCACTCTGTCGGAACTCGCCGCCCTAGGTTCTGCATGATCACCGCTGTCGTTGCTCATGCCCGTCTGGCCTTCCCTACCCTCTCCGATGGCAACTCCAGCACCTCCACGAAGTGTCGTTGGAGAGCTTCAAGTTCCTCCTCTGAAATACGGTGATTGGTCCAAGCTGGTTGCCACGGTGGAGCCTATGCCAATGTCGACCACGAGGAGGGCACTTTGGCCACCCTTGGCAATGGCCGCCCTCCGCCTCCCACCGGTTCCTTGCCCGTCCTAGCCTTCTGATCAGCATCTGCCGTTGCCTTCCTCATCTCGTTGGCACTTCCGTCACCCATCTTCCAGGACTCTCAGTTGGTCGACGAAAGGCCACATTAGACCCCTCGACTATTGACGCAAACATGAGCTGAATGTCATATTTGCGATTGCATTTATGGTGCTTGTGATTTGATTTCAAAGGATCCATATCTTTAGTTTGGCGAGAAACAGAAAAAATATGTGAGAATCTGTAGAGCATATATTTAGTTCCATCTTGGCTATGCATTGAATAAATCTTGAATACTTATACAATACCAAAAAATTCAAATAATACTTTCTAGCTAGCTTTTTTGGATGAGATTTTAGATTGTGATAGCTTCAATATTTGGATCTAGACAAGTATAATGTCTCCGATCCTTTTATTATTGTTATTATTATTATTTTTAAAAAGGCCCATCTTTCAAACCAAAGCAAGACCATCTTGCTAATTAAGAACCAAAGCTAAAAATTTCAAACCAAAGTGGGATTCTTCTGCTAACCAGGAAAGGAAGAAAGATAAAAACCTAACTATAGTCAATCTAGGGTACACCTGAAGTCAATAATAGAAGAATTTAACCATACTCATGTAATTGACTAAAATATTCTCCAATATTCTATACTTTAATTTTTATAAAATCATTTATTTTATATTATAAATATAACAAATGCAATATATGAAGGCTGCTATTATTTTTGAAATACATAGCTTTTGTGTGGTGTACTAATAGTTGCTAAATTTTAATGGCTTTAGTGTGGTCTTTCTATATATCTTAAATTTTGATTCGGCTAACACTATCATCATGCAGTCATGTGCAACAATTTGGTGCTCTCCATGGCCATGTCAAAAAAAAAAATTAAAAAGAATGGTTCACGTATTTTGAGTTGCGCACATATACTATAAACCTAAAAGCTGAGCATGGATTGCTGGGTTCTTTCTAGAATAAATGCACATAACAAATAAGTATCCAGTCTATGCCAACAGCCACAACCATTCAACATAATACTATCAGATACATAGAGAAATAACAACATAGTTAGATTTCATGAAATTATAACATAATGATAGGAGTATAGAAGGTAGGTAATTAATTACATGAGAAAAAATGATTGAAAAATTGAACGTTAATAAGATTTTGAAATTCTCAATTCATTTATCGTTGTTGGTTATCCTTCATTAATTATTGCACCATGCTTCACTAGAATGATAATATGATGAATACGCTTACGAAATGTGAGTGTGCATGAGAAATTACTTAAATATAATTGAATATCCAGTTTAAATATACTTAGCTTTTTATAGATGTTAATTAGATACTGATAACTACAACATGGCAAATGTCTTTACTAACTTTTAGTAAGTGATAAATAGCTGGGCCAAAAGGATATCACATTTCATGTCTTAAAATTCAGTTAAATGAACATATAACTATAAGTGATATATATTTTGGAATGAAATTCATCCTTTTACTTATAACTTGTTTACACTTTAACATGTAAAATACATAACCTATGCCTTTTAAGAAAATATTTTGTTTATGAAAGGAGGTGCAAGCTATCTTCTTGTAAGCTGCCATTATGCAGACCTAGAAGAGGAGAGGTATGGGAAAGGTCCACTAAGTTGTGTAGACCATGTTTGGAGCAAAAGGAGGCAAATCTACTCCATCACTTCTGATATATATAAAGATTTACTAGAAACTTTATTTGGTTATTGATGTAAATAGATATTGTAATCTAATCATATAACTTATAATGTAAATATCAATCACTAGGTTTCCCACTTGCATGGCATCTACACACCACTAGTTATTTTGAAAACATAAATATGATGATAGTGGTAGAACCAATAATAGTAGCAACAGAGGTAGTGGTGGTGTTAGTAACAAGATAGCTATGGCAAGGTAGCTATGACGACTATGATTGTGGTGGGGTGGTGGGAGCAGATGAAATGGTGATAGCGGTGGTGATTGGAACATTGGCAATATGGCAATGACGATGATAATGTTGGTGATTGCAATGTAGCACTGGCAACGGATGGTCGTGAAGGTGATGACGATAGTGCTGGCGGGTGGCAATGATTTTGGTGATGCGATGAAGTCAGCAACATTATTTGTAGTGGTGTGGCAAAGGTGGCGGTGGTGGCACTAGAAGAGACGAGGATGATAGTGCCCGTGGAGGCAAAGATGATGGTGGTAGTAATAACAAAATATGAATTTTTATTTTAAATATTGAATGTAAAGTACTTTAATTTGGAGAAACAATAAAAACAAATTTTTAGAAATATAAAATATGAACAATAGCATCAAACAAGTTTTTGTCTGGTTGCTATAATTTATTTTAAATAAAACTAAGAAATAAAAGCCGCGCTAAATGGATCCTAAGTTTTTAAAATATTTTGATTTGACAATGATTTTTGATATAAATCATAAAAATTTGTAATTGTTTTGTGGATAATAAGTTGCCAAATTTGAAATGGAGATTGTGATTAATAAGAAATGATTCATGGTCCCCACTGCTCCTAGGTCCAACCGTGTGAGCTATATCCGTAATATTTCAAGGCAGGTGCATCATCAATGCTCAAACGCACGACTAAAACGCGATGGTGGCATTGGACGCGTAGTCGATTTCTGGTAGAGAAGTAGTTGAATGGATTTTAATGCTTCCTTTAGGATCGTTTTCACACCATTTTCAGTGACACAAATGCCATGGAACAATTAAATTCCGACTTTTACTTCTTAATTTAATGCTTCGTTTATGGCCGTTTTCACACTCTTTTCAGTGACACAAAGGCCGCATGGACAGTACAATACCCTCACGGAACAATTAAACACTGAGTTTTCCTTAGGTGCATATTTCTTTTATAATATCTTTTAGAGAAATTAATTCTCAACTCCCTAATTTTAAAAAGGCAAATAGGTAGAGGCTAAAAGTGCGGCAAAATAGATGATGGCATATATGGCTAATTATATTAAATTTACTTTATGAACAATTTAATAATATTCTTATCAAATTTTTAATATTTTATTTGCAGATTCTCACGATTGTACCTATTATAGATTGGTTTAATAAATATGATTTATCCAAAAACAAATAAATAAATAGGTTTTAGCACTACCTTTTCTCCATTCCGATCGATATATGGTTCTCCCCTCCTCTCTCTCTCTCTCTCTCTCCTCGTGTTCTCCTGGTAACTAAGCTTCCACCAATGCGCTCTCCACCCACTACAGGAAAAGGGGGTTTCGAAGTTCTTAATAAGAACATTTCGTATGAAAGGTTTTTGTTTGTGATGTGCTTTTTATTATCTAGATGATTTAGGTTGTGTATTTGTTGGGTTGAAAAGTAATATATATAGGTTTAAAAATTACTTTTATACTTTTTTAAAAAAAATCAATATTGTTGTGGGAATAAAGGGTCTCGGACTTAGTCCTACATCGACTAGATGGTGAAAAGGTCTGTTCCTTAAATGGAGGGGGACAACCCCTTTCTCTTCAAAAGCATCTTTTGAGGGGCAAAACCGTGAGAGGTGGCGCCCTCCAGCGAGCCCACTGGGCCCGGAGCCACCGATCCCTAAAACGGACAATACCTCTGAGGAGAAATAGTCGCCTTCGTTGTCTGAGACAGGTGGGGACGAGGTCGGAGGGCGGCAGATCCCTCCGTAGCGCTCGACGCACGGATCGGAGGCCGACCTCACTCAACCTCATCAATGATGAGGTCGGAGGATGGGAGATCCTCCCGTAGCGCTGGACGAGTGGGCCAAAGCCCGACCTCACTCGACCTCATCAATGGTGAGGTCGGAGGGCGGGAAATCCTCTGTAGCGCTGGACGCGCGGGCCGGAGCGCGACCTCACCTTGACCTCAACAATGGTGCTTTCGTTGAGAGCCCTTGACCCTGGCACAGACCCTTCCGTTGGGGGGGCTATGTTGTGGAAATAAAGAGTCTCGGACTTAGCCCCACATCGACTAGATAGCGGAAAGGTCTGTTCCTTAAATGGAGGGGGGCAACCCCTTTCTCTTCAGACGCACCTTTTGAGGGGCAAAACCGTGAGGGGTGGCGCCCTCCAGCGAGCCCATTGGGCCCGGAGCCACCGATCCCTAAAACGGACAATACCTCTGAGGAGAAGCAGTCGCCTCTGCTGTCTGAGACTGGTGGGGACGAGGTTGGAGGGCGGCAGATCCTTCCGTAGCGCTGGACGCACGGGCCGGAGGCCGACCTCACTCGACCTCATCACCCGTAGTGCTGGACGTGCGGGCCGGAGCCCGACCTCACTTGACCTCATCAATGGTGAGGCCGGAGGGCAGAAAATCCCTCCGTAGCGCTGAACATGCGGGCCAGAGCCCGACCTCACCTTGACCTCAACAAATACTATTGCCAATGCTGTTAAACATCGACAAAAAGCAAAGTGGCACGCCTTTACCGACGCTTTAAAGCATCGGCAATAGGAAACTGGCACGGCATGGCTCGCCGGCGCTTTAAAACGTCGACAAAGGCCCCACTTGGGCCGATGCGACTAATTAATCTCGGCATAGTCCAAAACAAGCCAACCTAAAGAAGTGTCGGCCCATATTGACCAACGCTTTTAAGTGTCGGTCTACTTCAAATAAAACGACGCTTAAAAGCGTCGACATAGATCAGTTTATGTTAATGCTTTTAAAAGGTGTCGGAAAAAAAAAATCCCACCCCCACTTGCCTGACGCTTTTTGAAGCGTCGGCATGAAAATTACCGACGCTTAAAAGGGTCGGTAAAGACCGTAAAAAGTGCCAAAAAATATTTTTTTTTTTGTAGTGACCAATAATTCGTTGAATACTCTAACACAATACTCATAGTAGTAGGGCATTCGGACTTCCCAACTTAATAGTGATTAAAAGGTACATTTAGATACCTATAAATGGATGCAAGTAAATTCCAGTTGCAGAAAGTGTTTTTTTTACAATAATTAGATTGCTATAGATTGACCAAAATCTATAAGTTAAACTGCATTTAAAGACCCTTTACAGTATTTTGTCTTGGAACCAAATTGGCAGTAAGATAAACTGCTGTAGCTGAAAAATTAGCAACATTTTTATGATGGCCGGGGTCTCAATAAAGAAAGTTGTTGGCGGAGATTTAACTAATACAGTTTCGTAGTAGGACTAATTAATATAGTTCTAATTCTCAATTATAGACTAATAAGCATGTGATTTTATTTTACACCAGTTTTAAATCTACAAGACTGAAAATATAGTTGCAAAAATAGCAACTGAAATTACTATAATCTCTACATGCATTTCAGAATCGTAGGGATATTATTAGCACAAAGAGATAAAGTGTTAGATAAGAAGAAGAAAAGGCTTTCTCCCTGCTCTCCATCGTAATTTTCCCATGTTTGCTCTTCATTTCCCCCTATACTTTTCTCTAATCACCATTCTTAATTTGTGGAGGAGTTCGGTCATCTGGACGAGAAAAGGTTTAGAGTGGGGTTTTACATTATATTTCTTTAATTAATGTAAAATACTAACATTCTCATTTATTTAATTTTTGGTAGTTAGTTTGGATCAAGGTAGGTTGAGCATCAAACTTTGAAAATTAGAATTTGGCAACAAGTTAAATATTGATCTAAATGCCCAACAGGAGGTTGATCATAAGTATGTGGGTTTGCAGGTTTCTATAAGGGTAATTAGTTTCCTTAATTAAGTCTAATATTAACATTAAGTTGATTGTATATGTACAAACAAATTGGTAGGTACCTTGCTCGAGTTTTTTCACCACAAAGGTAAGAATCCTGTACACAATGACCAGTTGCATGATTATGGATATTTTATACATGTACACGCGCGTGCGCGCGCACATATATATATATATATATATATATATCATATACTAACGATTGAGATAAATAATTTGAAAAGATTTCCTTTGCATATTTCCTAGTATTGATTTGTGTTATGATCACATACATAATATAGAAAGTATGGTACATGCATAAAATTAATATATCTGAGACTTGTATAACTAGATAGTAGGGTGTGATGATTTGGACTAACCAAGTTATCATTGATTGTCCCATCATAAGTTGGAAATATGACACTATCTATTATCTCGTCATACGCTAGAAATATGGTACCATCAATTGCCCTGTCACAGATAGGAAATGTAGCACTATCAATTATCCCATTATGGATGGAAAACATGATTGTGGTTAGTTTGAAGTCCAAAATAAAATATTGGACATGTGCATGTGCACTTGTTTACTCTGAGCTAATCTCGTTATTATTGATTACCTCGTTATAGGTTGGAAATATGGCATTATCGAATGACCCATAATAGGTGGAAAATATGACACTATCAATTATTCTGTTACGTGCGAAAAACATGACTGAGGTTAGCCCAAAGTTGAAAGATAATTGTTATTGGATTTGGATCGTACTGATCAGAAAATGACAAATAAGTTATTTGAGCTCACTATTGAATAAAATGGTCAATTTGATATTACATGAGATATTATATATGAATAGAATAGTTAGTTTGATAAATGATGTATATATATATATTCTGATATATTGGAATCACACTGGGTTGTTGGTATGCAATTTCGTGATAATTGCATACATTTCGGTACTAGTTATTTGCTATTTTAATTATTTATGTTGGTATGTGTGCCTGGAAATTCTAAATGAGCTGTTAGTTTTTTTTTTTTTTTTTTTCTTCAGAGTCACAGGATGGTTAGCGCCGAGGTTTGGGATTTGTTATAAATAGGTAAAAAAAAAAAATATCTCTGATACATTAGATAGAACTATTTATATTATTTTGAAAATATAATTACTTTTGAAAATTTTATTAATCTAGAAGACTTTGTATGTTTTATAGGGTTCAAGGGTGTGACAACCATGTACCTTTTGCCGGCTTCTTGAGGTATGACCAATCATATCCTAGGTAACCCATTAATATGGTCCTTTTGGATGAAGTAAAACGAATGGTTCCAAGAAAAATAATGCAAGGAAGCAGAACTCTTAAATACTAATTTTTGAATAAATAACTTGAACATGAGTTGAGCTAACTAGTGAGTAAATAGGTTTAAACTGGCTAATCTCGGATATGAACTAATTGAGCGAATAGGTCGAGTTTGGCTTTACTTGCCACAATAACATTGACTCATTAATCTTCGAAGTAATAGTTTGGTGTCAATAATGGTGGGAGCGCCATCTTTTCAAGTTGAACTCCAAATCTCTTTCGATACCTCGTACTCGAAAGAAAGCTGCGTACCAACCTACCAAGCAGTTTGATTGGCATGACAACAGCTCTTTGCTCAGTAGGTTGAAACTCTCCTTTCTAAACGAGATATTGCATGTTCAAACTTGTACAGGGGCGAACAACCACCATGTCCTCAGAGAGAAAATTCTACCAGAGGCTTGAATGGTAGTTTTGTCCTAATTGCAATGTTCTCTGCATAACTTGGGCTTCTTGTGGAATAGGCATAAATGTGATATAAATTTGGCATTCATCCCATCAGTGTGGTTGCTCAGAGTGAGAAATTGATTGTTTAGAATGGTACCTCCTTAGGAAGTCTCTGCACTATTCCTTTGATTTCTTGGGTAGCTCAAAGAGTTATGACTGGGAATCTAACTTCAGCTCTCCTGTTGGGGCCTGGGGCCCGTGATGGTTTCAGATTGCACTGAGTTAGAGAAATATGTTGCCATCAATGTGCCCAACCTACAAGAAATCCCTACGACTATTTTTGATGGGAAAAAATAAGGGAAAATCAAACGATTTGGGCTATAAAGGAATTGCCGCCGGATAAACACACAAAGCTTAAGCAAAGAAGTGACTTCTGATGCCCACTCCTCTTTAATAACAATTAACCTGGTTTCGGAGGAGCTTTTTCCCTTCCATTTTCACTCAAAAAATAATTAATTAGGTCGACTCCATTTGCCAATCATCTTCCAGTGATTATTTTTCAGAAGCATTATTATAAAAGAAGGAATTGGCAAATTTAATTTCTAGGCAAGGTTTAAAATAAATGAGTGTTGTGGTTCAAATTTGGCCCGAGGGTGACCACGCCGGAGAAGTCGGGAGATCTGCCAGTCGAGAGGGAGAAAGGATGCCACCTTCCATGCATCGACGTACCTGCACAAAGCCTCACCGGTGTTTCCAGTAAGGGCCTTCTGATGCTTAAATTAGCGTAGAGTATTTATTGACCAAAAGGTCCTTAGGCGTTACCTAATGGGGCTATTTATAGTCCCCATAAAGGTGCCCAGGTGGCGGAGACATGGCCCGTCCTCATCTTGGGAGGAGATGGCACTGGCCAGGTGGTGCGTGGCCACGACTTGCTTAAGGCACACGGTTTGAGCTGTTCCAGCGTGCGGTATGGCGCTGGTGTGTGCCGCAGGGTATGGCCTTTATCAGCAAGCATGGCTGGGGCAGCAAGGCGTGGCCATCAAACGAAGTATGGTGCGGTAAGATTGCCGGCGCATATTAGGCGAGATTAGCTCGGCCATTGGTGGGGATTGAGGTCAGCTCAGCCTTTGATGGAGGCCGAGATCAGCCTTGCCCGCTTGGCAGGGCGTTGAGGTCAGGCCGACTTGGGGGCCACGATATATGTTCGGTGAGTCGGCTTGGCGGGTTCTGAGATCGGCCTAGCCTCCTTGACTTTGAAGTCTGCTCAGTAAGGTGCCTTGAGCTCGAGTCGGGGCATCATTTTCTACGGTCGACGGGGCTTCTTCGGCTCTTGGTCGGCACTACAGGACGCCTTAACCTCGGGCCGGGGCGCGTCATTGTTGTAGACTCCAGAGAAGGTTGGTCTGCGTAGTTGTTGGTGCAGGTCGTAGCAACGAAGAGATCTGGCCGAGGTCGGCTTGGTCTTCGGCGAGGTTCGAGGTAGGACTGGCTCTCAACGGGACCAAGGTCTAATCTGGTCGGTGTTGGGGTCTGCTTGGCAGGAATGGGATGGTCCCCTGTCCAGAGCAAGACATCCATTTTGTCCCCTATCAATGAGGACATCCTATTTCCAAAGTACTGATCTTCCATTTTTTCCCCTTTTATTCGTGTCCCAGATCTTCCCTTCTTCCCGGTGCTATGAGTTGGATAATAGATAACAATTCAAGACCTTACCTAAAAAGGTTAGTCTTCTAAAAGTATCCAAGATTTATCTAGTAAATAACCAATGTGGGACTAGTAATAGGCGGGGTCTACACTAATATCATTTGTAACAACCCAAGTTCTCATTCAAAAAGGCTAACTGGAAGGTACATTTTGGATTCCTTAGTCATGTATAAATATCCAAGATCTTTCCGACAAATAACCGATATGGGACTAAACACATGTTCACACAGATCCTCACATAATATTTGTCCGAATTTGTCAACACATCCGAATCTATTTTGTGTGAAAGAAATATTTGATGTTTGACTAATATTATACCTATATCTGTATCCATAAAATAGAAGACCGATACAAAAATAAACCAATATATACTAACAATAAGAGTTTGAATTTTGAAATATTCTCTAAGATATTTTGTTTGTTACTTTTTTTTCTAAAATGTCTTTAAATTTTGCTTTGAAAATTACTAATCTCTCTAAATCCAACTAATTGGCGTGCACCTTTCATTTTTAGAGGAGCTTTTGAGTCATGTTATACAATTTGTTAATGCGGAGAGCCGACACAAATTTTATATTTACATTGTGCTTCATAAAAGCCTGGGCTTGTTCTGGTGGTGATGATACTTTTGCCCAGCAGCAAGAGAATTTAGATTCATATCTTGGGTGGCGGACCCTAAGCATTTAAAAGTAATTTTAGTATGGATGGGCCCCGCTTTCTTTCTTTCAAACAAAAATATTTTTCTCCTCAAACTTGAATTGCATGTATCCTATTGCTAGTTCATACAAATATAACCATATGTCTTTAATCTTTTAATCTATTTTTGTCTCTGTTTCTTGGTTCATATGATTCCTATAAAGCGACATGTGCATGCAGGAAGTGACAATATTAATGTGTCCACAATTTCCACCTGTTGGGGGAAAAACCCAAGTCATACCACCTCGGAGGCGCTCAACCAAAGAGCGCCGACCAGGGAGGCGCTCAATCAAAGAGCGCCAACCAGATAGGCGCTCGACCAGAGAGCACCGACCGGGGAGGTGCTCGACCAGAGAGCGCCGACCAGAGAGGCGCTCGACCAGAGAGTGCCAACCAGAGATACTCAACCAAGAAGCGCCGACCAGGGAAACGCTCGACCCCACAACAGGATACTTCGCTAAGCAACCGGCTCGGCTCGGCACCCGTGCCGAGCCCGTGCCTTAGCCAAATTTCCAGAATCTCCGCTTAATCCTCTAAAGGATCTGACAACTAAATACATGACTCCACCGCAATCTGTCGCCATTCCTAAGTCATCAAGGCACGTGATCTCCGCAGGCCTTCGGCACACTCTATCATTAATGCGTGTGACCCCCTCAGGCCTCCGATGCACTCAATTATTAAATGAACACGGCTCAAGATGATCTCCGGATCACTGAACCATCAAAACGTATAACTCTCCCTGACCACCGGTTCACTCAGCAATCAATGCACTTACCATCTACGAACCCCAGGCCCACCACGGCCGGCGGTTCAACCACCCCAACGGGTCCGATCAACCGTGACAGCTCCCTGACTCCGGTCTGATCCGGCTTTATTCTCCACGACGCCATTAATGAGCATGATCGTGCCCAATTATCACAAAAGGAGACAAATTCTCCTGTCACCTCCCAGGTAACATAATATCTTTCTATAAAAGGGAACCTGGGGGAAAAGGGAGAGAGAGACACAAACGAATACAGAAGCAAACATTCTCCTCCTTGACTCCTCCCACGTATTAGCCCCCTCTGACTTAAGCTTCGGAGGGCCGGCGCCGGGAAGCCCGGCCACCGGCTTTCTTGCAGGATTCTCCAGGAGGACGCCACCGGTCGACGCGCCGCCACCCACCGTCCCGGCAGCGGAGCTCCTCCCCTCTCGGTTCGCGGCAGCCCCCGGGTCCAATTTCCAGCAACAGTTGGCGCTAGAGGAAGGGCCCGAGTTGCTGCTATGAAACTAAGAAGTGAAGGGGCTTCCAATGCCTCTCGACGTCCTCCACCTAGTCCTGGACACCCTGTCCAGAACTCGCCGCCTCCGGCCGAGTCAACTCTTCAAGTTCGGCCAGAGCAGTTTGATGCCCTAGTGCAATAGGTGCAGGCCTTGGCTACCGCTGTCCAAGGCTTGCAACCCAGGGGCATCCCGACGGTACCGCTCCCTCCGACTCCAGTTCAACCGGAGCCTCCTACAAGCGGATTTTCCCTTTAAGGTCCGGACTCTCAAGTCCAGGCCTCCCTCTGGAGAGAACACCCAGTTAGAGGCCCTGGTGGCTGGCCACAACCCTCAGAGGCCGAGTCAGTTCCATGGCAACTCGCACCGGAACGGACCGCTGCAGCGATCCCCCAGAATGATGAACTCGACAAGAAGGTCGAGAAGCTGGAGCGCCAGATCCAGGCACTCCACGAAAGGAAACCGAGACGTGATGGTGACTTTGAGTTCACCACGAAGTCCCCCTTCTCCCAGCAGATTGATGACGAACCAGTTCCGCCGCGATTCAAGATGCCCCAGGTGGAGCCTTACAACGGCAGGGCCGACCCCCTTGACCACCTGGAAAGTTATCGGGTCTTAATGGCCCTACAAGGAGCCTCGGAGGCCATGATGTGCAAAGCTTTTCCAGCAATGCTCCGAGGACCGGCCCGGCTTTGGTTTACCGGGCTGAAGCCGAGTACTGTTTCCTCCTTTGAGCAGCTCGGCAGGCAGTTTGCCAGTAATTTTGCCGCTAGCCAGCCCCAGCGGCGGACATCAGACTCTCTCCTTGACATCAAACAAAAGGAGGGAGAGTCCCTCAGGGAGTACTTGGATCGGTTTACCGCCGCAACATGGGAAGTCCGGGAGCTGGATCAGTCAATCGCCATGTCGGCACTGAAGACTGGAGCCCGGTCTTACAGGTTCCTCTTCTCTATCAAGAAGAATTTTCCTACGGACCTCACCGAAATGCTTGTTCGGGCGCGGAAGTACGCCAAGGCTGAGGAAGCCGTGGCTGTTAGGCGGAGCGGGGCCGAGCAGACCCCCAAGAAACAGAAAAGACGCCGCGAGGAGTGTGGCCAGCCCAGAAGCCCATCCCCGCGCCGAGCCAAAAATTCGCCCCGCCTGAAGAGTCCACCCCGACTACGGGGACCGCCTCAGCAGAGGTCATCACTCCACCCGAGGTTTCCACCTCGGGCCCGTGCACCCGAAGGAAGGTATGGAAACTATACTCCCCACACCGCTCCTCGGGCCGAAATCCTCATGGAGATTGAGGGTCAGGATTACATCCGGCTCCCACCTCCGAAACGAGATTCCAGAGCTCGGCGTGATCCTCGGAAGTACTGCCGTTTCCATCGGGATCACGGCCATGATACTGAGGACTGCTATCAGCTCCGGAACGAGATCGAAGCGCTCATCTGCCGAGGGGTGCTCGATCGATTCGTGCGAAGCCGGCGTGAAGAAAAGAAGCCAGCCGAGGGAGCCGCACAGCCTGAAGGTTCAAATGCCAACAGGCCCATCGCCGGCACCATCAACACCATCAGAGGCGGGGCCTCAGTTGGAGAAGCGTCAGGGGAAGGAACCTCCTCGAAGCGCCTACGCGCCTCGGAAGCCATCTCCTTCTCAGATGATGATCTGGAGGGAGTCGAAACTCCCCACGATGATGCCGTTATCATCTTCATGATTATAAATAGATTTGATGTAAAACGCATCTTAATCGATAATGAAAGCTCGGCGAATGTTTTGTATTTTGATGCCTACTGTAAAATGGGGATGACAGAAGAGCAACTACGGAGAATGAATGCTCCGTTGGTCGGATTTACTGGAGATTCAGTCCCAGTAGTGGGCGAGGTCGACCTCCTGGTCACGGTCGGGCTCGCCCCCCGTGCAAGTACCGTGAGGATGAGCTTCCTTGTGATACGCCTGCCCTCGGCCTACAATGCCATCCTCGGAAGACCAGGTCTCAACGCCCTCCGAGCAGTGGTCTCGACTCGCCACCTGCTCGTGCGATTCCCCACCAGCCAAGGAGTTGGCGAAGTTCATGGGGACCAGACGGTAGCAAGACGATGCTTCATGGCGACCCATGAGGCGAAGCGACCAGCTGAGGTGCCTATCCCAGCAACCGACCAGCCTTCAGCTAAAACTCTGGAGGCACGAGTCAGCCCTCAGAAGAAGCGGGTAGAGCCTGGTGAGCTACTAATCCAAGTTTCTTTGCGCGAAAACTTTCCCGAGCTAACCGTGCAGGTCGGCTCTGGCCTCAATGAGTGCGAAAGGGATCGCCTCGTCAACTTCTTGCGAGACAACATGGACGTCTCCGCATGGTCACCCGCGGATATGCCGGGGATAGATCCAGAGATCATGGTCTACCGGCTCCAAGTAAAGCCAACCTGCAAGCCCGTGCGACAAAAGAAGCGAGGCGCCGTCCCTAAACGACAACGAGCAGCAGCCGAGGAGGTCGACAAACTCCTTGAGGCTGGCTTCATCCGGGAGATATCCTACCCGGAGTGGCTCGCCAACGTGGTCCTCGTCAAAAAAGCCAGCGGAAAATGGCGCATGTGCGTGGACTACACCGACTTGAATAAAGCCTGCCCAAAGGACAGCTTCCCACTCCCCAGCATCGACCAGCTCGTGGACTCCACCTCGGGGCACGAGCTGTTGGCGTTCATGGACGCCTTTTTCGGATACAACCAGATCCGCATGGCGCCAGAAGATGAAGAAAAGACGGCCTTCATCACCGACGGGGGTACCTACTGCTATAAAGTAATGCCATTCGGCTTAAAGAATGTCGGGGCAACTTATCAGAGGCTGGTCAGCCGGATCTTTAAAGACCAAATAGGCCGAAACATGGAGGTCTATGTTGATGACATGCTGGTGAAAAGCAAGGTGGCGCAAGACCATGTGGCCGACCTTGATGAAGCATTCTCCACACTCCGAAGGTACCAAATGAAGCTCAACCCAGCTAAATGCGCGTTCGGAGTCACCTCGGGCAAATTTCTCGGCTTCATCATTACACAACGGGGAATCGAGGCCAACCCTGAAAAGATCCGAGCGCTCTAGGAAATGACGCCTCCGAGGACAGTCAAGGAGGTACAACGGCTTACGGGCCGAGTTGCAGCTCTCGGGAGATTCATCTCCCGCTCAGCCGAGCGCTGCCTTCCATTCTTTGCGGCTCTTAAGAAGCCGAAAAATTTTCTATGGTCGGACGAGTGCCAGCAGTCTTTTGAAGAGCTCAAGCACCTTCTTGCTTCCCCTCCCCTGCTCACAAAGCCTCAACAGGGTGAACTCCTCTACCTGTATTTAGCTGTTTTCCCTGTAGCAGTAAGCTCGGTCCTGGTCCGAGAGGAGGGCAAGCTCCAAAAACCAGTGTATTACACTAGCCGGGTCTTGAGGGATGCTGAGACCCGATACTCTAAGCTGGAGAAGACTGTTTATGCCTTGGTCATCTCAGCACGAAGGCTCCGGCCTTATTTCCAAGCCCACACAATGGTCGTGCTGACCGACCAGCCAGTAAAGCAGATCCTGCAAAGATCGGACCGCACAGGCCGGATTACTAAATGGGCCATCGAGCTCGGGGAATTTGATCTCGAGTACCGACCCAGACCGGCGATCAAAGCGCAAGCACTCGCCGACGTCATAGTCGAGTGCACCATACCGGACGAGGTCAAGCCCGAACCCGAGCCTACGCCAACAGAGCAGACCCCGAGTTTGGCATGGACTTTACATGTCGATGGCTCTTCAAACTCGGGGGGTAGCGGAGCAGGTCTCATCCTCACCAGCCCGGAGGGGGTGGTCGCTGAGCAAGCCCTACGCCTCGAGTTTCCTGCTTCCAACAACATGGCGGAATATGAAGCACTCGTCGCCGGGCTCAAGCTAGCTAGAGAGCTAGGAGTGAAGGACCTGGAGGCCTTCAGTGATTCTCAGCTCGTCGTCAACCAAATCCTGGGTGACTTTGAAGCCAGAGACCCCACAATGCAGAAATATCTTCAGAAGGTATGGGATCTCGCCTCGACCTTGAATTCTTTCCATATCCAACATTTTGCCAGGTCGGAGAATCTTAGGGCTGACCAGCTGTCAAAGCTGGCGTCCTCTCGCATGAGCGAGCTCCCCAAAATGACGGCACTGGAGTATCTCCAAAAATCCAGTACGGAGGAGCCCGAGCAGGCCCTTTTTATTGAGTTTGAGCCAAGCTGGATGGACGAGCTCATCAGCTATCTGCAAGATGAAGTCCTCCCCAGTGATGAACGAGAGGCTCGCCGAATAAAGCGCTCCGCCACCTGGTACATATTGCATGAGGGAAAGCTTTATCGGAGATCTTTCACCTCTCCCCTCCTCAGATGTCTCCGCCCGACAGAGGCTGATTATGCAATGCGCGAAGTCCATGAAGAAATTTGCGGAAATCATCTGGGAGGACGAGCATTGGCCCATAAAATTTTGCGCCAAGGATACTATTGGCCGACACTCCAGAAGGATGCTGTGGACTTCGTCCGAAGATGCGACCGATGCCAGAAAAACGCCAATGTCCAACGCCGACCCTCGGCTCCCTTAACTTCTATCAGCTCCCCTTGGCCTTTTGCCCAGTGAGAAATTGACATTCTAGGGCCATTCCCTCTGGCTACCGGGCAAAGAAAATTCCTGGTCGTCTCCATCGACTATTTTACAAAGTGGGTGGAAGCCGAGCCACTTGCCCGGATCACCGAGCAGAAGATGCGGGATTTTGTCTGGAAGTGAATAATTTGCAGATTCGGGCTCGCCCGCATCCTCATATCCGACAACGGCTGCCAGTTCGACAACCTCCATTTTAGAGAATTCTGCTCTGAGCTTGGCATCGACCACCGCTTCACCTCAGTCGCGCACCCTCAGACGAATGGAGAAACCGAGGTAACAAATCGTACTATTTTGCAGGGGCTCAAAGCCAGGCTCGACAAATCCAAAGGACAATGGGTCGAAGACCTATACAATGTCCTGTGGGCTTACCGGACTACATTCCGTGTCCCCACCGGCGAGACTCCCTTCAATCTAACGTACGGAATGGAAGCTGTCATCCCATTGGAGATCGGACTCCCTTCCCCAAGGGTAGAGCATCACGATGCCAGCTCCAACTCCTCACAGCTCAGGAACAACCTTGAGCTGATCGAGGAAACAAGGGAGGCCGTCCGAGTTCGCATGGCGAGGTACCAGCAAAAGACAGCTCAGTACTACAATGCCAGGGTCAAAGTCAAATCCTTCAAAGCAGGGGACCTTGTCCTCAGAAGAGCCGAGGCCTCCCGACCAACCGAGTAAGGGAAACTGGCTCCAAACTGGGAAGGACCTTACCGAGTCACGCGCATCCGTCGGCCCGGAACTTACAAGCTAGAGTCTCTAGATGGGACTCCCATTCCACGAAGCTGAAGTTCTAAAAATCTCCGCGTGTACTACCAATAGAACCCCGAGGGTCCTCCACTATTTAACCATAAATTTCATTTTATGACGGCTGGTGCACTTGTTCGAACTCACCAATTCTCCTAAATTGTCTCATGGTGCCAGGCTCGTTCTCCTACCCTGACCACGGCCGGGATGCACCGATATTTCGGGATGGAGTACCTACGTGGACCCCCTGAAGATGTTCGTGAGTTCGTGATGCGGCCTCCACCGACCAACGAGCTCGGCTCGTTCTCCATCGACCAACGAGCTCGGCTCGTTCTCCATCGGCCAACGAGCTCGGCTCGTTCTCCTACCCCAACCACGGTCGGGATGCCCCGATATTTCGGAATGCGTTCTCCACCGACCAACGAGCTCGGCCCGTTCTCCATCGACCAACGAGCTCGGCCCGTTCTCCATCGACCAACGAGCTCGGCTCGTTCTCCGACCTCGACCACGATCGGGATGCCCCGATATTTCGGGATGCATTCTCCAATGACCAACGAGCTCGGCTCGTTCTCCATCGGCCAACGAGCTCGGCTCGTTCTCCTACCCTGACCACGGTCGGGATGCCCCGATATTTTGAGATGCATTCTCCAACGACCAACGAGCTCGGCTCGTTCTCCATCGGCCAACGAGCTCGGCTCGTTCTCCATCGGCCAACGAGCTCGGCTCGTTCTCCTACCCCGACCACGGTCGGGATGCCCTGATATTTCGGGATGCGTTCTCCAACGACCAACGAGCTCGGCTCGTTCTCCATCGGCCAACGAGCTCGGCTCGTTCCCCATCGGCCAACGAGCTCGGCTCGTTCTCCTACCCCGACCACGGTCGGGATGTCCCGATATTTCGGGATGCGTTCTCCACCGACCAACGAGCTCGGCTCGTTCTCCATCGGCCAACGAGCTCGGCTCGTTCTCCATCGGCCAACGAGCTCGGCTCGTTCTCCTACCCCGACCACGGTCGGGATGCCCCGATATTTCGGGATGCGTTCTCTACCGACCAACGAGCTCGGCTCGTTCTCCATCGACTATACGAGCTCGGCTCGCTCTCCATCGACCAACGAGCCCGCCTCGTACTCCATCGATCACAGGGCTCGACTCAATCTCCTGTTCGTGATCAACGAAAAGTCCGTGATTGACAGCAAACTGGATTCTTTCATCTTGCCGGCGTCCCCAAAGAACGGACTCCGAGCAGAAGAGCGTCTTCAGTCGCCAGGCGAAGTTCACAGCCTCGGCGTAAGAACGCTCACGGTACTAGGTACCCATTCAATTAATGTCTTTACATTATCTCATTTATTTTCATTCTTGGTTAATTAATTACCTGAATGAACCCCCGACCGGCGCCGAGGTACCTGGTCGGGCCAACCATCGCTCGGCCTCACCCCTCCTACATGCACCGTTCAATAGCAAGCTTAGTTCATACCGTCAGCTTGATGAAGCCCCATCACGAACTGACGGGCGTTCAACCCGTTTGTCAGAAAAAGTCCGATCATCCGCCTCGGCAACCCGAGGTCCGGGCTCAAAGTTCACTAAAAATTCCAAGTCTAGTGACCTAGTCCTAGGGCTCGGTCGAATTCTGAGCTAACCTCGAAAAGACCCCCCGAGCCCAAACGTATCCTAGACATAAGCATCGCTATATTACTGGTCGAAGGACCGAGCAACGGCTGTGCCGAGCCTAAACGCAAGTCCAACTATGTGGCGGATGAAGTTGGGGCCGTAGAGCCCATGTCCTTGGAGCTAAAGCAGATCCAAGCGGAGAAACCTAGGTCTACCCAAGATCAAAACAAGGCGGTCGCAAGTTATAAACAAATATGTATATTCATTTCAAAAAGCCCGTAGGCTAAGTACAAAGCTCGGGCTCGGCCTTAACAAGAATGGAGGCCATCCCGATTTAAAAAAAAAAAAAAAAAAAAACTAAGGCTCAGGCTCGGCGACTTCAGGGATGGCCGGCTCCGCAATGAAGGCTTTTTCCTCGGCAGCCTCGGCGGCACCAGAAACAGCCTCGGAAGCCATCTCAGCGACCTCGGGGACAGCCTCGGGTGCCTCGGCCGGACCCTCCTGGTCGGCCCCCGGAGCTTCTGCCTCCGCCTCCGACCTTTCGACCCCTGCTCCTGGTTTGAGCAGGTTCAGGTCAAAATCTGGAAGGAGCCGCCGCAGTTGGTTGAGGAAGTCCTTGAAGCCTTGGATCAGCCCGTTCACGCCTTCCTCTTCCAGAAGGTCACGGAACTCATCCGACTCGCGGAAGAGTCTAACTGCGTCTTGGGCCTGCTCCCGAGCCTCCTGCTCCCGAGCCTCGTGGTACGCGGCCTTCCGCTCGAGGTTCTTTATTTCCCGCTCGAGCTCTAAGGTTCTGAGGCGGGCGTTCCCCACCTCTTGCTCGCGGGTGGCCAGCGCCAGCTCGGCCTCGGCCAGACGAGCCTCCACGGCGCGCACTTCGGATCTGGCAAGCGCGTGCGCGCCCTTCTCCTCTTCGAGCTCGGCGGTCAGAGCTCGAACCTCGTCTTCGGCCGCTCCCACCCTTGCTTGGAGCACCTGGCGCTCGGCCTCGGACGCCAGGCACCTTGCCTCGGCCTCCTCGTGCCCCCGCTGATGCCTCCGGGCTCGCTCCCGGTAGTCCTGGACAATGTGCATCAGCGTCTCCGTCTCGTGCAGATGCTGTAAAAAAGAGGCGTAAGAAACGTAAGAAACTAAAAATAAAACTTGCACAAACTGCACAAATAAAAAGACCAACTTACCCGGATGGCAGAGCAAAGAGTAGAGTCCATGAAGGCGCCATAGTTCATGGACCGAATTTTGGCCTGATCGGCCGGGAGCAGCGCGATCCGAAATACTTCGCGCGCTACTTGGGGATTATCAAGGGCCGAGTCGCCCTCGAAAACCGACCAGACGGGAGCGTAAGGCCCCCGCTCCCGTGAGCCCGACGAGCCCGGAAGGCCGACCTCGGCTGGCCTGGGCGGAGCCGGCCCCACTGCTCCCTGGCCGTTCCCCGGCTCAGAACCGGAGGACTGAGGTCGGACAGGCGGCCGATCTGACTGCCGCATAACCGAGGCGGGGCGCGCAAGCGCCAGACCCGCCGAACTCCCTCCCTGATCGGCAGTTGGAGCTTCCTGCCGACCAGGGATCAGCGAAATTGGCGCCGGGCACGGGAGCGCTATCGTGGCTCCACCAGAGGCCGCGCCCTCCCTCCGACCAGCTTCGGAGTGGCGAGGAGCGCCTGTCTCGACCGCTGCGGTCGCCGAGACCTTCGCCTTTTTCTTCAGCTCGGTCGACTCCCCCGAGAGCTCGGCCGCCCTCTTTTGGAACCGGGCGTACAAGACCTCGCTTTTAGTCACCATCTTCGCGATATCTGCAAGGACGAGCAGGATTAGAATTCAGAACAGTAACAAAATGAAAAATAACTCCTACTGATACCCTTATCCTGAGGACGCGCCGAGCTCAGCCCAACATTCACTAGAGCGTCCTCACTTATGTGGCCGCTCAGTAGAATACCGTCCCCAAGGCTGCGGATGGTGTCGAGGATCCCCTGCTCGCATGAAGAAAGCTTGGGGACTTTGTTGACGGACCTGAGTTGGGTCGGCCCCCACCTAGGGTCAAACCCCCAGTCATGAATGGACGAAGGAGCGCCCTGGAAGAGTGGCCGACCCGCCCGAAGGGCAATGTAAAGCCACTCTCCGTCTCCCGGATTCGACTTTAATACAAAAAGTCGCCGGAAAACGTTGACAGAAGTCGGAATCCCGAACGCTAAACATAGCGACAGAAAACCGACCACTGTCCTCCAGGCATTCGGAGCAAGCTGCGCCGGAACCAACTGGTATTCCGTCAGCAACTCGTTCACGAACCCGTGAAGAGGAAATCATAGGCCGGCCCAGAGTGCCTCCAAGTACACTCCGATCCGGCCTACCGGAGGATTGGTTACCCGATCCCCCCGCCTGGCGGGCTCCAAACGGAACCCTCGTCGAGGAAAAAACCATTCCTCGGCCATTTCGACCTCCAGTTCACCCATGGTGGACTCAACATCATTCGGACCAGGACCCATTAGGAAGAAAGAGAGAAGGTTTGAGAGGAAAAGGGACCTGTAAAGGATGCCGGAGATAAGAAACTTCGGACTGAAAAGTTGGAGGAAGGAGACAATAAGAAAGTAACGGGAGGCCAGGTGAGGGTTCATATAGATCCCTCCAACGGCCCAGATCAGCGAGAAAAATGCTGCACCCCATTCGGATCACGATGCATGTCGACCCAAAAGATGGAGCGACACATTTAATTCGGGCTGACGCTTCGAACACAGAAGCGCCCCGTCGGATCGTGCGGCCCCATCATGAGCCCACGACGCGAGGACGCTTCGGAGGAGGTGTCCCAATAATGAGACATTTCGGGAAAGAAGAGACGCCGCCTATTAAAGGCACCTCGAAGCGCCCGATAATTCGAAACGCGCGATAATTTAAAATTTCCATAATTCATGATGACCCAACTAAAACTACTTCCCGCGCTCAAGCTGGTAGCCAGCTGTAACTCGGAAGTCGGGGGGTAGTGTTGGGGGAAAAACCCAAGTCATACCACTTCGGAGGCGCTCAACCAAAGAGCGCCGACCAGGGAGGCGCTCGATCAAAGAGCGCCAACTAGATAGGCGCTCGACTAGAGAGCACCGACCGGAGAGGTGCTCGACCAGAGAGCGCCGACCAGAGAGGCGCTCGACCAGAGAGTGCCAACCAGAGAGCGCCAACCAGAGACACTCAACCAAGAAGCGCCGACCAGGGAGACTGGGCCTGGGGTCCGTGCCGAGCCCGTGCCTTAGCCAAATTTCCAGAATCTCCGCTTAATCCTCTAAAGGATCTGACAACTAAATACATGACTCCACCGCAATCTGTCGCCATTCCTAAGTCATCAAGGCACGTGATCTCCGCAGGCCTTCGACACGCCCTATCATTAATGCGTGTGACCCCCTCAGGCCTCCGATGCACTCAATCATTAAATGAACACGGCTCAAGATGATCTCCAGATCACTGAACCATCAAAACGTATAACTCTCCCTGACCACCGGTTCACTCAGCAATCAATGCACTTACCATCTACGAACCCCAGGCCCACCACGGCCGGCGGTTCAACCACCCCAATGGGTCCGATCAACCGTGACAGCTCCCTGACTCCGGTCTGATTCGGCCTTATTCTCCACGACGCCATTAATGAGCATGATCGTGCCCAATTATCACAAAAGGAGACAAATTCCCCTGTCACCTCCCAGGTAACATAATATCTTTCTATAAAAGGGAACCTGGGGGGAAAGGGAGAGAGAGACACAAACGAATACAGAAGCAAACATTCTCCTCCTTGACTCCTCCCACGTATTAGCCCCCTCTGACTTAAGCTTCGGAGGGCCAGCGCCGGGAAGCCCGGCCACCGGCTTTCTTGCAGGATTCTCCAGGAGAACGCCACCGGTCGACGCGCCGCCACCCACCGTCCAGGCAGCGGAGCTCCTCCCCTCTCGGTTCGCGGCAGCCCCCGGATCCAATTTCCAGCAACACCACCCAGTGAGATTTTCTTGTGAGAGAAGGAATATAAAATCCAAATTATTTATGTATCTGCTTGAAAAAAAATATAGATCTAACTTTTAATATCCAACTAATATCTGCGACCTTTTTACAAGAAAATACCATAAATTGATGTGTATCCAATTAAAGCCGTACCCACCATCATTTGAAATGGAATTGTATAAAAACAAAAGGTGTTTTGCATGAATACTCTTCGAAAAATTTAAATTTGCTTGAATATCGTTAATAAAATATTATTTTGCACAAATGCATCTAATATAACAGTTCTTCTAACACCATTAATAAAAATTATATTTATTTTAATTAAAAATAAAATAAAATTTTGAAATTACCTTTTTGTCTTTCATCGCGATCACTTTATAAATATATTTTTTTGCACATCTACCCATTAAAAATATTTTAGTTGTTTTAATTTGAAACCGTTAATTTTTTAACGGCATTAGATAGTGCGAGTACATATGCAAAAACAAAGATAAAAAAAAAGGTAGAATAGCAAAACAAGTATTTTAAGAAGGTATACATGCAAATATTAATTTTGAGATGGTATTCATGCAAAATTTGATATTTAGGAGAGTATTTATACAAAAAAAATTCTTAAAAAAAAATAAAGACAGCGGTTTGGGTTATAAAATTTACCCTTGAATCTTCTAGCGCATTATTAATAATTTTAGAAAATCATCATAAAATTTATATAGCTAATTTGGCGAAGAAATTATTAGGCTGTGGTGTACAAAAAGTAAATGTTCATGAGCATCTTTGTGGACAACCACGATACCAATTTCCGGATGCCCCCCCCCCCCCCCCCCCCCCCCCCCCTCCTTCTTGAGCAAAAAAAAAAAACACGACACCAATTTGTCGACATGACATAGGAGGGAGGAACATGAGGGATGTCGATTCTAAGTAATGCACCCATGCAATACATGCAAAAGAAAGTGCAGATGAAAGCCACCTTAACTCTGTCTGTACCATCAATTACCAATTGACTAATCCACAGAAATAATGCAATAGTTCCAATTTGATTTGGTGAACAACTGTAGCTTTGTCATGCAAAAGATGGCACGACGTTGGTCAAACGGTTGTTCGTAATAGCTGGACCTACTTGTGCTGCCTCTGAGTTTATTAATTAGTTCTTTCACAGGTTTGACCCAATCCACCTCTACGCAGGCCATCTAAGAACTCCCTCGGGATGGAACTCTTGAAGTTCTGGCTTGCACAATTTAATAATGAACCACTTGGTCGGGGAGCGTTGGAGGTTGCTAGGAATTCTAGTTGTACAAGCCGCCTCAATGGAAGTCCTATCTATTTTCGAGTGCCTTCCTCCAATAAAACCTTTTCTCCACTCCATGGTAGTTGTTTACCTGCGTTTCTACTACCCTTGCTGGTTTCTGTGAGGAAAAGTCTGAAAGTTTTTTTTTTATTCTTCTTTCTCTCTCTATATATATATATATTTAGATTTTTTTTGCATGAATACCCTCCTAAATATCGGAATTTGCATGAATACCCTTCCAAAATTAATATTTGCATGTATACCCTCGTAATACACTTGTTTTGCTATTCTACCCTTTTTTATTTTTATTTTTGCATATGTACCCATATTATCTAACGGCATTAAAAAATTAATGGTTTTAAATTAAAATGACTAAAATACTCTTAATGGATCCACATGGAAATAGATCGCGATTCTGATAGCAGTGAAAGAAGGCAGGGACATAAGCGTAATTTAATATTTTATTTTATTTTTAATTAATATAAATATGATTTTTTCTTAACACCGTTAAAACAACCGTTATATTAGGGGCATTTGCACAATAACAGAGTTTGATGAGGGTATACATGCAAATATCAATTTTGGAAGGGTATTCATGCAAAATTCGATATTTAGAAGGGTTCTCTTTTTTTTTTGGCTGAGGGAAGGTCTGAAAGTTATCTTCCCAAAAATAAGGAAGAAAGATAACACGTATGTTCGTGATTAAAGATGCAAGCATGCTTGTTGGACCGAGAGAGAGAGAGAGGCTTTTGGGGTAGGTGCCTTGCATTCCTAACTTGATAATGGGCCGGGCCTCGGGCTAAACTCTATTCATTTTTAGTCGGGGTTCGGGTTGGGCCTTGAAGCTTTACATGGCATACCGATCGTGAAGAAAATCTTAAGTAGAACTAGTAACCATGAGCGTCATCTACTATTCCATGCAGTTTAGAAGGAAAGATTATTGGATGGATCAGATCCACAGCTGAGCTGGTCCAACCACAAATGAACGTGGCCAAATATTGAGAGAAAAAAGAGGAGGGAAAAGGGAGCCTCAGCATCTCTTTCTCGTGTTAATTTGTTGTTGGACTGATTCAATTTCTCGTTTAGGAGTGTGTTGTCTCTGTATGCAGAAAATACAAGTAGTTGTTGCTTGCATGCCCTGCATATTTTAAATGTGGTTTTTAGTTTAAGCTAGCTTAATTAAAGATAAGGCTGGAAATGGGCTGGGCCAGGCCATACCCTTACACAAGCTTGGCCCGAAATTTTCTTGGGCCTTAGTCGAAGCTTAGGCTCGACAATTTAAAAAAATTCAGCCTTGGTCCTAATTCGAACTCTAATCAAGCTAGCCTAAATTAGCCCATTTGGACCAAAAACTGTGCTAGCCCGATTTGGCCTAATTAATATTAAGCATCTATTAGCGAAAGAAAGCTTAGAAAAATGCATTCTAACTATAATCAACTTTGATTCGGTCACTCATCTTCTTTCCCTATAAGTTCTAAAATCTCTCTCTCTCTCTCTCTCTCTCTCTCTCTCTCTCTCTCTCTCTTTCTCTCTCTCTATGAAGAAAATTAGCCCTCATATTTTGGTATCAGGTAATCAATATAAAAATTTGTTGGAATATTTTGAGGACTCTTAACATTTTCAAACACCATTCTTCATTGTCTTTCATGATTGTTCCAGCAAGTTGTGAGCTAACAAGAACTAACTCCATTCCAGTCTGACCAAGATAGCACAAATTAAGAATAGCTTAGCCACATGAGAAGAGGAAAAGCCAGTAGAAGTAAAGACACAAGAGTTAGCAGTGCACTGAGATAAACGTTTGATGAATGAGGCCCATAGCAACGAGTGCTTGTGATTGGCAGCATACACGGCCATATGGTGCACGCCATGTATGATATAATTTCTCCTTTTAGGTAGCAAAGGATGCGCTTGGTTGTAACCATATCGATCTCGGATAGATCGTGCTTGTACTGAGATACTTGGTTGATTGCAAAAGTAACATCAGCTGGTGCAAAAGTGACATATTTGAGTGCTCCAACAATACTTTGATATGTTGGTGGATCCGAAAGGTGATTTCTCTTAGCCGGATGCAATTTGGCACAAGAGGCGGGGGTTTGGAACTAGTTTAGGCCCAAGCATTCCGCTTCATTTAAGTAGATATGTGAAATATCTGGATTGGGAAAGAAAAAATCCTTGGCTTCTTTATGAACCTCGATCCCCAGAAAATAATTAAGCAATACAAGTTCTTCATGGCCAAGTGATTTTGGAGTTCAGAAACGAGAATTTATAGAAAAGTAGGTCTGCTGCCGGTTAAGACAATGTCATCTACATAGAGCAGTAGAAAAGTAACAATACCATTTGGTTTATAAATAAATAATGAGCTATCATCTTATAAGGGAGTAAAACCCAAATTCTAGGAGATTTGAAGTGAATGTCTCATATATGGACTTCTGAAATCCACAAACACGAGTTGGAAATGTGGGTGTAGCGGCTAGACAAACTTCAAGGTGACCATGCATGGTAACCTGCAGGAAAGCACCCTCTATAGAGTGTGGCCTGTTTTGTAACATGGCTGAAAGTATTGATCAAATTATATTATAACATAAGATCTTAGTGTAAAATGAACATTTTTTGAAACTAAAAGAATCGATTTGGTTTCAGTTTAAGCTAAACCAAACAAACTTAAACCCAACTGTCCTTCATATATACTATACAACTTGGAATAGGCAAGCCAGTCCAACGTATCTATCGCATCCAACCCAAGCTCTTGCTCAGAGCTTTGTGATAGGGCTAATGAGGATATTTCATTTTAAAGCGAGAATGTATCTTATAAATAGTTGATGTGGGACTAAACAGAACCAGTGCCTTTCAACCCTTTTAATATCAACCTTTTTGAGTTGTCCGATCAAATATCAATGGCTACCATGGTATATTATATATGAATGCCATTAACCCTAACCGCCTTTGAACCTAAAAATATCCTAGCCGTGCCCTTTGCTCACCTCTCCCCACTCCATGATACTTGACCTCCTTCCCTCCAGATTCCTCTCTTGCAGCTCCCCATGAGCCATCCAACCATTGAAGGCCAATTCCTCCCCCATCCCTCTTGAAAGATTTCAGGAGAAGGGCTTGGTCAATCGTACCAAAGCCATATATTCATTCTCTCTTTATCGACAAAGTCATTTATAGATTAAGAATATATTCCAAATATACATTCTTTGATATAGCAATCATATAGGTAGAGTTGGTGGACTTGGTCAATATCTATGCTGGCATCCTCCGCTAAAATAGAAACTGAAATGGAGGTTATCCTACAGCTGCGCTACATCCTTTGACATAGCAATCATACAGCTAAAGTTGGTGGACTTGGTCAATCTCTATGTTGGCATCCTCATCTAAACAGAAACTGAAATGGAGGTTAAATGGAAGGTTGTTGTCTAACACCCCCCCCCGCAAGCGAATGGGGAGGTCACAAACCATGAGCTTGTCCTTCAACAACTGAAATCGGGAGGATGTGAGATCTTTTGTGAAAATATCACCAACTTGATCCACGGTAGAGATGTATTGAATACAAACATCCCTGTTTACCACCTTCTCTCTAATGAAATGAAAATCCACCTCAATATGTTTCATACGAGCATGATAAACTAGATTGGCAGCGAGTACAATAGCACTTTGATTATCACACCAAACAGTTGGTGGTGAAAGAAGTGGAATGTGCAAGTCCTTTAGTAACATGCGAATCCAATAAAGTTCAGCCACCACCATTGCAAGAGTCCGATATTCGGCTTCCATAGTTGATCGAGCGACAATACTCTGCTTCTTGGCACACCACGAGATTAAGCAAGGACCAAAGAAAATACCATAGCCGGTAGTGGACCGTCGATCAGATGGGTCACTAACCCAATCTGAATCACAGTATGTATTCAGAGTTAGAGGACCCTTGCTGAAATACAAACCATGTTCAATGTGCCTTTAAGATAACGCATGACCGTTTTAACAGATTTTCAATGAATAGCAGTTGGAGAATGAAGATGTTGGTAGAGTTGGTTGACTGAATAGGCAATTTCAGGATGAGTAAGAGTGTAGTACTGAAGTGCCCCGACTATTTTTCTATAAGCAATAGCATCTTCCATGGTTTCATCATGACCAAGAGACAATTTTTCACCAGATACACATGGGGCAGGGTATGGTTTTGCCCCAATCATTCTTGACCGATGCAAAATATCCAGGATATACTTGCTTTGGATAGATGAAGACCATTAGAGTCTCGAGAGGCTTCAATTCCAAGGAAATATCCTAGGTTGCCGAGAGTTTTGAGTGCAAAATCTTGCTGAAGTTGTTTAGTTACAGCTTGAATGAACTTAGGACAGGAGCTAGTAATCAGCAAGTCATCAACATAAATTAGTATAAAGACATATATCTGCACATGGTGATAAGTAAACAGAGAGCTGTCAACTGAAGAACCTTGAAAACCAAGATCAAGTAGACTATTAGAAAGTCTAAGAAACCACGCTCTTGGGGCCTGCTTGAGGCTATATAGTGCCTTTTTGAGGCGACAGACATGATTAGGAGTAGCAGGATCGAGAAAGCCCTGTGGTTGCTCAATAAAAACTTTTTCTTCAAAATTTCTATGAAGGAAAGCATTAGAAATACTATATTGCAAAATAGGCCAGCCAAAAGAAACAAAGAGACAAAGAACCACATGCACAGTTGCCGGTTTGATTACCGGACTAAAAGTTTCCATAAAGTCCACACCATCTACTAGTTGAAAACCTTTAGCAACCAATCTCGCCTTGTAATGATCAACACTTGCATCCACCTTCTATTTTATTTTGTAAACCCATTTGGTGCAAATGATATTGTGACCAGTGGGCCGAGGCACGAGATCTCATGTATCATTAGCTATCAGTGCATCATATTGTAGTTGCATAGCATTCTGCCACTTCTGAGACAAAACGACTTGAGAAAAGGTAGTGGGTTCAACAATATTAAGCACATTGTTATACGCATGTACAGGATGATTGAAGACATAGAACATGTGGAAATCAGGAAATTGTTTGGGTCGAATAGAACCAGTTCGGGATCGGGTCACCATGTGATGTTGGGTTGGATTGGGTACCTCAGGAGGTTCGGTTTCGGGCACAATTACAGATAAGGCGGATGTTGTTGCTGGCAGAGGACTTGGTTCAGGTGGATGTTCGGTGTGGGTTGTTGAAGACAAAGTGGGTGACATTTAAGTCAATGAAGATGGTTCTTCCTCTAGAGGCTAATTAGGCAGTATATTAATTTGAGAGTAAAAGGGTGAAAGGTCAGAGGAGATACCTGGCACAGAGGCATTTGGTGTAGCAGAGGAGGTCCATCCTTTTGTTAGAAAGTTTCGCTCATCGAAGGCCATATTGTGAGAGATGTATATTTTATGAGAGATTAGGTCTAAGCATCGATAGCCGTGATGGTGGGGGGAATATCTAAGGAAAATGCATTGTTTACTCCTGAAGGCTAGCTTGTGATTCGTGTGGGGTCTCAATAATGGGTAACAGGCACATCCGAAGGTCCTCATTAAAGAATACTCTGGGTTTTTCTCAATCAATTTTGCATAGGGAGACATATTAGTCAAGACAGGTGTGGAAACCCTATTAATAAGGTACACAATTGTCATAAAGGCATCAACCCAGAATTTTATAGGTAAATGTGATTGAGCTAAAAGTGAGAAACCGACTTCCATAATATGTTTGTGTTTTCTTTCAGCCAAGCTATTTTGCTAAGAAGTATAAGGACATGAAAGGCGTTGATGGATACCACATTTACGAAGAAAAATTTGAAATTGGTTTGAGAGATATCACCACCATTATTACATTGGAGTTGTTTAATTGTTGTAGAGAAACGATTTTCAATAGAAGATTTAAAGTGCAGAAAACATGAGAATACTTCGGATTTATTTTTGAGAGGGTACAACCAAGTGAATCTAGAGTAATCATCTATGAAGATAACATAATATCGATGACCCTTAGAAGATGATATAGGAGAGACCCAGACATCAGAATGAATAAATTCTAATTTAGACAACGTAGTACGAGAAGACTCACCAAAAGGTAATTATTTAGCTTTTCCCAATAAGCAAGATTCACAAATAGACTTAAGGTTAAAGGATTCAAAAACAGGTAAATCAAAAGTCTTGACTATATTTTTGGTGACTTGGGAGGAAGGATGACCCAACCTCGCATGCCAAACATCAAGTGTAGTCCGAACACCGAGAAAACCAGCATGAGACCGAAATTTATTAATAGATTTTCGATTAACTTGAATAGGATAGAGACCTCCTTCACTCTGCCCTGCTAGCAACGTTCGTCCTGTGTGATTGTCCTTAACAAAAATTGAGAGCCGGTTAGGATAAAATAGCAGTCATTATCTAAACAAAGCTTATTAATAGATAAGAGATTAACTGCTGCTTGTGGACAATGGAGGACATTTTATAAGTGTAGGGATGAGGAGGATGCATGTAACGTAAGTTTACCGGTGTGCTTAATTTGTAAACCATTACCAATACCCACATATAATTTGTCATCTCCATGATACGGCTCAGACAAGTGAAGGTTTGAAACATCCGCTGTGACATGTTGATTAGCACTGTTATCTATATACCAAGTGTTGTCCTCATGGAGAGAATTGGAATGAGCCGCCATAGCCGCCAATTGTTAAGGAGGGTGATGACCTTGGTAATTATAGTCATAGCAGTGAAAACAGTCAAGTGCCATGTGACTCATTTTTCTGCAAATTTGACAAGCATAAGGGTCAAAATCTTGAGTTTTTGCCCAAGCCGGAATTCTGTTTGGAATGGGTTTGTCAGCTTGAGTGGGTCTCTGAGTCAAAATGGGAGCAGCGTTGGGACGAAGCTGCTGCCAATTTCTATTATTCTTCTTTGGGTTCTTTCCTCCACCGAATTTATTTGCCATCATAGCAAAGTTGCTGTGATCATTTTGCACACTTCTCTGGTGATTTTCAAGCAAGGCTTCAAATGCAAATAATTTTGATTGAAAGTCAGTGAGTGAAAGTGACCTCTCACGTTGTGCAAAATAAAACATTGGATATAAAAGGAGTGTATGCTGAGTTGAGTCCTCCAAGCATATGAGAAATCAAATCTTCATCAGTCATGGGCTTTTCCACGGCCACCAATTGGTTCGCAAGGACCTTTGCTCCTTCAACAAACTCAGGACAACTCTTGCCTCCTTGCTGTAGACTCTGCAATTGGCATTTCAGTTGATTCACCTTTGAGGATAAGGGGGAAGCGAAGCGATTTACCACAGCTAACCATGCTTGTCGAGCAGTTTTGAGACCATAAACCAAGGACAGAACCTTCTCCGAGATTGTGGACCTCATCCAAACTAGGACGAAGCAATTTTTCTGATTCCAGATAGTAAATTCTGGATTAGAAGCAGGAGTAGCAATCCCTACAGCAGGTAGGAACTCTTCTAGACATGGTTCTGTACCATCCACAAAATTCAGAAGACCATAAATATCAAGCGCACCTTCAACTTGAGAGGACCAATTTAAATAAGATGATAGCCCTTCAAGCTTCACCGAAACAAATTGAACAAGATTGTTTGGGGGAACGAAGGCTACAGCGAAAGATATTATTGTGGGTAGGATCGGGCATGAGCCAAGTCAGGCTTTGATACCATGAAAGATTTGAGGAGAAAGGCTTGGTCAATCGTACGAAAGCCATATATTCATTCTCTTTATGAACAAAGTCATTTACAGATTAAGAATACATTCCAAATATACATCCTTTGATATAGCAACCATACAGCTAGAGTTGGTGGACTTAGTCAATCTCTATACTGGCATCCTCCTCTAAAACAGAAACTAAAATGGAGGTTATCCTACAGCTGCGCTACATCTTTTGATATTACAATCATACAGCTAGAGTTGGTGGACTTGGTCAATCTCTATGCTGGCATCCTCATCTAAAACAGAAACTAAAATGGAGGTTAAATGGAAGGTTGTTGTCTAGCACCTCTCTCTCCTTGATCTCCCTTATTTTCATATTTAGCCACCGTCTCATCCATCCCGGTCCGTCCACTTCCACCGTCACAAGCTATGACAGCCCTAGCTCATCCTCGACCTTAGTGCCTGATTACCCTCTTCATTAACCCCCTTTACTTCTCCCTCCTCAATACCGGCAGCCTAGAAACCCTTATTTCTCCTCTCCCTCCTCTGGTTTAAAGGCTCACAACTGAGATCCAAGCACTATTATCACTATCTCCTACCTTCTCTTCCCTTTCCTATCTTTTTCTCTCCTTCTATCTCGTAGCCGTAAGATTATAGTTGGTCACCGCTAGCCACCAATCAAACCGCAAAGTTCTCTTGCTTCCCTCTTCTCTCCCTATTTTAGTCCTACTTGCCTATTCTAATTCCAACCTTGTCGAACCTTCGATGCGCCCGGATGTTGGACCAATCTCACCCTTTGTTCGCTACTAGGTCTAGTTAGCATGCAAGCCTAGGTGATCAAACGATGGCCAACTTTTTCTCTATTTCGCTTCTCATGGCCCATGCATGGCCTTGCTACATTGGCATCTCTAAGCCTCACCACCATCACGACTGCTGAATCTTCTGCAACCGGTGGGCCACTGGACCTGTCTTCGCCCTCCTTCCTTATATTCTCTCTTCCTCTTCGGCACCATCACCAATCTCTTTCACCTCACCCACCTCATCAAGTTCAACCTAATAAACTGACCAAAATCGAGCCGAATTTTTCAGATCAATTTGAACCAATTTTCATATTAGGTTAGGTCAGTTTCGATTTTAGAAAATCAATTTAAGTCGGTTCGATTTCAAAAATATTTCTAAACCAATCCGATCCAAAATGAAGAGTCACTCACACAAGTAGGAGGATTCTAGCTATTCAAATATGCCAAAATTTTCTACCAAACTGTATCCCATTTGAATCAGCATTTTGGGCCTCGGAATATATATTGTATTACGTTAATTTGTAATCTTCGGCATTTCTCAATGTGGATCCAAGTCTTGTCCGCCCACACTAGCACCAAATGAAAGTGTAAGTCTGCAATATTCTATAATTTTGATCACGCTTTAGCAATCATAAATCTGAGATTAAAGACGGGAGGCCGCACAGTAGAGGCGCCTCTAGCTCAGCAGAGAGAAAACATGAGAGAGAGAGAGAGAGAGATGAGATAGAAAGATTGTGGGAAGCGGCGGAAGAGTGAGGGCTCAGTATCGTATTATTTACTTCCTTCAAAGGGGAGAGAACAGAGAACGAGAGGGAGACAAGGTATAGAGGGGAACGTGAGGCGTCGGCTTTGGATGGACGCGAGAGAAGAAGAGAGCGTAAGAGGCAGCAGGAGCTGGGGTCTCTACGTGATCGTGAGAAACAGGGGATCTTGTCCCCTGTTTTCTATTTCGGTTATAAGGGGAGGCCTGATGCTTATTTGGGCCAAGGTTCAGGTATCACCAAACAAACGAATCCGTTTTTCTTGATATACTTGATATGCCAGAGTTTGACAACAGGAAGGAATAGCTAAATGAAAGGGATGACTGCTGAGAAATTTTTGCAAACTGCCATAACAACCTTGCAAGCAACGAACCACTAAATTTCTCAATGTTTTTGAGGGAGGCTAGCTTGTGGTTAATGTAGTAGGAATATTGTGAGGACCCGCGCGGGTTTGTGTTTAGTCGCACATCGATTATTCGATGGGTAGATCTTGGGTACTTATATAAGATCGAAAAATCCAAATAATACCTTCCAGCTAGCCATTTTGGGTGAGGTCCTGAGTTGTTACAAATGGTATCAGAGCCGATCGTGGCATTTGTGATTATATTTGAATGGATTTGAACCCTTAACCTAATGAGGATGTCAGAGGATAGATCTTGAGTACTTATACAAAATCAAGGAATCCAAATAATAACTTCCGACTAGTCATTTTGGATGAGGTCCTGGATTGTTACAAATATAGCCTAAGCTCATCCTCATGGTTCCCCATGATGAATGACAACAAAAATACCAAGTATTGTATATGCAAATGTTTTAAACATGCTTCAACAAATGAACTTCATAGTTCACTAACCAATGGGATCTCTCCATGTTCTTTGTAACCTATTCCTTAATTGGTTTTTGTTTTCTTCATTCCGTAATCGCAAGTACAAGCTCCTCCCATATTGATGAGCTGCCAAAATCAGAATAATAAAAGAGGGCATTCTAGTATGCGAGGCTCCTGCCATTATGGACTCTAGAGAGGGTCCAAAGTATGGAGCTTTACCCTCATGTGCAAGAGGCCGTTTCATGTTTTGAACCTGCTACACCTAGGTTATAATTGAACGACGTCACTATTGCACCAAGGCTTACCATTTGCAATATATTAGAACAATAATATACAAATTTAAGTTCCATATTATTCTATGACATTCGCTATGCTGATTGATTCACCAGAATAATATTCAACCAGAACATTCATTATCCATGTGCAAATGAGAAGCAATGACATGTACAGTACAGTGATCAAACCTGAAACGAAACCTCTCTGCCTGTGGAGTATGGACTGCTAATATAGAAAAAATGAGCAGAAATATCCAGTACCAAAGGTAGCCGGACAGAAGTGTGATTAATGAAATTAGGACATCCAAACAAGCACTAGCATTTGATCATTATATATGTTATCCCAAAAAATAGTATGGCTTGAACTAAGACTAATTTACAAGTACGAAATCTCCAGCATCATATTTACACAAGACAAATGGGTATAGTTTAAATTTTGATAATCGATCTAATGTACAAGAATGATTTCCATTTTGCCAAGTAAAGGCTTATGTATCCTTCTACGTAAGTGGCATAGAACTTGATTTTGAATACCGCTCAATCTCCGCCAGGACTCTAGCAGCCCTCCTGCCCACCTCTCCATTCTCACTGCGTTGTGTTGACAGCCCAATAAGTGGGATCTTCGCAGCCATGCAGTAATAATCAGAGACCTCCCTGGCCTGAAATACCTTCTCCAAGATGACAAGAGCAGCTTCTTTCAAAGCAACTGACCCCCAGTTCAAAACACCCAATATCAGATCAATGGCACCTGCTTGGTGCAAAATTTTGGCTCCTCTATAAGACAACCCATCCTGAACCAGGGTCCCCAATGCTTGAAGGGTCTCATAAGTGGTGGCATCTTGATGCTCTTGCAACAAATTTACCAAGCATGGCAAAGCTTTTGCCTTTAATAGGCAAAAGGTAGATGTCATGTCACATATACCTCCATGCAATTCACATACACTAGGAGGTGATGCCCGGAAACACCAGCAGCCAGTCCTGACTGGTGCTGCGGTAAGTCTACTACTGTTTGAAGAAAGGTTGCCGATCAGGGCTGCTGCTCTTGCCTTGGCTGTTGTGCTTCCAGACTGCAGGATGCTCACAAGCAATGGATAAGCTCCCAAATTTACCACCAGTTGTTGCATCTCAATGTTAGAAGGATCTGTAAACCGGAAGAGGGCCCCAAGCACAGTTTCCTTTGCTTCAGCTGTTCCTATCCTGAGCATGTTCAAAAGAATAGGTATCACATCTAGCTTAATCAAACTATTAGTAAGAGCAACTTCCGATTTTGGAAGACAGGCTATTAACCCTGCTGCTGCCACCTGCGCATCACTGCAGGTGTCACCCTCGAGAAAGCCAACAAATGTCTCCAGTCTGCTGTCCAGGAGGAAATCTGCTATACCGTCCGGTTCATTCTGGGAGAAGTGATGGATGAGCTTGAGTGCAAGCTCTCGGATATCCTGATCAGGATCTTCGAGCAAGGGAAGCACCAAAGAGACACCATTGGTGGCAGCAACTGTCTTCTCAGCAAGTATTTCTTCAGACTTGCAGATGTTCAGGAGTGAACGTAAAACTGGTTTCCTAATGGTGGGAGAGGAATTTGATTTCTGAAGGATGGCCATCAAGTTGGTTATGATAGGCCCTAACTCAAGACGTGTCCCATTAGCATCTACAAGAAATTCTATGCCATCATCTGAAGAGAGTCTCTCAAGAATTTCAGAGCACTTTGCGACTATAATTGTGGGAGCATGGGAAGAGAAGATATGTTCTATGACAAGAGGAACCCCTCCTGCAGAAGCAACTATCCTTTTGTTGTCCCGACAACTCAACAACTTAGCCAGAGCAGAGAAAGCCAAATCTTTTGATTCCAGATTTCCTGAGGCCATTTTCACTAAGGGAGGTATTGCTCCTCCTTCACCAAGAAGTTTTATATTCTGATCAATGAATTCCGTTTCCACAAGAAATCTTGCCATAGACATTCTCGATCGTTCTGGACCTAAATGGCAAGTCACAAAATATCTTAGACTTATTACCGTGCTATACGAATGCTTACAAACTTTGCATCAAAGAGTTTGATTATGCATTTACAGCAAGCAAAAACCAGCAATAACACTGATTTGCATCAAATGGATGGCCAGTTAAGAGAAAAATGTCACAAAGCTGAAAATAATATGACTTGAAACTTGAGATGTCGATACTTTGAGCTGGTGTGATGGAAGGAACAAACCAATCAAAAGAAGGAAAATCCCTAAAGATTGATAAAGGCTACAAGCTTACTGTCTGGAAAAATTACACCAGCAATGAAGTTAAGCTTCTGGAGCACAAAGTACATAACAAAAGGCTTATGAACCAATAGCAAGCATACAATGTAAGTACGATCGGAGGAGAACAAAGAGACGCAATTTTGCAAGGGATGCACAGTTTAATGTAAGCACTTCTTGAGTAAAAAAATAAGGGAAAGGGATTTGATAGGTCATGACCTCAAGGGAGTAGCAGATGATATCAGAGCATGCATCATACTGAAGACTTTGGAGATAGAAATCCATTAAATGACATAGTTGATTTCATGATTTCTTACAGAATAGCAATTATGAATTTTACAAAGGTGAGCATTTAACTACTTCCAGACATGGGAAAAATGCACAGCTAATAGATCGCTTAGTCCTAAAAATAGAAAAAAAAGATTAATATGCAAGGATTGAGAAAGGAAGTTTGAAAGCTTCGTATCAGCTAGATGTTATGGATGTATATGCAGTAGGAGCAAGAATAAAAGAGGAAAACCACCAGATGCCCAAGAAACGTATTGGGATCTAGATTAAAACATAAAATGAACAATAGAAACGAACTGTTAAAGGATATGATGTGTGACTTAATGGCAAATTGGTTTCAAAGCACAGGTAGAGATGTGCTTACAGAATTTAAAGTTAGGTGACATATGTATAAAGAATTTCATTCTGGAATTTGGGGTTCGGTCTATTATCAAGAAAAAGTTGCCCATCTTTAAGCAAGCAAAATAGATGATCTATACAACAGGTTAGGCCTACAAAGAAGCCGAAAAAGTTGCCCATCTTTAAACAAGAAAAATATATAACTTATACAACAGGTCAGGCCTACAAAGAAACCACTTTTTCTTGGACAAGCTAAGATGAGAGAAAGGAAACTGAAAAACATAGATCAAGCTAGGTGCATTAAGAGTAAGGAAATAGAGATGAAAGTTTATCAGATTGGATCAGGTCCTGGCACAATGCAGGCCTGGTATCTACTCAAATCGAATTAAAAATTTGAACCAACCTGATTCATGTTTATTTGGAACAGATTGGATCAAGTCCGATAATTATTTTCTGACCTAAACCATGCTAAAAAACAGCACTCACATAAACCATAGATTATATTTACCTAATCGTATCCTAAGTATAATATACATGTATTAATCCCGATATATATTATTGGCCCTTTCCCTATCAGCTTAAGCTCTAGAGGTCAATTGGTCAGTTGACATTGTATCAGAGCTAGTATGCATGGTCTGAGCCACACATGAGGGGGGGTTGATTTGTTAAGCTTAATATGCATTGTTGGCCCTTTTCCTATCAGCATAACCTTTTGGGGTCAATTGGTTAGTTAACAGTATGAATACAACAAAATATATCAATATTTATGTGCTGTCAACATCTCATTCTGCATAAGATTACTCAAGAACTGCATCTAAGTCACAGTTAGCAACAAAATTTGATAGTTAAGTACATAAATTTTATTTTACAGTACATTAGTTTCAGATTTGTTCTGGTTTATATTGTGTCTCATATCTATGTCTGGGTCTGTTCATTAAATGCGTCAAGAGTTCCAACCAACCCTGGTCCACATGATCTTCGTTTGAACTGGACTAGGTTATTTTCAGGTTGGAAACAGGTTGATCTGATCCATTTGCAGCCCTAGATGAGTTAGGGAAAGACTATCAGACTAAGGCAAGATAGAAAGGCCATTCCAAATATTACTAAATATAGACATTACAAGAGACATATGTTTAGATACAAAACAGTAGACGACAAATGTCCCACTAATGCAACTACAATACTTGAAGAAGTCATAACTTTAAAAAGCATGGTACGATGTCAATATCCTCCATATTGCCGGAAAATTCTTGAACTATTCATGGTATTTTCATTGACCAAATGATTATCTGAATTATTCACAAGTTTATATGAATTATTCTCAGGTTCTAAGTTAAGAAGAATTGGTCAATGATCTGTGAATTTTATGATTTACTGAAGGATTTTTCACAGGTTATTCAAGGAATGTTGATGGTTTAAATGTGCCCTAGTCTAGGCAAAGCACAACTCTTTTATACCATTTTTAGTTAATTTTTCATTTTTTTCCTTTTCTGTTTTGGAAGAGCCTGCATGCATGCTGACACGGCAGGACCATACCAGCAGGCGACTGACACATGCACAATCAATGGCTTTTAGAACCTAGAGTTTTATTAAAGCAACATATGAAAATAAATAATGGAAAACATCAGGCTTTAGATGGCTAACCATGACAGAGATGATCAATTAGTGGCTTATACCAACCGCAGGCAGCTGCAGCTGAAATTGCATCATCGTCATCATCACAAAGCTTTGATAAGATAACTTCAGCTTTTTCTTCTGACTCTCTATCGGTACCGTGCAGAAGTGTTACAAGAAAAAATATAGCACTGCTTTGTTGCTTAAGTTTCGTACATGTAGATTCCTTCCACGTTGAACCATCTTGCAATAATTCAAAGAGCAACTTAATTGCAGCTTTTGATATCCCTGAGCCACGTACGAGGCAAACAACAATGCGATCAACTCCCCCAGCTTCAACCACTCTATTCTGTTACATTAAATTTATAAATTTACAAAATAAATGAAAATCTGTAACAAGGTTGCTCAATGTGGAAAGAGAAAGATATCTGAATTCATATGAGAACCATGGAGAGGTTCTAATGGGGAAGGTTAAATTTCCCTAACCAATAAATGGTTGGAAAAAAGTTGACTAGACTAAAACATAGGCCAAGAAGCATAATGTCAAACAGAAAATAAGTCTATAAAAGTCTCACAAGTACGTAAATACACATGTATAACTTTATATCTCAGAACATTACCACTATAGTTGTGACAAACACCTCTTAGATCAACACTGACCACTAAAGTCTCAGAAAGCCGTTTGCAAACAGATAAACAATTAGCATGAAAAACCAAGAGCATATGAGAAATAGCTCCCTAGCAGGATAAAATGAGTGTTAAGGGATGCCAGCAAGCATAAGGGTTGGACCACAACAGATGATTACTATAACGAACTGACTATATCTTGGTACAGGCAGGAGCTCGACAAGATCTTACTGTGATCAATAAAAGACTAGAAATAACAGAACAAAACGAATAAACCAAATAGAGCAGTTGAAACTTAAGATAAATCAGCATAGACACAAGAGAATGCTATTAGAAAGCACAACTTATTGAAGATTTTTCCAAGGGGAAATAATGAGTGCAAGAAGTTGTTCCTATGTTTGCCAATTGCTGGAAAATAAATATATGGAGTATCTTCATTAAAAAATGTCTAAAGGCAAGAAGTAGCTACAATGTTGAAACTAGTGGTACAGTTTTCAAGAATAGAATAACATTTGTAAAGATTGTCAGATAGACGTACACTGCATATGACTTTTATACATTCTTGTAACTTGCATATGTTCATTAACTCCTATCTGGAAAAAGAGGATCATTAGTCATTCTAATAGTAAATCAAGATTTATTAGCTCCATAGTAAATTATCATAGGCTCTTCAGCAGAACTTAAATTGCTATTCAAGTTTCATGGCATCAGAGGCTGGAGACATGTTGAGAATCATCTTCTAAACTGAGAAGATTCCAGTTATTATCAAAGGCTTTTTCTAAATAGACTGCCTAATTCATAATATTTAACATGTAAGTACAACTTTCAAAAGAAATATTTGTAAGGTAGTCAGTTTGCATTTTAATACACAGAGATCATTTCAATATGGTCTATGGGTGTAAAGTGGATGGGGTTAGCCTGGTGCATAAGATGGCATATCATCTGCACCATTACAGGTTTATATGTCACTTGCACTTTGTTGTGTTACCTACAATATTCAATAATAAATCTCCACCATTATTTTATCCAGTTATTATATGCCATTCTGTTTCCCTGATGTAAAATCCTGATGATCTTAGTGAAGGTAATACCTCCATTTTGATCCACTTCCATAACATGTTATATTTGAAAAGCTTATGCTTAAAAGCTATAACTGAATGATCATATGCATCAGATATTTAAAAAACTTCTATGAATTAATATGATAATCAACCATGAGATGTGAAATGCTTAAAGAATACCTGAAGTCTTGTTTTCATAACTAAAAGTTATGTAGCTAGTAGAGCTTTTTACCTTGTTTCTAGAATGCCCTTCAATTATTGCAGTTAATGTCACTAATGCTTGCCTTTTCAAATCTTTGTTGTGAGAGCTTCCTACCATTGGCACAATGATATCAATTAGCCCCTCTATAGCAATCCAATCCTTATTCATAGGATTTTCATGGATAACCTCCCGTAGCAGGTCAAAAGCATCTACAAACAATGAATCATTACCAGACTGCAATTTGCCCTTTGCTGACCTAATCTTAAGGCAATAGTTGAGTTCTCTCCACTCTTCAATTGACTGCCTCAAACCAATATTGCTTCTTAGGGTAAAATCCTCAAGAACTTGGCCTGTGTCAGGATCTGTGGTCCGTCCACTTTCAAGCCAGTCTTCGATGGCAGTTCTTTCACATGCAGTTCCAGTACAAAGACTGACAGGGTCAACCATCACCTTTCCTGTTATAGGGCACATGAATGATTTCAGTGGTGGAATGTGCACATCCTGGGTTGCATAGTTCTCTACACTTTGCACCCTGAGCCGATACTGCTGCTCAATTTCTTCTTGGTCAATAGCAGCATCAGCACGAGACAGCAGTTCAATGACCTGTTCCAGAAAGATCTCTTCTGCTCTCTCTTTATGGGCAGCAGCTTCTTCCTTTTCCCTTTTCAAACTGGAAAGTTCTTCATTTATTTCGGATGGCTCAACAGGCACACCTACAGTTCTAGCTATTTCTTCTAGCATGTTATTTGCAAAGCTCTGGTCTCTCTTCCTCTCACGAAGACCTTGATCCAATTTCTCTACAATTCTGAGTTGTGCTTGAGAAGCTTCAAACTCAGCCTTCTGCATCTCACCATGAAGCCTATTCACCCTTTCTGATATATCAGAGAGAACTTCAGTGCTCGCAAGAGATAAAGCAGCAAGAGACCTACCAATATCCCTAGTGACATCCTGTATTTCTCCCACTATGCTTCTACACCTAACCAACAAGTAAAAGCGTGCACGGTTTTTATACTTATCCACTATGTCCTTGGCCTTCTTAACATCATCCTTGAGAAATTCCAAAGCTTGCCTTGCAGCTTGTGTGTCATTCAGTTCTCGAAGCTGCAACTGTTTCAAGACTGGTTCGATGTCATAGAGATACTTTGATAGAGCCTTGAAGCTCTCCTTCTCTATAAGAACATCCCTTGCAGCTGCAGCCGTTGCTAAGACCTGATCTGTCAGCACTGCCAAAATCGTTCCAATCGGTATTAGTTCAATTAGTGTCATTCTGAGATCCTCTAGTGAAATCTCTGTTTAATGTTTTATGCGTATGGTATTTCAGAGATCCAAATCTTCACTAAACAAGACATAAAAAGTCAATTTCCATCCACAGGTAATGTAGCTCAAAAGATTTGATGATCTTAAGTGGATCAGCTTTCCGACCTTCAAGTGATGGTATTTGCCCAAGAAACACCAAAATAAACCATGGGCTAGAAATCAAGTGCCTGTAAGTACAACAGCATTTCATCACTCTGGTAAGTCTTAATCTCAAACCTTGGTGGACAAAACTTCTTTTACAAGGAAGTCTGCCACTAATCAATCAAGAATTTTACAATTTACCCAGTGAAAGCTTCTTGCATCTATTGAGTTTTGGTAAAAATAAATGCTTGGGAATAGTGCAAACTATAAAAAAATTGATAAGCTATTACAAAGATCAGACAACTCTATGATTATTTGTTATCATCCATCCATGATAATCTCTCCTAAAATTTGAAAATCCAAAAGCTCATTGGGAAAAGAAATAAACCTTTAAGGGGTATACATTGCTAATCAGTTTAGTAATTCACCTTTAAAAGAACAGCAATCATAGAAATTTTTCATAAGAGAAACATCAGGGTGTGCTCATCTGAGAAAAAAACTTCTCCAGTGATGCCACTCGTGTAGATATAGCTTTCAAATTTATCTACACTAAAGTCAAATATTAAAGGAGAAAAAATCCATCGTACTCAATTTCACAACATTAATTCTGTTTTCAAAAAACAACAAGAATGAAGTCTTAACCTTAAGTTACATCAATAAGCCTCATAACTTCTATACAGGGCCCCTTATCTTTATCAGATGGGTCAGCTGTATGGATTAGGATATGTTGCAGCAAAGTCCAAGAAGACTCTCAAACTGATGCCGATCCTTTAGAGTCTAGAATAAGTCAAAGAAGATAAAAGGAAACTGTAGTTATAAGAAAGTAGACAACTGCAGAATAAATCACAGCCTACATTTACTCCTTCATAAATGTCACCCGAATCCAAGAAAGGAGGTGGTAGCTAAGTAGGGGTGGCAATCGGGTCGGATCAGATCATAAACGGGTCGGGTCACATGCAGGTCGGGTCAGAAAATCATAAACCTGAATCCGACCTGTTTATTAAACATGTCAGAAATTACAACCTGAACCTGACCTGTTTATTAAACAGGTAACCCGACCCGACCCGTTTAACCTGTTTAATAAACAGGTAACCTGTTTACCCAACCTGACCCAACCTGTTTAACCTGTTTGCCTAACCTGACCCATTTAACCTGTTTAACCTGCCCAACCCAACCTGTTTAACCTGCCCAATCCGACCTGTTTAGACCTGTTTAGACCCGTTTAACCTGTTTAGACCTATTTAGACCCGTTTAACCTGTTTAGACCTGTTTAACCCGTTTAACCTGTTTAGACCTGTTTAACCTGCCCAACAGTTAAACGGGTTAAACGGTTTAAACGGGTCAGACATCTAAAAACCATATCCGACCCAATTAATAAACAGGTTAAACGGGTCGACCTGTTTACGACCCAAACCTGTTTAAGCCAAACCCAAACCTGTTTATAGCGGGTCGAACACGGGTCGGGTTGGCAGGTCGGGTCATATTTTGCCACCCTTATAGCTAAATCCCTTTTGTAAAAAAAAAAAGAAAAGGCACAAAAATGAAATTAGTATATAATTGTATAGATTGTGTGGTTTTAAAATTATGGTTGAAAGAAACTATGCAAACCAGCGTTGGCGGAACCAGTAATGGGCACCGTACCGGTTGCCCGGCAAGATGAGTCGGTATGGGCCCGTACCAACACAGTAGAAGAGATGGAGGAGAGGGAGTATGAGAGAGGAAATGAGAGAGGGAAGGAGGTCAGTGGAGGGCCGGCAGAGGCCGGCGCTGGTGCGAGTGGCTGAGGCTGCGGCCGAACTCCTGTTTCGTTCGAAACAGGAGTCCGACTGTAAAAAATTTCGCAATTTTTAAGTGAAGTCGGCAAGTCTGCACTTAAAAATCGCGAAATATTTTATGGCCAGACGTTGTTTCGAACAAAACAGGGGTTCGGCCATGACCTCTGCCACCTGCACCAGTGTCGGCCTCCGCCGGCCTCCCTCCCTTTCCTCCGCCCTTCCTCCCCCACTCGCTCTCTCTTTTCTTCTCTTTTCTTCTCCTTCTCCTCCTCCGACGCGGTGTTTCAGATTCTTTGTCGGAACCGTCCCGGTAAGCTGCTGGTACCGCTCGAGACACCCTGAACCGGGCGTTTCGGGACAATTCTGCCAAGGTGCCAACTTTGATATAAATTGATACTCCCCCCATTTTTACTGAGTCTTTGTATGATATTCGAAAGGGTAATATCTATTTAAAAGCCCTTTCAACCTGCTTAAGACGAAACTGATTCAATTTCAATCAGAACACAAGATTTCAGACGAAACGATTTGTATCTCTCCAAAGCATGTAAAACCAGACTACAGATACATACAACAGCCATTATAGTTTGCCTTGTACTTTCATGCAATCCCCATAGTTTTGGATCCTTAGAGTAGTAAGTAGAAGGCTCAAAACTTTTATATGAACAGTCACGAAGGCTCATGAAGATATTATCATTTTTATCTTATGAAATTTTGGCTACTAACTTCAATCAACAGTGTATCATAAATCATCTACATGCTGAAAATTATCTTTATTTTTAAAAAATAGATTTACTAAATCATATTGATGATAATTTTTCTAAAATTCCAAATTTAATAAAAACCTTTATAGCATTGGCCCATTGTGACTTTCGAAAGCAAAAAAACAGTTGCGAAACATCTTGCCAAAGTCTTGCTAAAACATGCTTTGAAGCAAATATAACTCCTAAATGTTCTGTTTGCAGGTTAAGACAGTTCAATCACTATATCAATAGATGCCTCACATTCCTGCATTTAGTATTTGATAAGGTTGAAGTCATCTCTTCAAATATGTTAGAATCGGGACAAATGAAGACTATCTAAATAACCAATGATCACAAGACCATCAAAGGAGAAAATACATGCTACAAAAGCAAAACCAACTCAATTAATTCAACCATCATAGGCTCACATCACGTCCATTGTAACAACATAGGACCTCACCAAAAGAGGGCTATCTAGAAGGTTATAATTTTGGGGGTCCTTGGCCCTGCTCAAGTATTCAGGACCTCCCCAACACACACCCAATGTGAGACCGAACACACACCTGAATGGTTCCTTGCAACCATACAATAAAAAACAATAACAATGGATTATGCAAAAAAAAAAATCCAAAATTAAACAAATATTTATATCAAAGGAATTAAAATAAAAAAGAGGATGCCAGAAAATGAAGAGAATCAAATATCCAGATTCACATAAACAAAAGCAAAATTCCATAAAAGACTACTAGCTTGTGTAAATGTTGGAGGGTGGGGGAGGGGAAGAACATTTATGAAATGAAAGAGAACTCAAAAATTCATTCATTCAACAATACCCATCAAAGGAAACAAAATCACGTTCCATAGAGAGGGCAAGCTTTAACTCAACTGAAAAAATCATCATCCTGCCCAATCTCTTGCACCTCTCATGGCTATTATAAAACGAAAGTTTTGTTTTTTCCATCTTTTTCCTTGAGAGAGCGAGAGAGAAATGGTCTCTCCATGTTCATTTCATTGAGCAATTGAAATGACATACAAGCAACAAAACGAGGGATACAAGAAACAATCTGCACAGACTTGACAAAAAATAAAACCTTTGACAAGAAAAATGCAAAGTCCTACTATAAGATACAATAAACGAGAGAAATAAATGATGGCAGAAGCTCAAGAAGAAACGATCCACAAGTAAAAATTAGTCTAAAACACCGCAAATTAAAGCAAAACATTGTAATAAGCCCAGCTCCATAAAACACATAAAGAACATTCATATCACGGGGGAGAATAAGATCCAAACTTTATATCAATTCCACATACTATTTCTCAAAAATGGTAGTCCCAAATCGAGAGAGAAAGCATTACCGATTCCACTCCTTCCACCCACTTTGTTATAAACCCATCCATAGACATAGAGCCCCAAGCTCAAGTATTAAGTCGCCCAGTAGAGCTCATTAGCGATTGCTTTAGAACTAAAAAAAAGTATCTCAGAGAGAGAGAATGAGAGGGGGGGAGATTTCAGAAGACCGGGAGAAGAGCAGACCTGGGAAAGGCTTCCAGAGAGAATTTACGCGGAAAAAGGGAGGAACTTGTGTCTCTTTTTTCGACGAGTTTTCGAGGAAGATGGCTGTGAAGAAGTCACGGGAGAGACGACGGGACCTATGAGTCAAGTCTTCTCGTGGCCCTCGGGTGGTTGCCGTCGGAAGTCTTTTTGTGACCCATATATTTATGCTTGAATGCTGTTTGCAGGCCCCTTTGCAGAGATTTCAGAAGACTGGGAGAAGAGCAGACCTGGGAAAGGCTTCCAGAGAGAATTTACGCGGAAAAAGGGAGGAACTTGTGTCTCTTTTTTCGACGAGTTTTCGAGGAAGATGGCTGTGAAGAAGTCACGGGAGAGACGACGGGACCTATGAGTCAAGTCTTCTCGTGGCCCTCGGGTGGTTGCCGTCGGAAGTCTTTTGTGGGCCATAAATTTATGCTTGAATGCTGTTTGCAGGCCCCTTTGCAGCGGTAATCTTCGAGGAAGGCTTGGAGTCCAGCATCAAAAGTCAAAACACACGCACACACGCTTTTTAAATTTTTTTTAAGAAAAAAAAAGTATGTAATAATCTCATCTAAAAAGTATTTTTATATATATAAAAAAATAAAATATATTTTTAGAAATGAGAAGATCTAGGCTGTATTTAGCATAGCTATCAATTGTTTTAAAAAAAATTAAAAATAGAAATGTACTTCTATCTTCTAAAATTTATGACAACATAAAATACATTTGATTTTTTTTTTAACAAAGCAAAGAGCCACTCGACCATGGTAACGTTGAGAGGCAACGCCGAAAGGAGCTATTGCCCTCCTCATTTACTCTTCTTAAATCATGATCTTGATACTCAAGAGTGCCGCGGCCAAACATAATAGCGCGACGGCGTATGTGACATTCATTTCGACTGACCTAATCTACGAGAGACTCCTGCTATCATTGGAGTCAGACCAAGCCATTCTCTTGGCTTCATTCACTCTTTTTCAGAAGGCACCCCTCGTTGCCACTATCTCCGTCCATGGCCACTGCCCTTTATTCCTCCATCGGATGGCTCCACCTTGACTCTTATATCTTTTGCGGTGCTAATCTGATCTAATAAAATAGGGAGAGAGGCCTTGAGAACATCTGGTCTAAAGGCAGTGCCTAGCGATGCATTGAGTGAAGGTATGGGGTTCTATGTGGTGGGCTGTCAGGTTACGTTTGGAAGAATTTTGTGGGGTTCTCATTTTTTTCCTTTTTGTCTCGAGCAAACATTGTAGGAGGGTGGAGACTCCGTGACCTAGGTGACACTCGGTTGGGTTTCGGTGGTGGATGGCTGGAGGGGTCCTATGAGGACTCCGGTCGTGACATATTTACAATGAAGGGAGAGGAATTAGGTTTTTGGGACGGCGAAGGGGAGGAAGACATCAGTGGGAAGGGAGGAGATGGCGGCGTAGGATGAGTGGATGCAAGTGAGGTGGAGGGCAGTGACACGGATTTCAAAAAATCTTAAATAAAAATTTTGTATTTTCATATTTTTTTCAAAATAGTAAATTTTTTAAATAAATAAAAGTAGAATAACCAAACAATTTTTTTTGCAGCAAATTTCATCTCTTTGTAGAAAAACAAAATTACGAAATAGAACCCTAGCTCCTAGCTCTTATTTTCTCTTTTTCACAATTCAAAGCAATATAAAACACTTCTAAATAGATCCACTATTTGGTCATTCCAAGTTGATGCACGCATAAACCAACGTAGACGTTAAAGCTTATTTAACTCGGTCGATGTCGCTGGTAAAGTTTTCGGAAGTCGTTGCTGGTGACTTATGTGGAATCCCGTTCGCACACGTTTAAAATCTACCATTTTGGTAGATTTGGTGGATAGTAGAATGCGCTCCGATTATTTCAAAAAGAAATCCTGGAAACGGGGTAAAATAGTGAAATGGGGAAAGCCCAAAGGTGGAGACAAGGGCAATTTAGCTACAAAAGGATGCGCGGAGGCCGAAGAAAGAAATAATCCTACCAAGAGATTCCACCTCGTTGCTCGCCGGCATGGGTACCATTTCAATACCACCATCACTCCAATTTCCTCAATCATGGGATGATGTTTGGTTGGAATAGGACATAATCATTTCGCAAATTATATTTGTTTCTTGTTTGACTATAATTTTTTATGCTTATCTAGTCAAACTGAATGTGATGTTTAGAATAATTTGAAGGGTAAGATCAATTTTTGGAAAGGATGAGTAATTAATATATTTACATTTATCAACTCTTACTCATCTCGTATTCTTTTGTCAGTATTAATTTCAAGTAAATAACTTGATTAATACAATAAATGTCAATGCTAATTAGATAGAAAATCATGGAAAATTGCTCGAAGCTAGTAGTCTAACTAGATAAAATTTACTATAGACTCCAAAGAAATCCAAGGACTTTTTTCTTCTATTAAGATGGGTAAATTGTATGTGTTATGCTCCAAATTCGAGACATAACATGACTATGCTACTTTGGGGTACTGTCCATGATTTAGGAGGATCACTAAACTTAATATGGACCACTTTAGCTACTACGAGCAGGCCAAATCTCTAGGGTTCAGGAGCAAGATTCGTCACATTGAAAAACTGAGTTGCAGGCTGTAAACCCCAGACCAGATGGACCGGCATGGACCAAAGCTGACGGTCCATCTAGAAATTTTGGAAGGAAGGAGGTGGAGGGCGGTAGCTGTTGAGGCGGTTATAACCACCTAACAGCCGCGGTCCCCCACCCCTCTGAGGTTGATGGAGGGTTATAAAAACCCATGGAGTCCTGAGTACAGGACCCCATCGACTACACTCTTCCTACTCCTCACCTTCTTCCTTCTGTGCATGGAGCCGGATCGAGAGTAGTGGCGCCGGAGCGGACACAGCAGCCCGCTGGAAACGACTCGCAGCTCCTCAGAGCTAGGTAAATTTTCTTTCACCCTTGTTCATGAATTACATTCGGTCGATCTAGTGTAATAATCAAAATAGAAGAAGAAGAGGAAGGGTAGGAATAAGATGCAGTGGAGGAAGGAGGGAGATCTCACTCGTGATCGACCGTGATCTGACATTGGCCGAAGATCTTTCTCCTTCACCCGATCATGGCTTTTCCCCCTTCAATCAAAACCCTAGGTCTAATGATTCATGGAAGGGTCCTCGGCTCATGCAAATTCGGTTTCCATGGGTGGAACCGGTTTGATCTCAATTAGAGGTGACTGGAGAAGAAGAAGGTGAAGAGGATTCTTCTATCCTTCGGTCGTGGACGCCATCGGGTTGACCACGGGCAGCAGTCGCAGAGCCGGCCGTGGGCTGTGCGGGCACCATGGGTATGGCCGCACACCCTGCGTTCACCACCGGCTTCGGCCGATTCCTTCTTCTCAATGGGTGCCGTGCCCCATCTCATCCACCGGAGGTAGAGAAGGAGAGCGGCCAGCCGGGCCGCGGCTGCTACAGGTTGGGCCGCGGCCGCCGCAAGCGCCGCCAGCTTCGGGCCGGCCTCCGCCCGAGCGCTCCATCAAGCCTCCTTGCCTCATTGGAGGAGAGTAGAAGAGGAGGGGGAGGAGCTCGGGAAAGAAAGAAGAAGGAGAAGAAGGTTCGGGAAGGGAGGAGAAGAAAGAAAAGAAAAAGAAGAAAGAAAAGAAGGGAAGGGAAGGTTCGGGAAGGAAGAAGAGGGAAGAAAGAAAAGAAAAAGAAGAAATAAAAGAAAAGAAAAAGAAGAAAAGAAGGAAAAAGGAGAAAGAAAAATAAAATAAAAGTTGTTGTGGGCCGTATTGGGCCTGATTTCGGAGTGGGCTTCAAACAATTTAGCTTTAGAAGCCCGAGGCCAGGCTAGGCTCTAGTTCGAGCCCAATGTTCTTAAACCCAGAATTTACTGAACCAGTATGCAATTGACCCAGACCTGAACCAGTAATTGGGTCAGATCTGTACCAGTGTGCAATTGACCCAGACCTGAACTAGAAATCGGGTTAGATCTGAACTAGTATGCAATTGACTCAGACTTGATCCAAAAATTGAGTCAGATCTTGTTGCCCAAGGTGACAACCCAAGAGGGGGGGTGAATTGGGTTTTTCTAAATTTTTAGTGCTTTATAAACATCCTTAGTTGAGTGCGGTGAATGCTTTCTTAAATTACTTCAATGAATTAAACTATAGCAAAGATGAAAGATAATGCAAGAATAATCACAAGTGAATCCACAACACAAACACCACGATGTATAGTAGTTCGGTGCACCCCAAGGCACCTACGTCCACTCCCCAAGCATCCCCTTGGAAATTTTACTATAATCCCTCGGATTACAGTAGGATTGTTTTTCGGGCTCACAATCCAAAACCTTTACAATTTGGTTTTCCGGGATCACCAAAAACCTATGTTGGTTTTACGGGCTCACCAACGAACCTTCACAATTGGTTTTATGGGTTCACCAACAACCTACGTTGGTTTTACGGGCTTACCAACAACCTACGTTGGTTTTACGGGCTTACCAACAATCTACGTTGGTTTTACGGGCTTACCAACAACCTACGTTGGTTTTACGGGGTTACCAACAACCTACGTTGGTTTTACGGGCTCACCAACAACCTACACCGTTGGTTTTACGGGCTTACCAACAAACCTTACAACAAGAGTAGATAAGTAAAGAATGAAAGCTCCTAAATGAGCAAATAAAACAATTATGAGCAACAAAGAAGAGTTTAGAATATAGTTATCCCTTTAATAAGGCTCTTCTCTTCTTTGTCAAGATTGCTTCACTCTTCAAGGGTTGGTGGAGCTCTTAATGTCTCTTGGAATCTGCTCAACCACTTTCTTTTGGCTCTTGGAATGAAGCAATTGAATGAAGCTTGCCTTGCTAGGGTTTTCTCTTGAATGCACTTGATGTATTTTCCTAAGCTTGCTTCCTCTGATGAATACTCCCTCTTAAATACTTCTCCAACCTCCAAATAGTCCTTCCTGACCGTTGGATTGAAGAAACTAGCCATTTATAGCCGTTGGGAGTCCAAAAAGTACTTCTGCAGAACTAGCCGTTATGCTTCAGCCCGTGTTTGGGTCGGCTCAACCTGTCCTTGGGTCGACTCAACTTTCACTTGGGTCGACTCAAACATTCCTTGGGTCGACCCTCTCAGAAACACAGAAACTTGCAATTCAGCCTTCCTTCACTTGGGTCGACCCAACCTTTCTTTGGGTCGACTCAAGGTTCAGTTGGGTCGACTCAACTTCTTCTTGGGTCGACCCTAACAGGGTTTCCAGAGAACCTTTTCTGTCTTCTGTTCTGTCTTGCCTTTGGGTCGACCGACTCAGGGTTTGGGTTGACTCAAGCTTGGGTCGACTCAACTTCATCTTGGGTCGACCCTCTCAGTAAATCCAGAGAACCATTTTCTTGAGTTGTTTTGAGGATCTTGATGTTTGGGTCGACCCAACTCACTGTTCATCTGTGCCATTTTTGCAGAAGTGTGCCAAATGCTTTCTTGATGTGCCGGGGTCGACCCAATCATCCTTTGGGTCGACTCAATCCACACTTTGCTGCAACTCAAGGTTAGATCCATCTATATAAACAATGAAATGCATCTTTATCTTATTATACGAATTGTACTGAGAGTAACAGACTTATAAATGATGTATCAAGTTAATTTGCATTTCTAATTTGATATAGCCTCAATAGTTGTGTTAATCATCAAAATAACATTATCATCCTCAATCTCCCCCTTTTTGATGATTACAAAACATTGAGAGTAAGCAAATTGGTATTCATATGAAAAAGTACTTTTGGTTCAAGAGTTTCAAAATAGTCTTATTTAGAGTTTGTATAAATGAACCAAGAGCTCCCCCTATCCTATCCAAATGGATGCCAAATGATTTTTAGCTTTGCTCCCCCTTACTCTTGTATTTCATTAAGACAAAATTTTCAAAAGTTTGTGTCAAATCAAGAGTTTCAAGTCATGTATCGAGGCAAGAAAAATCTCTATGATTATGTGTCAGATTCAGATTTTCTCTTTGTTAAATATCTCCCCATTTAGTGTATAATACATGTCTCCCCCGTAAGTATACAATGTATACCTTTTATATTTTCTTCCTTATACGGTCTTTGTTTATAGAATTATCTTTCCTATAGAATTTGCTTCTAGTTTCTCTCTTATACTTTCTCCCCCTTTTTGTCATCATCAAAAAGAATGAATGGCAATGGATAGTATTGTTATGACAATCACAAAGATCATGACTCAAGAGAAACATTGTTTATGCCAAAAGCACTATGTTTTAGAGAAGAAATACAAACTACCACAAAGAGCAAATATAAGTCAAAACAAATACAAAGTTTGGGAGATACTTTAAGAACATACTTTATGATAATGCTTTAGAGTTAATCAGTTTTAACATATTCAACATATTTCAATCAAAGCTGATTTATATTCAATTCAAAACATAAAGCATTATGAACATAAAGCACAAGGCAATATTTCATTCAATGGATGTCAAATTATTGTAAGCATATGAATCACGTAACTCAAGGCAATAATGTCAGGGCAAGATGATGAGTGTAGATCAGAGCCAATTAAGGTAGTTTCAAAATTATGATGAGATCACATCAAATTTGATGATTTTAACATTCTTTTAAAGTTCTTTTACCTTTCTTTCAAAAAGAGTAAATCTGAAACAATTTCAGGGATAACAGATATCATCAAAATCAAGGATGAAAAGTTTGGCTTTAAGAATGAGACATTTAGGATGTGAGCCAGAAGTGATCTCTAAATGTAGATTCCAAAGATAGTTTTCAAATCAAGTGTAGATGGAATCTTTTTCAAGTTATTTCAAGGAGTATCAAGAATAATATTCAAAGAAGGCACGAATGAAAATCCAACACCTTTTTTTTTAATATATTAAGTATATAGCAATGTGAGAGCAATCTAATTAATTTTCAGAGTATAGTATAAGAGCAGATAAGGATCAAAACTTATATACTCGAAAAACATAAGATTATGTTGAATCCTTAATTCTTAATGACTTCAAAGTTCTTTTATGATATAAAAGTATTGGGGCATAGATACCAAAATATGAATTTATGCAATGTAGGATACATAAAATTCAGGACTTTGAAAGTTCTTTTAAAGCTCTCTTAAAGACTTTCTTTTACTCCTTTAAAGATCATAGCATCAAAATCAATTAAAATGAATTGGCTCATGATTGAAACACTAAAGTGCAAGCCAATAAGAGCTCATTAGTAGATTCCAAAGTAAATTTCCAATACTAAGACAAATGGAATCCTTTTCAATTAAATTTTCAGAAATAAATGATTTACCGATGAATACAGATGGAAATCCAACTTTCAAAAGATATTCAATGAAGCACAAAGTTTAATACCACTTTACATTTAGTATTCTTTGTCTCATCTTTAGATGCAAATTTATACGATTAAGTTCTATATGATCTCTCACTCTGAAATTTTCTTTCTCCCCCTTAATTAATCATTCCATTTGAGAGTTTAGAGTTTGAAGATAATTTTCAATAAAGAGATTGAGTATTTAAAGCTCCCCCTCAAAAGATACATTTTCTTTCAAACCCTTTTTTTTTGTTCTTCTATAGTATCAAGAATGTAGAGTGATCTAGAATTTTTCAAAATTTATAGCAATCACTCTTTTTAATCTTTCAAGAATAAATTATATTTCCTCTTATTAATTTTTTTGAATATGTATGGAAATATTAATCAGAAAATAATTCTTTTGAAGCTCAAATTTCTTTCAAAAGTAATTACATTTTCTTTCCTATAAGAATTATTGAAGTGAGTTGAAATATTCTAAGCTTTAGGATCATTAACTCTCTTCTTAAAAATAGCTTTTCTTTTTAATGATAGAAGCATTTAATTATGTAGGAGTGTATATTCAAAATATTAATTTCTTAGTCATAGTTTTTCAGCAATGTATATATGAAGCACCATAAATCTTTTTAATATCAAAATAATATCATATGTTTAGAACCATTTATTTGCAATTAAGATCATTGAAGAACACATCATTTAGACCAATTTCAGTACACTTATAAGATAAAAAATGATATGTTTCAGATGCGTATCGGAGCAAACAACCAAGGTATCCAAAGTAATTCTATTTTTCTTAAACCGTAGTTTTCATCTAGAAATCATATTGAGTTATTTCCCAAAATGATGCAATCATTGAAGTATATAATGAAAGTTACAAAAATGCAACGATAGAAGCATTTTTAAATTAAGTTTAAGCTTTTATATAAAATCAGATTCTGAATTTCATAAAAAAATTTCAAGGAGGCTTTCAGGATTATAATTTGAGATATGCATCTTCTACATTGTAGTTCATCTTAAATTATTAAGATTGAAAACACATATTTTAAGAACATTAGAGCACATCCAGAATCTTTGTAATTCATATTGAATTTTGGTACAAATTGGAAGACATTATGTACTAATGTTAGGCAAGATAAAAGATAAATCAGAATCAATTCATTTTGCCTAATTTGCAAATTCAAATTATTCTTTTCTTTTATTTTTCAAAATATATTCATTAAAACAAAATGATGTTGTTGTTGGTAATAACATGTTTCAATCAAATTTTATAGGCATGAAGCATTACAAGTTATATTTAGGAAAGATCTTTGTTATTTGAATATTGAAAACACATAATTCATAACATCATGTTACATGCAAAACATAATATGCATTAAGTCATAACATCATGTATTAAAACATTAAGAGCAAGCATGTCAAGGATCAAAATTTATTCTTTTCAAATAAACTCTCCCTATTTATATATAATTCTACACTGATTTTATCCTAAAGGTGTGTTTTCAAGTGATCGAAACTTCATTTGGCTTTTCACAAGCTTTTTATATACTTTCATTTATCTTGTCATTCATTTCCTCATTTTTGAATTTCTTCCTTTAACCACTTGGTGAACATTCTAATCTTCATTTCTTTTGGTTTTACTTTTCTATGCTCTATACTCTATTTGCTCCCTATCCGGTGGAGTTGGAAGGGGCACGAGGTACTACCACTAGCCTCCCTCTTGTGCCGTCCCTAATATGCCCTACACCGAATAGTTGGGTCAAATAGTGTCGGGTACTACCACTAGCCTCTCCATTGACACCATCCCTATGATGAGCAATATAGAAGGGTTAAAATGTTCACTTCAAACTTTTCTTGTAATTAATTACGGATTTTATCTCTTCCAAAGAAATGTTCATATTAGTCTCACAAATGTGCCAAATATATTATGCTTGTTTTGCTTTTCCTAAAGATTGGAGCATTTGCCTTTACTTAGATTTTACTTTTCTTGAATAATTGTTCATTTTCTTTTCTTTATCTCTCCCTCTTTTTGTTATTCTCAAGTAATTTACATGAAAGAACAGAATAAAGAATTAATCTAATATGCTGCATATAAATGTATATCATGCAAACAGCATTTTCATTATGCCCAATGATTCATAGCTTATCACAAGTTATTTTGAATTAGAGATTTGAGGCATAAACTTGTGTATTTCATGGTTATGCATTATATAGAAAAAAGTAAACTTCAATTTAATCACACCATGAAACAATTATCACTAGCATGAGAATGAAGCATGATATCAAGATGATCAGCAATTAAAGGTTTAATCATGCTACCATATAATTTCAGACTATTGATTTTGTTCAACTAACTCACAAGAGAAGAGTTTAGATTACTAGTGCATTTAGCATTCTTCAAGCCAAATACCTTTTAGATTCTTTACACCCTTGGCTGAAGAAAATTTCCTTTTTTTTTGTTTCCAAGGGAATGTTTATTGTATCTTTCATCGAGGTGTCCTTCAAGTTGAAATTTCTTGCTCATAAATCCTGTATCATTAGCAAAATCTTTTTCTTTTCTTGAAGGCAATTCATTAGGTTCTCTAGGATACAAAAACATTCATACAACATATTTCTTAACTAGATGACTCAACATGAGACATGACAATAATTGAATTTGAGTCACTTTACTCAAGAGATTGTCTAAATATAAGCAAGTACATGTCACTTGAACTAAAGAGATAGTTTCATTAACCAAGATGGTTCAAGAACAAGCATGTGAGGCAATAGGAAGATTTATCAAGGTCAAATCAATTTTTTTGTTTTCAGAATCAATTTAGCTTAGATTCTATTTGCTTAAGATAATTATCAATAAGACGTGCTAGCTAAGTTTTAATCAAATTATCTTAAACAGTTGTTTCTTTCAAAATTCAGATTGTTATATAGAATCAAAATGATAAACTATATTCTCAATAAAGGATCTAGTTTTAATAAGAATAGTTTGAATTGATATTTCTACAACTAGTATCTTTTCATTGAATATTCTATATGCATTGCTTGGAGAGTAATATCCAAAGAAACACTGTTTTATCAGATTTGGCATATCTTTCATTGTTGAGAGCATAACATGTACAATTGAAAAACATGAAAGTGTGCAACATTTGATTTTTCTTTTTTTTTTGAGTTCACAAGGGGTTTTCTTCAAACATAGATCTAATAGAAACCTTATAATATGACAAGCTGTAATGATAGCATTAATTAAAAGTTACTATCACAAAGCATTGTTATTACACAAATTTTCCAAAGGTTCTATTTTTATGTTTTTATCACCCTATATGCAATGGTGTTCTTGGTGCAAGCACAATTGTATTCAATACCATTTTCTGTACAAAACTTATCAACAAATTGATTTTCAAAGCTGTGTCATGAATTTTCACAGTTTGCAAACCTTTTTCATTTGAAACCTTTTGTAAGTTTGTGCCAAAGCAGAAAATATTTCAATTTAAGTGCCAAAAACCAACATTAGCTTTGAGAAATCATCCATAATTACAAAATTAGAGAGCTTATCTCCTAGGTTCACAATCCTAGAGATCTAAATAAGTTCTTATGGAGAATTTTCAAAGGCTAAAAGGTGGAAACAATGTTTTCAGATTTAGAAATGATTCTAGTTTATTTTTCTAGATGACATACATAGCAAACTTTGACCTTGCAAAAATTAATCTAAGTGAACCAATGACAAGGTCTTTTGAGATTAAGTCCATACTATTATGAGTTGATTTTATATGCCAAAACTAGACTCTTTAATCTTGGTATTCTTAATGCATATATTTAAAAAATATACCAAGTAGACATTCTTATGTTTATGATCAATAGAAGATAATGCCATGGATAAGAACTCTCAATCAAGCATATAGAGAATTTAAAGAGTTATTCTAAGAGTATTGATTAAGCAAATTATCCATCAATAACTGAAGCATAATATAGAAAGATGGAGTGATTTGGATATATTTTTTTTTCATGCCAAAAGTATCACTTATATCACAGAAATGATTAATACTAGCTACAATTTCAATATGAGAGGATGCAAGGATTACTAATTTCATTATTTCTTCCATTTTAGTCACTCTTCTTAATTACATTTTAAGTTTCATTCTTTAACATGTGTCTAGAGAACCCATTATCTAAATTAACATCTTTTGTTGGAGCCTTGAGTGCTAGACACACCTACAGAAAATATTTAGATTTTCAACTTAGGAATCCAAGCTCTTTTGGGTCCTTGTAGGTTAGCTGTTATTGTTCCTTTTGGAACCCATATTTTCTTAATAGCTATTTTGTCCATAGGCTTGCAGATTTTAGGATTACAAGGAGTGTATTTCTGCATCCTCTTATTAAATTTAACATCAGTAGTAGATAAACTTACAATTTTTTGTTTTTGCCTATTAGGTTCATCAGAAAAATTAGAATCTGTTTTAAGATAGATAGTGGAGGATTTAACACATATGTTATTAAGGAATTTTTGTGTGTACCAAGATTGATATCCTAATCCAGCCTTTTCAAATTCAGCTCTTTGATTATTTATCATTAAGTTCAGCTTTTCAGAGCTGATAGTAAATTTTTCAACTATAGGCTTAAATTTGTTAACTTCTTTAGTTAACCTTTCATTATCTTCTGAAAGCAATTTATTATTTTTCTGAATTATATCATAGCTTTCAGCAAGAGATAGATTTTTCTGATTTAGCTTTTTATTCTTTAAACTAAGCTTCTTATATTCTAAGTATAGATCAGAAAAAGCATAATGAAGTTCATCAAATGTAAAATCAGATTGAGTTTCAGCATGTACTTTATCTTGGAATGAGAAATCACTTTGTGTTCCAATACATACCTTATCTTCATGTGCCATAAAGCAAGGATTTTTAATTTCAATTTGCTGCTCTTCTTCTTCAGAGCTAGTTGCAGATTCACTAAAAATGTTAGTGCATTCATATTTACCTTCAAGCATATTCCAGATTTTCTTAGCAGTTATGCAAAAAGATATGCTATTAAGTTCACTATCATCTAATGCACAATATAGAATATTCATGGCTTTTGCATTTTGCTGAGCCATTTTCTTATCATGATTAGTGTTTGTGTGTAGCCCGTTGACTATGATACTCCATAAATCATAGTCATGTGCTTGAATGAAAATGCGCATGCGTGCTTTCCAATGTGTGTAGTTTATGCCATTAAATAGTGGAGGTCGATCAATTAACTGTCCCTCTCCTAGGAAACTGTCTATTTGAGTTGTCATGATCTTTGGCTCTTTGACGGTTAGGTCAAGATCAAAAAGGCAAGGAATTATAGAGCACCTGCTCTGATACCACTTGTTGCCCAAGGTGACAACCCAAGAGGGGGGGGGGGTGAATTGGGTTTTTCTAAATTTTTAGTGCTTTATAAACATCCTTAGTTGAGTGCGGTGAATGCTTTCTTAAATTACTTCAATGAATTAAACTATAGCAAAGATGAAAGATAATGCAAGAATAATCACAAGTGAATCCACAACACAAACACCACGATGTATAGTGGTTCGGTGCACCCCAAGGCACCTACGTCCACTCCCCAAGCGTCCCCTTGGGAATTTTACTATAATCCCTCAGATTACAGTAGGATTGTTTTTTGGACTCAGAATCCAAAACCTTTACAATTTGGTTTTCCGGAATCACCAAAAACCTATGTTGGTTTTACGGGCTCACCAACGAACCTTCACAATTGGTTTTACGGGTTCACCAACAACCTACGTTGGTTTTACGGGCTTACCAACAACCTACGTTGGTTTTACGGGGTTACCAACAACCTACGTTGGTTTTACGGGCTCACCAACAACCTACACCGTTGGTTTTACGGGCTTACCAACAAACCTTACAACAAGAGTAGATAAGTAAAGAATGAAAGCTCCTAAATGAGCAAATAAAACAATTATGAGCAACAAAGAAGAGTTTAGAATATAGTTATCCCTTTAATAAGGCTCTTCTCTTCTTTGTCAAGATTGCTTCACTCTTCAAGGGTTGGTGGAGCTCTTAATGTCTCTTGGAATCTGCTCAACCACTTTCTTTTGGCTCTTGGAATGAAGCAATTGAATGAAGCTTGCCTTGCTAGGGTTTTCTCTTGAATGCACTTGATGTATTTTTCTAAGCTTGCTTCCTCTGATGAATACTCCCTCTTAAATACTTCTCCAACCTCCAAATAGTCCTTCCTGACCGTTGGATTGAAGAAACTAGCCGTTTATAGCCGTTGGGAGTCCAAAAAGTACTTCTGCAGAACTAGCCGTTATGCTTCAGCCCGTGTTTGGGTCGGCTCAACCTGTCCTTGGGTCGACTCAACTTTCACTTGGGTCGACTCAAACATTCCTTGGGTCGACCCTCTCAGAAACACAGAAACTTGCAATTCAGCCTTCCTTCACTTGGGTCGACCCAACCTTTCTTTGGGTCGACTCAAGGTTCAGTTGGGTCAACTCAACTTCTTCTTGGGTCGACCCTAACAGGGTTTCCAGAGAACCTTTTCTGTCTTCTGTTCTGTCTTGCCTTTGGGTCGACCCACTCAGGGTTTGGGTCGACTCAAGCTTGGGTCGACTCAACTTCATCTTGGGTCGACCCTCTCAGTAAATCCAGAGAACCATTTTCTTGAGTTGTTTTGAGGATCTTGATGTTTGGGTCGACTCATGCTTTTCTTGAGTCGACCCAACTCACTGTTCATCTATGCCATTTTTGCAGAAGTGTGCCAAATGCTTTCTTGATGTGCCGGGGTCGACCCAATCATCCTTTGGGTCGACTCAATCCACACTTTGCTGCAACTCAAGGTTAGATCCATCTATATAAACAATGAAATGCATCTTTATCTTATTATACGAATTGTACTGAGAGTAACAGACTTATAAATGATGTATCAAGTTAATTTGCATTTCTAATTTGATATAGCCTCAATAGTTGTGTTAATCATCAAAATAACATTATCATCCTTAGATCTGAACTCATATGCAATTGACCCAGACCTGAACCAGAAATAGAATCAAATCCGAACCAGAAAGTAGATTAGACCAGAACTAGAAATTGAATTGGGCCATGGGCCTGAACCAGAAATTGAATTAAGCTATGGGAAATGTGCAAGTGACATGTAATTTAATGATCTTGCTAGGTATTAGAGAATTGGCATTTGGTGAGCAAATTAATGTAAGTAACCTATCTTAATCTTATTATGGATCATGTATCACGTTTTATATGATGAAAAAGTATTATTTATGAAATTGGAATTGTGTATATGAATTGTGGAAAATGTAAGTAACCCTGATATAATCTTATATTTTATCAAATACTTGTGACTATTTGATTATGAAATTGTATATGATTATTTATATTTTTTACCAAATTAGGATCCAACATGTGCTAGCAAATGATTGCATGATTTTGGATAAATAGCATCCATCATGATTATTATATTATTTATACATGATTATGATGATGTAGAAAGATGCATGGAAAGAAAAATAAAGTTTTCAGCATGATGATGAATTTTATTTAGCATGATGCCATTATTCACTTTCCAATGTATCTATGAGAAAAGATTTATGAAAAGCATGATATGTTTTAAAGGACTCTCAGATTGCTATGTACGACCCCCGCCAGTGGGTAACAGTAACTAGACATACGACCCCAGCCAGTGGGTAAAAATAACTTGGCTTTACGACCCCCGCCAGTGGGTAATAGTAACTGGAAGATGACCCTGCAGTGGTGAAGATCTTGCCGTGGGAATAAGAGCGGCCATAGCTACACTACCATCTGAGAGTATGAATTTCAAAGTATGGAATAATGACAAAAGTTTTATGATGCATAATCATATTTATGAAGTTGCATGGATGGATTTGCATAGTTTTATGACTTGTTGGTTTATATGAAATGTTTACTTTGTTACAAGCATAGATTTCAAAGCAAGAATAATGACAGCACATATTTCAAAGCATGAATAATGATAGTACGGATTTCAAAGCAAAAATAATGACAACACAGATTTCAAAGCATGAATAATGATAAGTACGGATTTCAAAGCAAGAATAATGATAAGTACGGATTTCAAAGCATGAAATAAAGACAAAAGGTTTACGTCTGATTTGATTATATGTTGTAGGAACTGCTTACTTTGTTACAACTGTTAGTTTCTTAAAATAATACACTAGTATGAAAAATATTATGCTTGATCGGATAAGATTATGCATGATTACTTACTGAGCTTTATAACTCACACCACTTTATTTATATTCTTAGAGATGAATAGAAGATGCTAAGAACAAGGAGCGTGACATGCTTCAGAGTTATGGGAAAAAGAAAATGAAAAATTAAATGCTGTCATTTTTTAAATGCTTTGTAATCAATCTTCTACTGATGAAATATTTGATGACATTCAAGAATATAATTGTTCATAATTGATTTGAAGTTTTAAAGTGGCTGCATGTTATTGTTTTGCAATAGCACGGCCGTGTCATGTTCCGAATTCGGGGCGTGACACAGGCCAAACTTCGGGAGGCCATACTTCGATCATACAATGCCCGATTGATATTATCTTTTTTTGAATTGGGTATCTTTTCGAGATCTACAATGTTGCCCAAAAGACAACCGAAAAGGGGAGGTGAATTGTGTTCTAATTAAAATTAGATTCTTTAAATTTATCTATTGAGAATTATGAAAGTTTTCTTGATTTTAAACAAATGTAATTAAGTAATCTATAAGAAAGTAGTAAAGAAGTAAAGCAAGATAAACCACAATACAAACACAAAGTTTTTATAGTGGTTTGGAGCCGACCTTGCTCCTATGTCCACTCCCCAAGCTTTTCTTGGGAGTTCACTATAATCCTAAGATTACAGCCCGGTTGTTTTACAAGCTCACAACCCAACTTGTTGTTTTCACAAGATCACAACGAATCTGGTCGGTTTTTTCTGGCTCACCGACTAACCTCTCCGTTTATTTTTCTAGGCTCACAAACAACCCAGTTGGTTTTACGGGCTCACCAATAAATCTTAACCCCTTGATTCAATCAAGTAACAAATATCAGAGAAATAGAGTTTAAAGGTTACAAGTTTCTAAACAATCAAATATAGCAATGTAAACTAAATGTAAAGGAAGAAGCCCTCAAACAGAATTTGCTGATGCAGGACTTAGCTTCTGCTTTACTGAATCCTCTCTTGAATACGCAGGTAGTTGAGGATCATTTCAATGAGCCTTTAATGGAAGGAGTGGTCTGAAATCATTTGGAATGCAATAACTCCTCTTTTCCGCTTTGAAAGACTCTAACTTTTCTTTGGTGGTTGATTTACTTGAATGCCCTCTCTGGAATGTGTATTCTCTCCTTCTTTTCACTTAGAACCACCTCTATTAACTTAACTCCTTAAAAACTAGCCGTTAGAGAGAAGAAAAAAGCCGTTCTGACAAAACTGCGCATCCTGACAAAGTATCCGTTGGGATCGGAGTCGGCTCGCCCATCTTAGAGTCAGCTCGGCTGAAGCAGGAGATGCCTCGAGAAAGTATGGAGTCGACTCGAATTCGAATTCCTACAAATAGGCTCTCTGTCGATCCTGAAAGAGTCGGCTCGAAGGAGTCGAGAGTCGACTCGCCCATGGCATCTTCAAAAGTGAAATACCAGCTCTTTTCCAGGAGATGACTCGAGTAATTTCGGAGTCTGCTCGCATTTTGGTCTGTGGAAAAATGCTCTCGGCTATTTTCTATAAGAGTCAACTTGTGAACAGTTCGAGTCAACTCGGCCACTGTGCTGAAGAAATTACCTTGTGGCTTCAATTTGCGAGAGACGGCTCAAAACTTCGGAGTCGACTTGCGCACTGTAGCTTGAAAACTTGTTCTCTATCTTTCTCTATACGAGTCGACTCGTGAACAGTTGGAGTCGACTCGTGCTCTACAACTTGAAAATCAGCTCTCTATCTTTTCTGTATGAGTTGGGTCGTGAACAATTAGAGTCGACTCGCGCTTTGCGACTTGAAAATCAGCTCTCTGTCTTTTTCGTACGAGTCGGCTCGTGAATAGTTCGAGTCGACTCATGCTCTGCACTCTGAAAAAACTGCTCTCTGTTATTTCTGTAAGAATCGACTCGCCTTATCTGGGAGTTGGCTCAAGAAAGTGCCAGACAGTAACCATGTGCTAGAGTTGACTCGAGAATTCTGGAAGTCGACTCGACTGCAAGGCAAAGACTTAAATAGTTCCAAACATGAGTAAAACTCAACTTAAAATTCTTGAACTATTTTCTAAGGCATTCTTTTAAGTTTAAAAGTATTTTATCTAAAACACTCACTTGAATTCATTAGTACAATATGAAATTTACTCAAGTGTTTTGGACTCATCAAAATCAAATAAGGGATCAACAATCACACAGCATACAACTTTAGGCTAATCTCTTACACTACAGTAAAAGAGAAAAAATTCGACGCTTAAATGCCGATGCTAGGGAGACGCGTCGGTAAGTTCTGCTCCCGCATCAAATTTTGCCGACGCTTTAAATGAGCATCAGCAATTTCAAACAATGGACGACGCTTAAAAGCATCGTCGTAGGCCCAAAGCTGAACGATGCTTTAAAGCGTCATTTTTGTGGCCTAAGACGACGCGTATAAGCGTCATTAATTGAAACGCTAAAACGACGCTTATAAGCATCGCCGAAGCCCCCTTCAAACCCAGTGGCCGACCCCGAGCCTGAAAGTGAATCCTAGGTTCTTCGGTGTTAAGCATGCTGATTTTTTTTTTTTTAAAACCATGGCTGTACCTGATCGGGTTGCCTACGTACCCCTTCATAAGGGGGATCAAGCCATACGTAGTTCTTTTTAAGTTTTAAAAAGCAGCGGAAAAATCGAATCAAACAATTTAATTCATGCATGCTTACAAAATCAAATCTAGAAATCAGCACCTTAAGAACACATAGGATTATGCCGGAATTGTTTAAACAATTATGCTAAAATTTTCATGCATGATTAACTATCAGATCTAAAACTTAAGAACTCTATTTCGATTAATCTCCGAATATCCATCGAATGGATTCTAGAGATAACTCCGTGAGGAGCCCCAAAGGAGGGTAAAACCTCGGAAAATCAGACCTAGACCCTGACTCCAAAATAAAATATTGATGTGGGATTAATACCTTTTATGATGGAAGAAACTTATGGATCTGATCCTTGACTTCGCAGCCACGCACACGAATGGCCTCCATGAGAAGTACAGCGAAGCCCTAGGTAGATCGTCTTCCGCGGGAGTGCTAGCTCGCGCAGGAACGTAGCAATGGCTGAAGCTTTCTCCTTCTAAACACTCAACCTTTGATTGTTCTTCAAGGAGATGGAGGATGGACGTGAGAAAAAAGGAGAAGAAGGGATGGAGGCCCTCAGGGAATTTTTTCAGAATTTTTTGAAACCTCTAAATATGGTATATCTTGAACCCAAGGCATGGGGGTCTTTTATAGCCAAAAGACCACCCCACGCCTCACACCTAATTTAGCCAACTAATTTGGCTGATAAAATTTCCAAAAAATTCTGGTGATTTGGCAGCTAAGAGGAGATAAACATATCCAAATTTTGTCCATTTTGGATTCCTAAAAGATAGGAATTCATGCATCCAAAGTTCAGCCGCAGACCACCCTATTTCATGCACCATGCAATCCCTACAAATTAGGAAATTCATCTAAATCTTTCTAGAAAGATTTAAGGCACCATTTTTATAGGAATTATAGCGCCACGCCTCCTCTCTTTTCACGCCAATTTTTGGCCAAAAATAAAGAGGATAGGCATAGAAAATATTGGGAATAAATTAAGGTGTCATTCTTCTCCAAGAAGATAAGGATGGGTTCCTAAAATTTTGGGATTCTTCTCCTTATCCAATTCTGATTATTTGGACTCATAATCCTCATGAAATAAGGTCTTATAATTAATTTGGATCAAGCCCAATCCAATTGGGTCAAGTCTCATCAATTGGGTCAAGCTCAATCTACTTGGGTTGAACCCAATCCAATTAGGTCAAACCCTGATGCAACCCAAATTGAATCCTATTCAATTTGGCTCAACCTAAGCCCAATTTACTCAATCAAATTGAGTTCATTAGCAATCTAATTGCTAATTAGTCCTCCAATAATTTAATAATTGTTTTAATGCAACTTTTGCTTTGGATAATTTGTCAATCGAATTGACCAAATTATCCCTGAATGATTCTTAATCATCAATCAGCCATTTGATCAACCTAGAAACTTCTATGCGTGTGACCTCATAGGTTCGAACCTAAGCCGGTAGTATAGGAACGTCTTCCTATACTAATCGATGTGACCATCTAGCAATGGTACCCGACGTCCGGATAGGCCGAATATATGCGAAGCAAATATTCTGGAACTCTGGACTATGGTTACTGTATAATTCAATCCCTTTGACTCCTAATGCCAGGATGACTTAGAGCTCACTGTCAACCCTATAATTAGTACATCCATTATGTGATTAACTTTAGATATTCCGTGACTCCTCACTGAGATTATCCTGGCCAAGGTTTTGCTAAATTAATCACAAGACATTATCTCCTATTTCCAGGAGGAGTCAATTCCATCTTAACTCACAACTGACTACGCAAGTACTTGACTGCACCCAGTGACCTTCCATCACTGAATTAGAAATTCAGGTAGTCCGGTACCAAAGTACAGTGAGTTGTTTGCTAGTCACAGGTTGCGGTCTCAGGTCAAAGGGCCAAACTTATACCCATATCCACTCGAAACATCTCTCGACAGTAGAGCATTCCGAAATTGGTCATGTTCAGTGAAATATACTCCTACATTTCACCTGTATGGCATACCAGTGTCTCCACACTCCTTGGTTAAGAGGACAACTAACGTATATGTCACACAACGACCTAATCTCGATAATGTTGTCGTCCTAGTAACAACATATCATTTGGTCGCGAACAAATTTAAGGACTCAAAGATAAATCCTCCTTTATCATAACATAAGTCCTAAGGACTTCATCATATAAGAGTTCATTTGAAGATAAAATGATGAATAATGCCAAATAATACTTTATTAATTTATCAATTCATTTACAAAATTCAATCATCAATATGCTGACGATTGACATTTAGGATACAATTCCCAACAGAGCCCGCATACTTGCCCTAGCTACTCCTGGAGCCCCCCCTCATTCTCCTCTCCGGCGCTGCCCTGGCCTTCGTCTTCCTCCTCTCCGGCGCTGCCTTAGCCCCCATCTTCCTCCTCTCCAATGCGGACCGTCCGACTCCTACCTCCTCTCCGACGCGGACCGTCCGACTCCTACCTCCTCTCCTCCTCCCTCCTCTCCGGCGTCGACCGACCGACCCCAACCCTCTCTGCTCGAGGTATTTTTCTCCTCCTTCCTCCTCTACCTCCTTCTCGCTTGTTCTCCTCCTTCTCCTCCTTTTCTTCGGGTGTTTGTGGGTTTTTTTCCTTCTTTAATTTGTTCTCTTACCCTCAAGCCTTGATCGAGCTTTGCCTCCGTCCGAGGATCTTCTCCTCCTCTCTCCTCTCCGGCGTCGACCGACTGGCCCCAAGTCCCGATCGATCCAGGCCCGTCTCCGCTCGAGGTATTGCACCATGCATCATCAATTGCTTTTGGTTCAATATGGAATATGGAATGATTTGTTCAAATCTGCTTGATTTGTTGGCATAAAATCTTTTGAATTTTAACTGCCTCCATCCCTAAATTTATAACCCTTGTATGACATGAATTTGTATCCCTAATTTTCTAGTCTGAAAGCATTTCTTGCAAGTCTGGAACTTCAGATCTGATGAAGAGGTCATACTCCTGGTCTGTTCCATTGAGTGAGCCCCCTAGAGGTGTATTTTCTCCATAATCATAGTCCCTCCAATCTGACTCCTCATCACTAGAAGGATTGTCTGTCGGTTCCCCAATACTTCTAGTTGAATTAGACTTCCCATTTTCAATTCCAATCTTTGGCTGAAAGTGATAGGTGGTTGCTGATTCTTTCTTGGAATTTTCACATACACAAGTTGAAGGGTTTTTGTGAAATTCTCCTCTACTAGGTCTAACCTCATTGGGCTCCCTCATGAATCCCTTTTGACAAGTGCGGACCTTTGATGCAAACACTTCCTAGGCCATGCTGGTTCGGTTCAGAAACAGAGAGTACAATTTCTTAGCATTTGGTCTTATGGTTCTCCTATGTCCAAAATATCTCCTACAGATTGAGCATATCCAAGCAGGTGAATGGAGTTGTGGCCTGCAAGGATGTTCAAGGAAACAAATCCTGTTTTAAGAGATCTTTTGTATTACTAGGTGAGATCTGAACTAGACAAGGATGCGGAAGACCTTGTCATGGAGAGTCAAAACATCTGGATTAATTGTATACATAATAACATTAGCACAAACGAAAATCTAGTCTCCGTTTTGAATGATGCTTCCTGCTCCATAGAACCAAATGGTATCAGTAGTTTTAAACAATTCATCAATTGAAATTGTGAAGAAAAATCATAAAAAACATCAAACAAATTAGTGAAAAAAGAGTTACTTCCAGAATACAGTCATAAGAGCAAGGAAACAGTATAAAGATAGCAATAGAGATTAGAATATGCTTGAGCTTAAGTAAAGCTTTTCAACTTCAGTCTAGGGAGCATTTTTAACATTTTGCCATAGTCCGGCGGATGCGCATGTTATCGGAGTACTCTCACACGTGTTGCGACGATCGCAGCGGAAAGACACGCGCGGGGTTGTTCATCTTATGAACTTTCTAGGGAACGTAGATTTCAAAAATTTTCTAGAGTTCTCTAACTCCGATTTATGAAATCTAAAGGAAAGATTAAAATTTAAAAATTAGATTAATTTCAGATCTACTACAATTCCTAATTGTATAAAATTTATAAAGATCTAATCTTTACCTTTGAATGGGTAGAACTTCACCGCTATCTGATGATCGTAGGATTTCTGGTTCTCTTGAAGCCGCACAAGCATCCGGCCTCTACAGGTATCCACACGAGGTATAGATCATTCCAAGATTTCATCGGGGTGCTAGCTCCCTTGCAGAGATCACCTTTGATGGCTGAATTCCTCTCTTTTGAATCAACTCTTTGACTCCTTTGAGAGGAAGAAGAAGAAGGATGAAAAGGAGGAAGAAGAAGACGCTTCTTCTTCTTTTTCCTTTTGCTCACGCCAAGGAGGGAGAAGGGAGAGAGGGTGGCGGCAGCAAGAAGCTTCAATTTTTATTATGCTTCACGCCAGGGCCCTTTAAATAGGCATCTCATGCCCATACAAATAAGGAATAATTTCATAGATCAATCACTCCTTGATTCATCCCTCCAAAATCTGCAACACCCCTTACTTAATTCTATCACATCCCTTACTTAAAAGATATTAGAGAGAATCCAAGAGCACTCCTCATGCCTTGTGGCAATCCGCGTGAAAGGGGAAGGAGGGCTATCAGCCCTCCATGTGGCGTGGACCAAATAAGTAAGGAGGGGCGGACGCCCCTCCTTTCTTCATGCGTGTGAGAAGGAGGAGGGGCGGACGTCCCTTCTTCTTTCCTTCTTTGCTTCACACGCATGAAGGAAGGGTTCTCTCCCTTCTCTCCATGCATTAGCCTCCTAATCCAATTAGGAATTATATGGTCCCATCTATTCAATTGAATCCTAATCTAATTAGAACCCAATATGTCCTCCAAATTGATTTATATGAATCCTAATCCAATTAGGACTTGAATTGGACTTCATGAATCTAGTGTTAGATGTATGCCCTAGAAGCCAATCTGGCTGACACATTGTTAATTCTAGAGACATAATTTTGTACTTGACTATTTATTATTGAATAAATAAAAGGCATCTTGTGGAGTGATTGATTAAAACCCTATTTGATTTTGATGAGCTCAAAGCATTTGAGTATATTTCTTGTTTACTAATGAATTCAATTAAGTGTTTCAGTGAAAATCTTGTCTAAGTGTCTCAAGACTTGGTTCATAATTTTTGGATAAGTTAAGAAGTCAGCTTGAACCAAAGTCTGAGACTCGAGTCGACTCCAGAGTATCACGAGTCGACTCCAAGCATATCAAGTTCACTGGCACGAGCTCGAGTCGACTCCGGATCAGTACGAGTCGACTCCGACTGAGAACAGACAGATGAACAGAAAGCTTCAACTCAGAACCTGTCAACGAGTCGACTCCCGAAGTGTGCGAGTCGACTCCGATGTTCACCGAGTCGACTCCAGGGTAGTAAGAGTCGACTCCAAGAGGAATACAAAGAAAAAGTCAGAGAGCAGTTTTCGGGTCTGAGATTCGAGTCGACTCCAGTGGAACGCGAGTCGACTCCGATGGTTGGCAGGTCGACTCCAAAGACAGCAAGAGTCGACTCTCAGCAGTACACAGAGAAAAAGTCAAAGGGCAGATTCTGGACTCTGAGATTCGAGTCGACTCCCGCATTACGCGAGTCGACTCCGAGACTCCGCGACCACAAAGAAGACAGAAGACCAAGTTACTGCCTCTGAGATTCGAGTCGACTCCCAGACAGCTAGAGTCGACTCCAAGGCAGCTTCACATCAAAAGGGCAGAAGACCAAGTTTCGGAAACTGAGAGCCGAGTCGACTCCGAGGAAGCTCGAGTCGACTCCAAGACTGGACGAGCCAAAAGACAGAAGATAGGGAGTTCGGGCTCTGAGCGCCGAGTCGACTCCCGGAACAGTCGAGTCGACTCGAGTGGACCAAATTCAAAAATACGTCCACGGACTTCATGGGATGAGCCGACTCCGAGAAAGCCAAGTCAGCTCCAGAAGTTGGCGAGTCGACTCTGGGTCAAGACGAGTCGACTCCCAGTCGCGAAGGCAACTTTAATTCAAATCTGGAACAGTTGCAGAGTCGACTCCGAAAAAGTACGAGTCGACTCCCGCTACAGACGAGTCGACTCTTGATCGCGCGAGTCGACTCCAACCCACCAACGGACACATTGTCAGACTGTACAGAGTGTGCAGAACGGGCAGAAAAAGCTCTCTAACGGCTAGTTTCCGTGGGGGTTGGTTTAAATAGCCACAGAGGACTGTAGCAAGGGAGACAACAACCATTCCACTCCAAGTATTCAAGCATTCAACTCTGCAACTTGTTCTTCAACGAGAAAAAGGGAAGATCTGCATTTACTGCATCCACCTACATCTTCCCAGCAATTAAAGAAGCTCCTCCTGCATTCAAGTCGACTACACATTCAAGAGGAGACCGAAGTTTAAGAAGCCATTCCTCTTCTCCAACTTAAAAGCGTTTGAGGGCTTCTAAACTTCTTTTCAGATTATATTGTTTTCCATCTGCTTTTGAGAAGCTTAGTTTTCTGTTTGTCTATTTTATTTACAACTTGTATTTGCTTGATTTAATCGGGGGATTGAATCAAGGGTATAGAGGTTAGTTGGTGAGCCTAGTTATTAAAACCAACGTGTGTAAGGGTTTGATTGTGATCCCAGGAAAACAATCGGGGTGGTTCTAGTCGGTGAGCCTGGGAAAACCGACCGAGTTCGTTGTGAGCTCGTAAAACAACAAGTTTGGTTGTGAGCTTGGAAAACAACCGGCTGTAATCCAAGAGGGTTATAGTGAATTCCCAAGTGAGACTTGGGGAGTGGACGTAGGAGCAAGGGTTAGCTCCGAACCACTATAAAACTTGGTGTTTGTGTTTGATTGTCTCTCTTCTTCTTCCTCTCTTATCACTCACAGCACATAGCATTTAATTAAACAACTTGCAATAGTTTTAATTAGTCATCCACAACGTTTTAAATATCTAAATTATTTTAAAACCCAATTCATCCCCCCTCTTGGGTTGTCTATCTGGGCAACAAGTGGTATCAGAGCCTAAACTCTTCCACCCAAGAGTAAAAGATCGAAATGACAACCCCATTTGGATCTTCTCACATTGAGGGTCAGTCCACCCAAAGACCCCCTTTCTTTAATGGATCCGACTACTCATACTGGAAGGCTAGGATGAGAATATTCATCCAAGCCCAAGACTATGAGATGTGGACCATTATAGTAAATGGGCCATACATCCCATCCGTATATGTAGAGGGTGTCACGATACCCAAACTAGAAAAGGATTGGGATGAACATGACATGAGAAAGGCACAACTTAACTCTAAAGCTATGAATGTGCTTTATTGTGCCTTAGATAGAAATGAATTCAATAGGGTCTCTACTTGCAATTCTGCAAAAGAGATTTGGGACAGACTTGAAGTGACCCATGAGGGCACGAATCAAGTCAAAGAGTCCAAAATAAATATTTTGGTTCATAAATATGAACTATTTAAAATGGATTCTAATGAAACAATTACATGCATGTTCACTAGGTTTACTGATATTGTCAATGGCCTAAAAAGCCTTGGCAAGAACTATACTAACAGTGAGCTTGTCAGAAAAATCCTTCGGTATCTACCAAGGTCTTGGGAAGCTAAAGTGACGGCAATCCAAGAAGCCAAGGACTTGAACAAATTACCACTCGAGGAGCTTCTTGGATCCCTAATGACGCACGAGCTAACCATGAAGCAACACAACGAGGAAGAGTCCTCCCATAAGAAAAAGATAATAGCTCTAAAATCTACTTCATCTAACAAGGACTTATCTTGCAGCAGCAGCAGTGAAGAAGAAGAACATGAGGAAGATGATGGTGAGGCACTTCTTGTGCGCAAGTTCAAGATATTCATCAACCACAAGAAGGATTATCATCAAAGGAGAGGCCCCTCAAATTCCTATCGAAAGGATAAGGGTAAGGAAAGGGAAAATGAGGGGATTGGATGCTATGAGTGCAAAAAGCCGGGACACATCAGAGCTGAGTGTCCCTTACTAAAGAAGGGCAGCAAGTACAAGAAGAAGAAAGCCCTTGTCACCACCCTATCGGACTCCGACACATCATCTTCATCATCGGATGAAGAATAAGAAGAGAAGGCCAATTTCTGCTTCATGGCCAATGAAAATGAGGTAACTTCCGACACGCATCTTGATTTTTCTTTTGATAAACTTTATGATGCATTTAATGAATTAATGATAGAATATAAGGCAATAAATCTTAAGAATAAAGAACTAAAAATAGCTTATCAATCATACCTACATAAATACGATAAATTAGTTAAGGATAAGAATTTAATCACCAAAGAAAATATAGAACTTAAGACAAGCAACCAACTTTTAACTCAAAAGACTAATACCTTAACTAAAGATAATGAAAAACTAACTAAGGAATTTTCAGAACTTAAAAAACATAAACAAATCTTAAATAAGGATCTCACAAAAGAACTTAATGATCTAAAAGCAGAAAATCAAACACTAACTAAAGAACTTAACAAATACAAACCCTTAGTTGAAAAATTTACATATAGCTCTGAAAAGTTAAATATGATACTCAATAGTCAACGAGCAGTATTTAATAAAGCGGGTTTAGGGTATAAACCAAGAAATAAACAAAAACTTCTTAGTAACTTCTTTGTTAAAGCTGGAGAAACTAAAACTAAGAAAATAACCTGCTTTTGTTGTGGGACTATAGGACATAAGGCAAATGTATGTGACTATAGAAAAAGTAAAACAAAAAGAAAAATTAAAAGGGTATGGGTTCCAAAAGGAACCAACTTGACTAACCATGAAGGACCCAAGAAAACTTGGGTACCTAAGATTATATGATCTACTTGTGTAGGAGTGTCTTGCAGCCAAGGTCAACAAAAACTGCTGGTACTTGGACAGTGGCTGCTCAAGACACATGACGGGTGACAAGGATCAATTTTTCACCCTTGAAGCTAAGAAGGGAGGTGCTGTGACTTTTGGAGACAACAACCAAGGTCACATCATTGGTATTGGTAAAGTTCAAATCACCCCTTCTACTTATATTGATAATGTTAGATATGTTGATGGTCTTAAGCATAACTTATTAAGCATTAGTCAATTATGTGATAAAGGGTATGATGTTATGTTTAAACCATCACTATGCATTATAACAAACCCTAATGATAATAGTTTAGTTTTTAAAGGAATTAGACGAGGAAATGTATATGTTGTAGACCTTGAAGATCTTGCAAAACATAACCAATGTCTAGTTGTTAATGAAACTAAGGATAATGATGCTAGTTGGTTGTGGCACCGTAAGTTAGGTCATGCAAGCATGGACACAATAACTAAACTAGTTAAAAGAGATTCCGTGATAGGTTTGCCAAAATTAAAATTTGAAAAGAACAAAATATGTGAAGCATGTCAATTTGGCAAACAATCTAGGAACTCATTTAAATCCATAAAATGTGTCTCTACCTCTAGGCCTCTAGAATTATTACACATGGACCTATTCGGACCAACTAGAACAACAAGCCTAGGTGAAAATAAATATGGTCTAGTTATTGTAGATGATTATTCTAGGTACACATGGGTCATGTTCCTAGCACATAAGGATCAAGCATTTTCTGTTTTTAAGAAATTCCATAAAGAAGTAACCAATGCTAGAGATACCTCAGTAATAGCTATTAGAAGTGACCATGGTACCGAATTCGAAAATCAGTCATTTAAGAAATTTTGTAGTAAAAAAGGGATAACCCATAATTTTTCTGCACCTAGGACACCACAACAAAATGGAGTTGTGGAGAGGAAAAATAGAACTCTAGAGGAAATGGCTAGAACTATGTTATGTGAAAGTAACCTCCCTAAGTACTTTTGGGGAGAAGCCATTAATACTTCTTGTCATATATTAAATAGAGTTCTATTGAGACCCATCATAAAGAAAACACCTTATGAACTTTGGAAAAACAGAAAACCAAAAGTTAATTACTTTCATGTTTTTGGATGTAGGTGTTTTGTTCATAATAATGGAAAAGATAATCTAGGTAAATTTGACTCTAAATCTGATGAGGGAATTTTCTTAGGCTACTCTACAACTAGCAAAGCCTATAGAGTCTTTAACAAAAGAACCTTAGTTATAGAAGAATCTATACATGTTGTATTTGATGATTCTAGTGACATCTCCTCTAGTAAGAAAGATAATTTTGATGATGATGTTGAATTCTTGAAGAAAAGATAGATGAGATGGCATTACAAGATGATAATCAAAAGTTGAGTGAAGGAGCATCATCAAGCCAAGAGGCTATTGTGGATCATGGGCTAACTAAAGCTTGGAGGTATGCTCACGGGCATCCTAAGGAACTAATTCTAGATGATCCATCTCAACCGGTTAGGACTAGAGCATCCCTTAGGAATTTGAATAACCATCTAGCTTTTGTCTCACACTTTGAGCCCAAACATATAGAAGAAGCCGAAAATGATGTAAATTGGATAAATGCAATGCAAGAAGAACTAAACCAATTTACTAGAAACAAAGTGTGGAATCTAGTTGAGAGACCTTCTGAATATCCAATTATAGGTACTAAATGGATTTACAAAAATAAACTTGATGAAAATGGAATTGTCATAAGGAATAAGGCTAGACTAGTAGCAAAGGGTTATAATCAAGAAGAAGGTATAGATTTTGATGAAACCTTTGCTCCTGTAGCTAGACTTGAGGCTATTAGATTATTATTGGCATATGCATGCTCTAAGGACTTCAAACTATTTCAAATGGATGTAAAAAGTGCATTTTTAAATGGGTATATTAATGAGGAGGTATATGTAGAACAACCTCCGGGTTTTGAAAATCATCAATACCCTAATCATGTATATAAACTGAACAAAGCACTTTATGGTTTAAAACAAGCACCTAGAGCATGGTATGAGAGACTTAGCAAATTCCTATTAGAACATGAATTCTCTAAGGGAAATGTAGATACAACACTGTTTCTGAAAAAGCAAAACAAAGATATATTATTAGTACAGATTTATGTTGATGATATCATTTTCGGTGCTACTAACAATCGCCTCTGCGAAGAATTTGCTGATTTGATGCAGAGTGAATTTGAGATGAGTATGATGGGAGAGCTGAACTACTTCCTCGGCCTTCAAATCAAACAGTCTGAAGGAGGCATCTTCATCAATCAAGCCAAATATATCAAGGAGATGCTCAAGAAGTTTGATATGGAGGGAAACAAGTCAATCAGCACCCCCATGAGCTCATCATGCAAATTAGACCAAGATGAATCAGGTAAATCTGTAGATCAGAAACTGTATAGAGGTATGATAGGATCCTTATTGTATCTTACTACAAGTAGACCTGATATTATGTTTAGTGTTTGCATGTGTGCTAGATATCAGGCTAATCCTAAAGAATCACATCTAGTTGCAGTTAAGAGAATTTTTAAATACTTAATAGGAACTAAGAATATAGGGTTATGGTACTCTAAAGAATCTAGCCTAAACTTAATAGGATACACAGATTCAGACTTCGCTGGATGTAAGCTTGATAGAAAAAGTACCAGCGGGTCTTGTCAATTTCTAGGAGAAAACCTTATCTCATGGTTTAGCAAGAAACAAAACTCGGTTGCATTATCTACTGCTGAAGCTGAATATGTTGCAGCCGGGAGTTGTTGTGCTCAAATCTTGTGGATTAAACAACAACTAGAAGATTATGGCATTAAACAAGATAAAATTCTCATTAATTGTGATAATACAAGTGCCATTAATCTAACTAAAAATCCAATTCAGCATTCAAGAACTAAACACATTGAGATAAGACATCACTTCATAAGAGATCATGTATTGAATGGTGATGTGACACTCCAATTTGTTTGTACTGATGATCAATTAGCAGATATTTTTACAAAATCCCTAAGTGAAGAGAGGTTTAGTGTGCTTGGAGGGAATTAGGAGTGATTGATCCATCCTAGTGGTAGTTTCTACTAGATTCATTGATTTTGATGATTAGTTTGTGGTTAAAATAGAGTTTCTCTTCAATGATCATCAAATCAGATCTTAATTTAGTGATTTTCCCTCGTTTGGCACAAACGAAGCATGATTTTTAAGTGCGTGCCAAAGTTAGAGATGACTCGAGTAAGTTTCAGAGTCGGCTCCTAAGGGAGAGTCGACTCGCGCATTTGCGGGAGTCGACTCGCAAAGATGGCAGCAGAGGGGGAGTCGACTCGCATATAGTTGGGAGTCGACTCGAGGTCTACAGGCGCATAAGGAGAGTCGACTCGCGCATATTCTGAAGTCGACTCGAGGTCGAGTCGACTCGCGACTCAGTGGAGTCGACTCGCAGTCGGGATCCGACTTTTTAACCCTAACTTTGTCGTTTCGAAAACACTTCTTTCTCAAGCCGCCACTGTTCACAAGCCCTAGAGCCGACTCCTAGGTCGTCCCCAAAGTTTTTTTTTCCGTCGACCCTTCACCGTCCCCTAGGGTTTTCCTCCCTTTCTAGGTCGTCCCCAATCCTTCCCAAGGCTTTTTCCAATCGATTCTTCACCGGTCTTTGGGTTTTCATCCCTTCCTAGGTCGTCCCCGGTCGATCCCAAGCCTTCTCCGTCGACCTTTCTCCGTCCTTTAGTTTTTTTTTATCCCGTCTAGGTCATTATGCCGCGTAAGACCGTAGTCCGGAAGAGGTCCCGACCCGAGGCCGGTCCCGAGCGGCGCTCCAAGGCGCGGCACGATCCCGCGAGGCCACCACCTCCGGCTCGTTCCCCGCCTAGGGCGGTTCCCGTGAGGCCATTGGCCGGGAAGGCCGTCACCACCGGGAGATATGTCGACTTCGACTATCTCTCCCGGGAAGGGTTCACCATAGGTGATAGGCTTAGGGTCCAGGGCTTAGAGTTTTTCCTTACATTAGACCTCCCCACTTACCCTGGCCTTGTTAGAGAGTTTTACGGTACCGTCCATCGGGGAGATGGGGGTATCGAGGGCACAGTAGCCGGTGTCCCTCTGTTCGTTACGGAGGATCTCATTGCCCACATCCTCCACCTTCCACAAGTAGGGGTGGCTCCCACACACCCTGAGGACAGGGTTGAGGCCCTTACGGCCGTTCTAGGGCATCCACCCTAGTCACCTCTAGACGAGGTATCCGCTAGCTCACTACCGATTGAGGTGCGGATCCTCTTGAGTATATTGTCTAGGTCCATCTTCCCTAAGACAGGGAGATTTGATTTTGTAAATGAGAGAGACCTAGCTCTGATGTTTTATATTCTTCAGGACACTCCAATCAACTTCCCCAAACTCATCTATAGGTATCACCCTCCCATACGGCATGATATTCACTCTTCTGTTTAGGGAGTACGAGATTCCCATTCCTGAGGGGGAACCCTTTCGCGCATTGCGATGGACTGATCGCACGCGTGCAGGGACCCTACACAGGATGGGATTTCGGAAGAGAGAGGGGATCTGGGTTAGGAAGTCTTTCCTCACCACACAGACCACCAGACCTTCCCCCAGTCCTGAGCCAGACTCTGACTTTCCAGACTTACCAGATCTTCCATCCACTCCTGCTCCTACCACCTCCGCTGGACCTTCCTCCTCGGCTCCACCATCCATGGAGGTCCGCATTGATTCTGAGCAGCTCCGGGAGCTGCGGCAGGAGATAGTCCGAGATCTGAGGGATGAGTTGCTTCGGGAGCTCCGAGGTTCGGTGCCTACTCCCTCTCCTGCGCCCACATCTTCCGCATTGGTCCCTTCCCTGACAGCCGTGACAGACATGACGGCTGAGGTGCGGCAAGAGATATACAACATGAGGACCTTGATACAGGCCCAGTTCCACAGCATGAGTGAGGTCACGAGCACCACTCGACGGATGCGGGATGACATCGGCCGTGACATGTCCACCACCACCGCAGGGGCCGAGCGCTTGTCGAATGTGCTCATCGACAAGCTGGACGGACTGCAGAAGTCAGTACTCGAGCTGGATACGACACAGAGCAGGGCCATCCAGGCCATCATTCGCCAGCTAGAGAACGTGACCAATGCGGTCCAATCACTCGTGGAGCGCATGCCTCGAGGAGATACATCCTCGAGAGGAGGAGCCACATCCTCGAGAGGAGGAGTCACATCCTCGAGAGGAGGAGATACATCCTCGAGAGGAGGACCTACATCCTCGAGGAGACCGTAGCTACTTTTTGTATTTTGCTTTGACATGTATTGCTTTACGTTACTTATTGTATTCTGAAATGTACTTACATACAAATTAATACAATGAGTAGCCGCATTTTTCTTCAATAATGTGCCTTTTGATCTATGTTTGATTGTGTGTTCTGTTTACCTCCTTTTTGATATGATGACAAAAAGGGGGAGAAATATGTATAAAATATGTAAAAGGGGGAGAAATATGTATAAAATATGTAAAAGGAAAAATATGTATAAAATATGTAAAAGGAATCAATGGAAATCAATAAAAAGATAAACTCTTAAAACACACAAATTTGTTCTAAGTGGATTCGGTACCTCGAGGCTCATTATCTCTCTTTTGGGGCTCCTAATGGAGTAATCTCCAGAATCTATTCAAGGGATATTCGGAGATTAGCTGAATCCTACTCAAGAACAAATTGACAGATTTTCCCTCTAAAAACCAAAATTTCAGTTCAAAAACTTCAAAGCATTAAAAGGAAATTCAAAGAATCAAAACAAAGTAGAATGCATATGTTGAGGGGGAGAATCTAAAATTTTAAGAAAGCTAAATCATTAATTATATATAAGCCAAACAATTGAATGCATGATATGAAGGCTTATATAATTCCAAATGAAAGGGGGAGCTTTAACTCCGAAATTTATTGTTTCACTCCTTTCAAGCTTGGATAAATTGAATTACCAGACATTTGAATTCATTTATGGATTTTATTTGATTGTTTATTGTGCAATTCACTTTACATATACTCAATGTTTTGTCATCATCAAAAAGGGAGAGATTGTGGAGTGATTGATTAAAACCCTATTTGATTTTGATGAGCTCAAAGCATTTGAGTATATTTCTTGTTTACTAATGAATTCAATTAAGTGTTTCAGTGAAAATCTTGTCTAAGTGTCTCAAGACTTGGTTCATAATTTTTGGATAAGTTAAGAAGTCAGCTTGAACCAAAGTCTGAGACTCGAGTCGACTCCAGAGTATCACGAGTCGACTCCAAGCGTATCAAGTTCACTGGCACGAGCTCGAGTCGACTCCGGATCAGTACGAGTCGACTCCGACTGAGAACAGACAGACGAACAGAAAGCTTCAACTCAGAACCTGTCAACGAGTCGACTCCCGAAGTGTGCGAGTCGACTCCGATGTTCACCGAGTCGACTCCAGGGTAGTAAGAGTCGACTCCAAGAGGAATACAAAGAAAAAGTCAGAGAGCAGTTTTCGGGTCTGAGATTCGAGTCGACTCCAGTGGAACGCGAGTCGACTCCGATGGTTGGCAGGTCGACTCCAAAGACAGCAAGAGTCGACTCTCAGCAGTACACAAAGAAAAAGTCAGAGGGCAGATTCTGGACTCTGAGATTCGAGTCGACTCCCGCATTACGCGAGTCGACTCCGAGACTCCGCGACCACAAAGAAGATAGAAGACCAAGTTACTGCCTCTGAGATTCGAGTCGACTCCCAGACAGCTAGAGTCGACTCCAAGGCAGCTTCACATCAAAAGGGCAGAAGACCAAGTTTCGAAAACTGAGAGCCGAGTCGACTCCGAGGAAGCTCGAGTCGACTCCAAGACTGGACGAGCCAAAAGACAGAAGATAGGGAGTTCGGGCTCTGAGCGCCGAGTCGACTCCCAGGACAGTCGAGTCGACTCGAGTAGACCAAATTCAAAAATACGTCCACGGACTTCATGGGATGAGCCGACTCCGAGAAAGCCAAGTCAGCTCCAGAAGTTGGCGAGTCGACTCTGGGTCAAGACGAGTCGACTCCCAGTCGCGAAGGCAACTTTAATTCAAATCTGGAACAGTTGCAGAGTCGACTCCGGAAAAGTATGAGTCGACTCCCGCTACAGACGAGTCGACTCCTGATCGCGCGAGTCGACTCCAACCCACCAACGGACACATTGTCAGACTGTACAGAGTGTGCAGAACGGGCAGAAAAAGCTCTCTAACGGCTAGTTTCCGTGGGGGTTGGTTTAAATAGCCACAGAGGACTGTAGCAAGGGAGACAACAACCATTCCACTCCAAGTATTCAAGCATTCAACTCTGCAACTTGTTCTTCAACGAGAAAAAGGAAAGATCTGCATTTACTGCATCCACCTACATCTTCCCAGCAATTAAAGAAGCTCCTCCTGCATTCAAATCGACTACACATTCAAGAGGAGACCGAAGTTTAAGAAGCCATTCCTCTTCTCCAACTTAAAAGCGTTTGAGGGCTTCTAAACTTCTTTTCAGATTATATTGTTTTCCATCTGCTTTTGAGAAGCTTAGTTTTCTGTTTGTCTATTTTATTTACAACTTGTATTTGCTTGATTCAATCGGGGGATTGAATCAAGGGTATAGAGGTTAGTTGGTGAGCCTAGTTATTAAAACCAACATGTGTAAGGGTTTGATTGTGATCTCGGGAAAACAATCGGGGTGGTTCTAGTCGGTGAGCCTGGGAAAACCGACCGAGTTCGTTGTGAGCTCGTAAAACAACAAGTTTGGTTGTGAGCTTGGAAAACAATCGGCTGTAATCCAAGGGGGTTATAGTGAATTCCCAAGTGAGACTTGGGGAGTGGACGTAGGAGCAAGGGTTAGCTCCGAACCACTATAAAACTTGGTGTTTGTGTTTGATTGTCTCTCTTCTTCTTCCTCTCTTATCACTCACAGCACATAGCATTTAATTAAACAACTTGCAATAGTTTTAATTAGTCATCCACAACGTTTTAAATATCTAAATTATTTTAAAACCCAATTCACCCCCCCTCTTGGGTTGTCTATCTGGGCAACACATCTTTTTCATTCATATTGTTTATGTGTCTATGAATCGTCCAAGAATTAATAAGATGATGATGCATATTCTTAAAAGTTAAGAATTTAAGCCATGCATCATTGGTGATTAATTTCTGAATGCTCCTGATCAATGGATCATCACGAGGACGGTGATCGATCCGATCAGTGCACACATTGCTTTTCTTATGGATGGACGAGACTCGAGTCCACAGTGTGGCGACACTGAAGTAATAGTGCAGGTGCTTGTTAAGAACAAGGGTACTGAGCGTGACCAAGACAAGAAGTCACTTGGATGTCTATCCACTCGTCAGTGACTTGCTTGATGTTGCAGTAGTGTAACTGGTTCTTTGACATGCGATGCTTCGCCTACTCACAGTGAGGTTATTGTAGTTTGATTGTACATATACATGGTCTCTAGCTATATAGGTACATGCAGTATAGATTGGCTGCAGTAGGTTCACTGTAGGAGTAGGGTATGCACCTATAAGGAATCTATCGACCTTGATAGATAAGGAGAGATCCTATGTGATTTATAAGACTGAGTTCGTAAGACCTCGGCCGGGGCAGATTGTATAATGGAGAAAGAGTTTTCCACTCTCGAGCTTAAGTCGAATAAATCTTGACATATGACAGACAATGGAGTTTGACGAGTTGTCCATGACCTCCGTCCTGTAGGGATCCACGATAGTAGGAATATATCACACGACAACTGCACCTAGAGGTTCATCATTCCATTCTACTGGGTAGCCACTACATGCTGCCAGGTGTCACTGGTGGATGGTGAGACTCATAGAGAATATCCCGATGATCGATAAATCCTGATGAGTTGAGTTGGAACTGTTCCAACCCATTGAAAGGAGTTTTCAATGATATTGTGATAGAGATTGCAATGTATCTCACTACCAGTCAGAATAGAACCTATGGGGTCACACACACTAGAAGTATTGACCGATCCGATGGTTGAATTGTGATTATGAATCACGAGTAATCAATTCGATTAATAATCAGTTGAAGAAGAAACAAGGAGAGTTGATTAATTAGACTTAAACACGAATCCTACTTGGAGTAGGATTCCTGAAGTCCTAATTGGATTAGGACTGGAAATCCTACTTGGAGTAGGATTGGGATTTCTACTTGGAGTAGGATTCCTACAATCCTAATTAGATTAGAATTTTGAATTCAATTTGGATTCCTACTTAGAATAGGATTCCTATAAGTCCTAATTGGATTAGGACTTCGGATTCAAATTAGAGTCCTAATAGGATTAGGACTAAAATTAAATAAGTCCTAATTGGATTAGAACTTCTTAAGTCCAAATTAATTATTAATCCAATGAATTATGATGACTCCTAATTTGATTAGGATTGAAGGGTTCAATAGAGTCATGGTTCAATCAATTCCTAATTGGATTAGGATTTGAAGTGCACCCAATCCTCTTTGGAAGAGGATTAAGCCACCTAGGGTTAGGCCCCATGCCCCACTTGATTAGATCAAGTAGGGGCGTGTGTGATGAAGGGTTAGGAGGGAGGGCTTGGCCGAAATCAAAGAAAAAGGAAGGGGGGCGTGCGCCCCTCCTCTTGGCTCCAAAAAGGAAAATTATGAAGCTCCTAATAAGTAGGAGCTCTATATGCCTTTATAAGGAGTCAAAGGCCAAACCCTAGACTAACTTCTTCCTCTCCTCTTCCTTGTGCCGTGAGCCCTCTTCCTCCTATTCTTTTCAGCCGCAAGCAAGGTGAAAAAGAAAGGAAGCTTGGCGGCCTCCTCCCTCCTCTTTTGCATCATCCAATGTAAGGGAAAGAAAAAGGCTGCAAGGTGCTTTGATTCTTCTTCAAGTTTCATCCTTCTTCTTCCTCCTCCCAAGCACAATCAAGGGTTGATCAAAAGGAAGGAGATCAGCCATCAAAACCAATCTCTGCAAGGGAGCTAGCACCCCGGGGAGATTAAAGCATTTGGATCGGTTTTTGCTTCGTGTGGATACCCGTAGAGGCCGAACACTTGAACGGCTTCAAGCAAACCTTCTTCCAAAACCACGATTATCAGTTTGCGGTGATCATCTACCCGCACAAGGTGAAGATCTGATCTTCCTAATATTTTCAAAAGTTTTTAATCCTTATCTAACTACGAACGGTTTTTGAACAACGTTCATGCGATGAACGGTTGATCCCGCACATGCCTCTTCCGCTGCATCTGAATTTTTTAAAAATTTTCTACGGCATGGGCGGGTTCTAATATCTAGTTCCATATCTAATAAGGAGTTCTAATTAATTAGGCCTTTCCATCCTTATCCAATAAGGTTAAGCCTATTTTAATTGGGTTCAATTAAATTGCAATCCAATTACAATTCCTTCTTCTTTAACTTACTAACTCTTAGCAGGTTAAACCAATTGTCAATCAAATTGACAATCAATTTTAATTTCGATTCCAAATCGTAATCCAACCTTCAGAACGATCAAAATCTCTAATGTGTGTGACCCCGTAGGTTCTATTCTGACTGGTAATGAGATATATTATGATCTCTATCAGAATATCATCGAAACTCCTTTCAATGGGTTGAAACGATTTCAACTCTACTCTTAGGGTTCACTGATCACCAAGTGAATGCCTTCGAGTCTCACAATCCACTAGTGACACCTAGCAGCATATAGTGACAATCTAGCAGAATGGAAGGGATGAACCTCTAGGTGCAGTTAGCGTATGATACAGTACCTCTATCATGGATTCCGACATGACGGAAGTTATGGATAACTTGTCAAACCCATTGTCTATCTTATGTCAGATTTATTTGACTCAAGTTCGAGATTAGAAAACTCTTTTTCTAGAACTGTCCTAGCAAGGTTTTTCGAACGTAGTCTCATAAATCATATAGGATCACTCCTAGTCTATCAAGATCGATAGATCCCTTCTAGATGCAACCCTAATCCGATAGTAAAACTACTGTAGCAATCTGCACCACAAGGACTCTTAGGGTCAATGTTTATGTGCTCGTCAAACTACAGCAATCTCACCATGATTAGCTGAGACATCGCAGGTATAAGTACTAGTCATACAACAGCAGCATCAAGTAAGTCACTGACGAGTGGATAGACATCCAAGTGATTTTTTGCTTTGGTCACACTCAGTACCCTTGTTCTCTAACAAGCATTTACACAATCACCCCAGTGTCGTCACACTGTGGACTTAAAACTCGTCCATCAAGGAAAGTGATCTATGCACTAATCTTATCGGATCGATCACCGTCCTTCATGATGATCCATCGATCAGGAGCTATTTAGAGTTAACTATTAATTACACATGCCTTAAATTTTTAATTTTGAGAATATATGTTATCATTTTATTTATTCCTAGGATGATTCATAGACACATAATAACATGAATGAAGAAAATACTTGATTTTATTAATTAATAAAAGATCAAATACAAATTTCCTGCCTCTAGAGTAATTACAATGCATCTGCCAAATTGGCTTCTGGGGCATACTCCTAACACATGTTGCCACTCTGATTTATGTTTGCAGGTTAACCATCAAATTGTTTACAAGATCAATTAATGTTAGGTCCTATGCACTGTGGCTTATGCTCATATTCATGAGTGCTATATCACAATGCCTCCTACATATGTCTTCAATAACATCACTGAAAATTTAACATTTGTTAAGAGTCAAAACCAAGGGCCGAAACCGATCAAAGTGCAACAGAAACGAAGCATTATCCAGTCTTTCAAGCTCACAAACATCAACTTAGACAATCATCATGTTTGTTAAAAGATGTGATTCAGTAAGACTCATCCTCTCTTAGAGAAGCCAACTAACTTCTTATTCAAGGGCCTTTTTCCTACAACTCATTATTAACAGTGATCTGAGATTTTGTATCTAGAAGAAGACACTCTGGTTGTAGGCACACCCTGACCTTATACAAGGGCAATATAAACTTATGATTGTTGCAAATGAAGATTCCATTTCCGGATCATTCCTTTTTCTAAGTGATCCCTTCACCTAATGCCTTGTATTTTCTTCATGTTTCATATGTCAAATACTAGATTCTTTGAATATACCTTTGTTCATTTGGTTTCATCTCTCTTATATGTTGAATGAGAATGTAGTTTCATAATGGCAACTCACATTATCATATATACGTTGAATGAGTTATTATGTTCTCTTTTATTAGCATTTTATTTAGTATAAATTTATCATTTAGCCAAATATTGATTCTTTTTTGTGCATACCAGGTAACAATATGCCCCGAGGGAGATGATTTAAAGATGTGGAGTTTCAGTATTCTCAAGTGGAATCTACTTCTGATCAGTCCCTATAGTCCCAGCAGCCATGTGAGCACCAACAGCACGAGTCAGGATCTCAGTGCGAGCCTCCTACTGATTGCCCGGAGGATGAGCTCTACATCCAGGGTAATTCGATTTAAAGTTCATATTTTATATTCATATTTGTCTTCAACTTTTTAAGACATATTTTAATTAATTTTAATAGATGGACAAGGGACGGTGAGGACGAGATGGGGACCCACTCAAGCAAAGGATGGGTGGAAGCTTTCTTCGGGTGAGAAGATCATCATCCGATGCAACGAATTGGGACAACCTATCAATAGAGCTGGAAGTCTTCTGTCAAGCTTTTTAGGATCGGTTGCATGCAAGGGTCAGCTGTGTCCCCTTAACTATATGAAGTGGAATGAAATATTTCCTTCGTATAAGGTTGAGCTTCTTAGACTTATACAGGTAATGAATTAAATTTATTCTTTTTAATTTGACACCTTCTGTATGTTAATTTTCTTACTACCATAATTTTACTTTTGAGATTTAATATTATTATAACATTCTGTATCTGGTTGTAGGGTAAGTTTGTACTCCCTCCAGATAGCCATGATTTGGTGCTAAAGTTCCTCAACCGCAAATGGAAAAATATACAGCAAAATTGAAGATGGACTTCAAGCGCAAGGGTATGACAGAGGAGGAGGTTGCTCGTGTTTCTCCTTCTGATGTGTACCCTCAACAGTGGAGGGAGCTTGTTCACTACTAATTTTCTGAAAGAGGACAGGTCATGTATATTGTTTTAATATCTTATATTATCTTTATTATTAATATAGATTGCAAATATATACATTGAATCATATTATACTGTGTGCTTTTATTTTGGCAGACATATTCTAATATTGGTAGAGCTGCACGAGCATCTCAAGCAGTTCCTCATACTTCAGGCTTGAAGAGTTATGCGAGACATAGAAATAAATTAGTAAGTTCTTTTGAAACTATTTGAAACTCTACTAACATCTACCACGTATCATGATATATAGTTTGTCAATATACTTTTCGTATGTGTAGATAGTAGAGCATGGAAGGGAGCCTGGTGAGGTAGAGTTTTATAAGATGACTCACACCCATCGAGATGGCAGCTTTGTCCGGGATGAGTCGAGAGATATAGTTGTATGTATTCATTTTTTATTTGTTCAAAAATTTTTTATTAATTTTACTTCTTTTAAAATATTAATGTGACTATTTTTTTTTGAGAGAGAGAGATATATGAAAGAGCTATCAGAGCGCGTCGGGGAGTCATTATCATCCGACGCGGTCAGTCGCGTTGAGGCTTAGGTCTATGCCGAATTGATAGGCCCAGAACGTTATGGTCACGTGAGAGATTATGGTGTCAAAGTTACCCCCACTCAGTTATCTGCAGTGAGCCGATATACCCAAGATGCCAGACAAGGTAGTAGCACTACAGAGGTTTGTAGTCTGAAGACAGAGATGGCACAGATAAAGCAGTCATATGAGACAAGGTAAAAGGAGACGAGGCAGAGTCATAGGACTGATATGGAGGAGTTGAAGCAGAGTCAAGAGTTGAAGATACAATCTTTGCAGGATCAGCTTGACCATACTTCATCTTTTTTGCAGAGATTTGCTCCTCCGGTACATAACTAAATCTATATGAATATTTTACGTAATTATAATGTATTCTTGTATGAGCGTGATGACTTTCGTATTTTTAGTTTCTAAAGTATTTTTTTTCTTGTAGGTTGCTGATACTTCATCTACTCATAGAGATGATGATGCCGTCGACCCTTGATACATCATACATTGTTTACTTAGGAATTTGAGATGTATGTTTTTAGTATGTCTTTGAAGTATAATGTAATCAAATATGATAATATGAACATTTTGAATGAAAAGTTCTTGTTTGTGGCGTGCATTCTGTTATCTATGTGATTTAGTATACTTGTTTTGTTGGAATTTAATGTATACAGTATTAAAAATTGCTTTTACAAAAAAAAATTTAAAAACAAATTCTTTTGCCGATGCTTTTAAGCATCGGCAATAGCAATACCTGGCACGCCTTTACCGACGCTTTATAGCGTCGGGCAAGAACATAGATAAGCCGACTCTTAAGCATCGGCCTAGTCCGATACAAACCCACGGTTTTAAGCGTTGGTCCATATTGGCCAATGCTTTTAAGCGTCGGTTAACTCACAAATGAACGACGCTTAAAAGCGTCGGCATACATTTTGTTTTTGGCCGACGCTTCTAAAAGCGTCAGCATAAATTGAGCCCACCCCCAACTGTCCGACGTCTTACCCACGCTTGGGGGGCATTGGCAGGAAAGCTACCAACGCTTAAAAGCGTCGGTAAAGACCAAACAAAGCGCCAGGAGAAAAAATCAGACTCAGAGTTGGGACCTTCTGACTCTTTCCTCTGCAATATATCCTTTCTTTTGTAGTGTTAGAGATTGAATCGGACCGCAGTTCTATTATTTAGGCTACAAAACGGATTGGTCAAACCAAAAGTTTTCTTTCTGGATAAGACTTTGACCGAGTGTAGCTCTTTATCCGATAAGAATTCAGCAGAGAGACAGAAGATAAAGTTGATGTAGAAGTCTAGATCGATCTCTTTCAAATTTTTAGCTTTTTTTACTAGAGATGTCTATGTAAGAAAAAAGAGTTCTACTAGGATTAGAAAAAAGAGTCCAACCCAAATTATGTTAGGCGGACCTCACATTATAAATAGAAGCTATATACCTCATTTTTTTAATCATCAATGAAAGAAAAGAAAACTTAAAGTCCTACTTTTGAGGTTTCTTCATCTTCTTCTAGTTTTATTTTGAGAGATTCAAGTTGAACGGGTTGAAGAAAATCTTTTTTCTCTCTGATCGGATCAAATTGGTATCGAAACTCCGATCCTCTATAACTGTGGGAGCCTTTATTCATGGTCAAGACACGTGAGCAATACGAGCAATCAAGAGAAGGGCTATTAGTGCTTCAAGTACATTGAAAGATAAAGGCAAGGATGGTTGCTAATTCTTCCTCAATGGGTGATGATGAGATGAAGGGTCGCCTCATACAACTAGAGGAGAAGATTGCCCAACTTACCGAGATCATCTTAAGATTGGTGATACCTTCAGCGCAAGCACCAGCAACTCTTGTTGCGAAGCTGTCTCTTATGGCTCAAGATGAAGAACTGCTATCCAGCGAGGAGGATAAGGATGAGCGACCTACAGGTATGAAAAATCTCTCTCTTCAACCATTTAAAGTTGAGACTCGAATTGAAATCTCTGTATATGATGGGGTTGTTGATGCGGAAAAATTAGATAATTGGCTAGGCCAGTTAGAGACATATTTTACTATGTATGGATACTCCAGTATCTAGAAGATAGCTTTTGTCTGCTCAAGCTTTCTAGCCATGCTCTTACCTGGTGAAATTCGTACACAAAAAACAACGATGTTTCAAATTTAACATGGAATAAATTCAAGAGCTTAATCAAGGAGCAATTCTACCCAATCGTCCATGAGGAGGATCAATGGATCTAGTAGCAATACCTACAGTAGAAATATAATCAGTCTGTCTAAGACTACACCACTGAGTTTCTCAAGCAAGCAATCTCCCTCGGAATCTCCATCGACGATCATGCAGTTTTCATAAAATACATCGAAGGTCTCCATGAGAGCATCTGAAAAGAGTTGAAACTCTTCAAAGTTAAAGATATTAGCGAAGCCAGCATGAGAGCCATGGAGATTAAACAATACAAAGATCTCTACGCAATGGATCATGACTTTCAAGAAGAGTTAGAGAAGTTGATGAAAGGCATGCTAACAAAATTCACTTTGAAAGAGGGACTACTACATAGAAGGACATGTTTGTGTATCCCTCAAGCTACTGATAGACTACATTGGATTCAAAACGCTCACACCTCAAAGGTTGTAGGGCCCTTCAGAGTGGAGAAGACTTTATTGAACTTACAAAAGTACATCTACTGGCCAAAGATGCAGCGAAATGTGGCCTAGTTCATCAAGGGTTGTGTACTATGCAGCACATCAAAGCCCTCCAATAGAAAGCTGGGACTTTATATGCCATTGTCGATACCTAGTAGACCTTGGGAGAGTGTCTCGATGGATTTCCTAAGAGGGTTACGAACGACAAGATGTGGCCATGATTATTTGTTTGTCGTGGTTGATCGATTTAGCAAGATGGTATGCCTTATCCCTTGCAAGAGAACGGTTACTGGAGAAGAAGCTGCTTATTTGTTTTTTAAGTGGGTATGGAAGAAGTTTGAATTACCTTCTTCAATAATTTCATATCGACATGGCCATTTTTTGAGTAATTTTTGGAGATCTTTATAGGGGATGACAGATACTAAGTTGAAGAGAAGCACTGCTTTCCAGCCGCAAACAGATGGACAAACTGACGTCATGAATCGTACCATGGTACATCTCCTTCGAGGCTATAATTTCAAGCATCCAAATACTTCGGATAATATCGTACCATACCTTCGATTCGCTTACAATCGAGTTATCCACAGTTCTACCAAAGAATAATATAGGAGCATGAGCTCAAAGGTTTCTTGAAAATATCATAAAAGTGTATCAAGAGGTTGAGGCACAGCTGCATAGATCACAGCTACATTATAAGGATCGGCATGATAAACATCATGTGAAGTGCAATTTTTAAGAGGGGGAGCTACTTTGGCTTCACCTAGGGAAAGAAGGGTTGAAAGGTGAAGGGAGAAAACTAAAAGCAATTCGATATGGTCCCTTCAAAATTCTAAAGAAGATAGGGGAGAATGCCTACCAGCTTGACTTGCCATTATACATGGAGATATATTTAGTGTCAATGCTGAAAATTTGAAGTTATTTGAGCCATCCATGTTATATGAAGACCAAGTCCAAGAACCAGTGCTGCCAACTATGGATGACCTATAAGTAGAGCAAGAAAAATAATTGGACGAGGGTTGTATCATCAAAAGAAAGGTCATGGACACTAGATGTGGAAGGATGGAGTCTTTTCAGATCAGACGACAAGGTCAGCTTCCGAGCAAAGCCAGATAGTTCAATTGCGAGACTCGGAAGCAGGCATTTTTCACCTTCAATTCTAATTTAATAGAAGCTAAATCTCCTAATAGGAGGATTACCAGACTCAATATAGACCACTTTGCCTGCTATGAGCAGGGCTGGATAGGGTTCAGAAGCGAGATTCGCCATATCGAAAAGTCGAGTCGCAGGCCAAATTTCAGGAGGCCATAATTTGATCATATGATCCCCAATTAAGATAATTTTTTTTAAAAATTTGGTATATTTTGGAGATCTACAACTTTGAGCTAACCTCTTTTGAGGTTGAATCAGGCTGAAATGCTATCGTTTAGGTCCATAAATAGGCTAGTCAAACCAAAAATTTCTTTTTTGGATAAGACTTTGACCGAATATAGCTTTCTATCCGATAAGTATTTAATAGAGCAATAGAAGACAATGTTGATGTAGAAGTTTAAATCTACCTTGTCGAGATTCTTAGCTTTTTTCTACTAGAGATGTCTATTTAAGAAAAAAAAGTCCTATTAGGTTTAGAAAGAAAAATCCGACCCAAATTGTATTAGAACAGACCTCATATTATAAATAGAGACTATGTACCTCATTTTTTTAATCATCAACGAAAAAAAAGAAGACTTAAAGCCCTATTTTTGAGATTTCTCTATCTTCTTCTTCTTCTTTTTTTTGAGAGAGATTCGAGTTGAGTGGGTTGAAGAAAATTTCTCTTCTCTTCGATTGGATTAGCCCACGATAACATGAAACCAATAACAGTAAATATGAATAAAATTCTCTCTCAAATAAAATATAATAAAATAGTCCAAATCCATCATCCATTAACTAATTTAATAAATACTAATTTCGAGCCTCTAAATCTAAATTTAAATATCAAAATCCATAATCTCCAAATTCAGAAAGTCACCAACTATAAATTTATAATCAATTAAAAAACTAAAATTCTGCTACTAAAATCTTCGAACTTAGTAGCATGGATCCTCCAAATATATATAAATTTCTTCTTCCAGCAACCTTACTCGTTTGAACCAGTTAGAAAAGAGAAATATGAGCTACACCGCTCAATAATTAATACTTATACTTCTTCGTGGGATCAAGTATAAGTTTTTATATGAACAATGCATCATTTAGAGAAAATAACTATTATTAAAAAATAAAATACTTCATAGTACATTTTGATAAACAAGTCATAATCCATCATGCATGTATAAATCATCAATATTTTATAAACATCGTTTCAAGTATATTGCACAAATAAAGTTATAAACATGTTGTCGTTTAGCTATATTATAGTTCAAAATATTACTCACAGATATTCATGCTAAGGTCACTACCCAATTCTAGGGGTCATATATAAATATGTAAGAGCCTTTAAAATATTTATGTATTTTTTAAAAAATATATAGGTAAGTATGTGGGGAAATAGTAAATGGCATGTGTGCTTCATAAACTTGCTATTTTCATTAAAAGCATTCATGGAACCACTTTTTTTAACAAAACATTATTTTTAACTAAATGGCTGATCCTTTATTTTAAAAAAAATATGATATTATCAACAACAAACCATATGCATGAAAAAACATATGATAGTTTGAAAATAAATAGGAAGTGCAACCTTGAAACATATAAAGCAGTTCAACCTATTCATTGCAATGCAAATCCAATTAATTCATATTCAATAGCTTAAATGGTATTCAAATTTCAAGTGAAAGAAAAAGGGGGTGATTAGTCAGGTGATGGCATTCGGTGGCTCCGATGGGTGAGATCTAAGTGACTTAATCAGAGAATCATGAAGCTGGAATTCAATCTGGGCAAAAATTGTTCGACAATAATCATCAATAGTTGATTTCAGAGATACTCAACAAGGGCCGAGGTGATCGGTCCGACATGCGACCCAAGTAGCAGGGCTGTTTGGGGCTTCTTTATTGGGGTCAACTTGGGTTCATAGAAAAGAAAGACAGGACCCTCTACTAGGATCCAAGAATCAGATAGAGAGAGAAAGAGAGAGTAGAGAGAGAATGAGAAGGACAAGTCTTCTTGTTTCTCTTTGTTTTTTTTTTCTTCTTTGGCAAAATAGGAGAAGAAGGGGGTGGACTGTGGTTGTGGTCAATACTAGACAACCGACATATAGAAGAGGACGACGGTAGCACAACTGGAGGTCCAACAGTGGTCGAGCAGGCAAATCTGGCATCGGCGACCGGCCGAAAAGAAAAAGGGGCCGAATAGGGGCTTTCTTTGATCCAATCCAATCCGAGCTCAAGTGTTCTTGCTAGCGATTAGAGCTCTGGCATCGGCTAGAGACTGACACAAGGGAGGGACCAAAGGCCTTGGCAAAGAACGCCAGTAGTGGATATGGCCGAAAAAATAAAGAGAAGACAACCAAACATAAAGAACGGAATATAGGTATTTTCAAATCAATATTCTGACAAATTTCTAGGCCAGTAGTGGTTATTTGAGGTCGTGGAAGGAAGAAGAAAAAGAAAAGAGGACCAAAACCTTACCTTAGTTACGACAACGTCCACAGCCCTTATTTTCAGTGGCCGTAGTGCTCAAAAAGTTTTCCAATTAAAAAAGGATAAAAACAGAGAGACCTCAATCAAACATTGTACTAATAAGTTATGGCCTCCAAAGATTTGCCGCATGATCTTGATATGGTGAATCTCGTTCCTAGAGCCTATTTGTTCTTTTTCATAGTGGCCAAGATGGTTTATATCAAGTTTGATGATTCTTCTAGATCATAACGAACACGATAGTTGTTGCATTCGTCTACACCCTCATGTAAACATTTTGGAGGAGGACTGGTACTGGGATCGCCCTTGCGGGACCCGTCCTGACTAGTGCTACACCAAGAGGTGGAGCTTCATTGCTATGTCTCGCTTTGCTTCAATCGATACCAAGGAGAACCTCAAGCACTCAGGCAGCGATCACTGGCTCTAGGCTCTCTGGCAATGTGTTATTTAGTACTCCGATGACAGCACAAGGCTCCTGGCACAAAACCTAAACCCCGCGTCTAACAGCTTCCCACCGTCACCATCATCGATAGGACTTTGGAGGGTTCAGAGTGGCCAATATGAAGGAGTCGTGGCTAGGCACTGTAGCTTGCTAGATGTTGATTATGTCGGTGCTCAAGACCATGGAGAAGGTCTCAGCGATCCAACGATAGCCTCCGCCCCTAACAGGTTTGCTATTTTTTATTATTTTTATTTTATGATCAATATTAAGGGTATTTTGTTATTTCACCCAACCAGTTAATTATGTCAGGGGCTAGATCGACGACCAGGATATATTGCCATAAAAAAATAACTTTTAGGGTTTAATTGAAATTTTTGAATTGTTGAGTTTAAAGTGTCCCGTCCAAAGTTGAAGGGATGTCACTATATATATATTTTTTTTTCTTTTTTCTAACTTGTATGTAAAATCTTAGAATTTTTAATAACATAGATTCATGCTTTCAAAAATAGTAAAAAATGAAAGCAAGGAATAGCAGTTGTACGCAAATGCTATCGTTAACATCAGTCCAGATTTTGGCAAACAGTGATCGTTGGATCACCCAACACCCCAAGATTCATTGTAGCGTGAAATGGAGCCCCAAGGCCACAAACCGGTCGCCTCATCAGCATTTTCATGGAGGATGGTGGGGGTAGCCTTGGGCGAAGGCGCCGGCGATGGCGTGGTCATTGCCGGCGTGGAAGGCGGCAAGGTCAGAGGAGACCAGTGATACTTCACTAATTTATACAAACAAAAATACAAAAAGAAAATACCAAACAGGCTTTTATATGGATTTATATTTATTTGTATGCCAAGTACACTGTTCATCCAAATCAAAGAAAGGTGGAACAGCCAGGCTACAGCCCAGTTTATGATCCATCTTGTTTATTGTCGATAACTACTTAACTAGACCACTATCCTTATTGATCAACACTTTCTGAAATCTTGGATCTTAATACAAGAGCTAAGCATTAGCCAACAGAGCCTGTGCTTGCGTCTCATACTGAAAGGAGCCCTTGGCTTTGGAGCTATCAGCAGACCATATGAAGATGCCAAAAAGTCTTCCCTGATTCTGCAGCGTCTGACAAGCATCAAAGAAGCCATTTTCTGGAGTCAGTCCTTTGCTATCGTCAGAAATCAAACTGGTCAGTATTTTCCCTCCTTGATAATTGGAGCTCTGAGTATCATAATAGCCTAAAAATTGCGATACCGTCGTGCTTTTAGGATACCCATAGAATTGGAAGTTCACGTAGTCTATAACATTGGAGTACTTCGCCCACAAAGCTTTGTAATAGGTCTGGAGTGGCTCATCTTCGTATGGAGCTATCGAAGCAAACTTTATCACTCCATTGTTCTTCAACGTCGTGATAAGCCTTCCAATGCATTCCGCAAAGGTGTCTGCATTGGCACTGGAAATGAAGTTTTCGTAGTCGATATCGATACCATCAAGATGGTATTGCTGAATGATGCTGGTGAGTGAAGAGACTGCGTTGCTAACCCAAGAGTCTGTAGATGTAGGATGGAAGGTGGCAGGAATATCGCCGACGCTGTACCCACCGAGGCTAAGAGCAACCTTCACGTTGCTGTGACTTTGTTTGATGGAGGCGACTGCAGAAGGGGAGAGATTGACGGTGTCCCAGAAGACGTTGAATTGGCCATTGGTGGGGGAGGGGGGGTTGGAAGTGGTGTAGTCTATGGCGAAGGCAAGGATGAAGTGGAACTGGACATTAGAGTTGATGGGCACATCAGTGAACTTGACTCCCTTGTCTTGAGCCCCTATGTATTCTCTAAAGAGGTTAGAGTTTTCAGCAGTGGCCATTGGAAAGAGGAGAGCAAGGAGAGGTGTGAAGAGAAGGAAATAGGAGAAGAGCTTTCAGAAGTCCATTGGAAGATGGTGGGAGAGGATGGTTTGTATCTTGTGAGGAAAGGGCCGAGGACGAATTGATATTTGTAAGCGTATGGAGAGGAATAGATAGATTAGATTGACTTACAGGAAACCGCCATCGAAGTCAAGAATTTCAGATAGCTCCCATCCTCTCATGGATAAGCTTAGCTTTTGCTGAATATTAGACAGAAAAAAGAGTTTTTGGAACGTTACGTCCACAATGAGATTGGTATAATTGATGATTTCTTCTACGCTACGTCTAGTACCGACAACCGCGAACATTTTCCAACGTAAGACGCGGTCCATGTAGACGTCGCATTTGACACGCATTTAGCGTGCGAGCACAAGGAAGAGCCAATGGAGACTAATTAAGATGTCTAGAGATAAAGAAATCATATCCACGTGGTGCAATTTTATGAAATGATTTGATAGAAATCTTGAGGTCTTGGCTGACGTATCAATAGGATGACTAAGTCCCACTTGGAATTCAATAAGGGGATGCAGGCAAGGCAAATACAAGGCAAGAGGAAGAAAACCATAAGTGAAAAAGAAAGACATCTGAAGAAAGTTCTAATAGATGCTGAAGCCGAGGGAAGCTTTAAAAGTACAAGATTGAACAATTTCCGCAGAAGAATATTTTATTCATTACATGAATCTGTCTCACTCTTTTCATTTCATTCATTTTAAAGAAGAAAGTTGAGATCATTAGAGGTTCGAAGAGGAGGAAAGTGAAGAAGAGCTTTGAGAAATCCATTGGAGACATGAGTAAGAGGTTTGCTTGCATGTGAAGGATTAAGGGGTGGTTGTGTTTCCCAATGAGGATGAAGAGGAAACTATGTGGATAAGGCAAGGACTGAAAACCTTTGAATGGTTCCAAGCGTGCGAACTATGAAGGGTCTAAGCTATTTCCCAATGAGTTTTATCCGTTGAAAAGTTCTAGGGTAGGAGGTTTGGTACTCCAACTAGGCAAATATTGACAAAGACTAGGGACAGAGGAAGAGTTGGGATGACATTTCCACGCTATTTCCGTTGAACGCTGTTACAATTAGTGATCCCAAGTGGATTGGCTGTCCATATAGACTTTGAATTTGACATGCCTCATCCGCGGAGACACTGAATAGGAGATATGGCATTTATCCTGCCTTATCCCTCGGGTACATGGCAAGTATACTACCATATCAAGGGGCGGAACCACTTATCCCCAACAATTTGGTCAAATTATGACAACCAGGGATTGGCAGTTCCTCAGGTTCTCTAGAATTTCACCATCCCCACATTTTATCCCCATATGCTAGCTAAATCACCAAAGAACTCCTCCATTAGCAAAAAATAACCAAAAAGCAAGGTTTCTTCTTCTATCCAAATAATAATAATCAGCAGATGTCAGATATACTATGGTATAAGGTAATGATTAAATAAGGATAAAAACACTTATTCAAATGCAATTTTTGTATAACGCCTGCTTATCCAACTTTATTCTGGGATTGGCTGTATCTATCTATAAGGGATAACAAGAAGTTATAGCTCTGCATTGCTAATCCTGCTTCCAGACTAGGCCTAACATTTCTTGAGTCAATTCTGATGCGATCGGGCTCTGACATGGCTTGTGACAATGGCAATTGTGTATAATTTAGAAGCTGCTACAACAATCTTGCAGGCAAATATGAGTCTTGAAGTTGCAAAGAAACTAACAATGCTTAGACTTCCAAAGTCTTGTTTCAGGATGGAATCTTACTCCAATTCCAAATTCCAGCTGTGCATTCAGCTATTTCAGCTAATTACTACGAAGCAAAGAAACTTCAGCCGACTTAAAACAAGAATAACTCGCAGAAAAGCAATTTTCTAAAAAGAAACAATGAGAAAAGCCTCAAATAATGACCTAAATATTTGTTTGGTAATACATAAGCCTGCCGAATTATGAAGACTAACAAAATATTTGTTTCCCAATATTCCATATAGCATTAAATTTGCCTAACTGAATTTGAGCATTATATCTTGGGGTGAAGGAAAATGCATTTCACAGCATCCCCATGCATCTTGTCTTGTAGTTTTATTAGACCACTAACTACTGTTTGTGATCATGTTGAGTCTTATAAAACTATACCATGCTCACCTTAATACACGCAACACACTACTTTAAAATGGATCTAGTCCATGTGCTAGGGCTCCGAACTGCTCCGCAAAGGTAGCCACACATCAAGGAAGCCTTTGAATATCTATTCACATATCCAAAACAAATGATGTAAAAGGAAAGAGATGGAAGATGTTTCAATATAAAATAGTATGGATGTTGAAGCAAGGTGCAAACCAATCTAAGCTAGTGTTTTAGGCTGCTTGGGCTCCGTACATAAAACTATTAAAGTGCTTCTCAAGCTCAGCACGAGATCAAGCCAAGACTAACATAAGCTGTTCAAGCTCAGCTCCTGCGAGTTCTGAGCCAAGTTCCACTCATGTTCAAGCCAGGCTCGGGTCATGAATTTCAGGCAAGTTCTAACCCTGAGCTCAGCATTTTTTCTATGTCTTTATAGGCCAAGATCAAACAAGTTTTTATCAAGCCAATCCCGTGGATCTCTTGCAGCCTGATGTTGAAGAAATCAGTATCTCAGCAGAATTTTGACCAGTATAAGCAAATGATTAGGTTTTAACATATATCAATCGCACATGTCGTACATTTATATCATTGCACATCTGCTCACATGAAAATAACTTGAGAAAGACAGCAAGGCAATTCAAGCTGCATGAACACACCTTCCAAAAAACAGTTGCACTGCATAAGCTCTTGGATCAAACACCACTGGAACACCATCACACAGAATAAGGCTGATCCCTGCAGCTTCCTTCAGCTTCAACAGGAAATATAGTATATGATGCTTATCATTATCATGCTACTTGAAGAAGTGTTCGATCAACGGAGATTTTTATTGCGAGCCATCTCTTGGAGCTCCTCTAGAGATGGAGGACGAGGACCCTCAGGAGGGTAGACCACATATGGGCGCTGCAAAGATAGTTTGGTGAACCTTTTAGAGAAAGAAGCAAAACTAAATTCTCCTGCTGCAGTGATCATATGCCAGATCTGGATTTCATTCCACAATTGGGATACTATACAAACTACGATATAAGGTTCCAATCCAATATATTTTTCACCAATGGAAGTGTTCATCATAGAAAAATGAGCAATTCAGTTATTACTTCAACAACTAATCTGGATAAGACATTCTTTCAGGACTTTGGTGCAGGTTTAGTTTGGTGGAATGAAATTATGGACCTGATGGGCTCATGAGGGTGATCTCAGATAGCATCTTCACTAATGGAAGAATAAAACATCACAGTCACCTTTTCACGAAACATCACAGCTTAAGGGGTATGGCTTGGATTTGTTGTTCCATAAAAGCATAGGAGATACCTCCAATAACTGCTATACTCAAAGAATGGCCAATGTTTTACACAGGATTTAGTAGATTCTGTATAACTTGCATGGAAGGTAATCCTGACCAAAGAGAAGTAAATCCTGCAACATGTTTTTTCTGGCCCTTCAGGATGGCAGCTGGCCCACGAGTATTTCGTATGGTTTTTGAAGTAGAACGCAATACCGGATGATACCACTTGGCCTAGCCACATCAATCTCGTGCCAAACTATTTTTCTCTGAAAAAAAATCAGCCATTGTCATCATAGGTTGCCTCATTTAAGAAGGTGTATGAGTGGTCAGATGCTCTATGTACGACTGAAACACAGCCCAGTGAACAAAAATTTCATGTGTTCTTAGCTCTCCCCAGAGATAAAGTCCATTAAGGCAAACCATGATGTAGGTACCAAATTGGTATGCCTAATATTCAATGGAGGCAGTAACGAGCAAAAGGTATTTTTCTATGAACTTACTGCTTCACCTGCATGCTAGATTTAAGGTCATAACGATGCCCCTTAAGTAGTTTCTTTGGATATTTGAAGATATTTAATATCAGGAGAGGCTGAAAATTAAAAGCCAGAGAGTTGGACATGATGCAAATTAAAACCTTATCAAATTTTTGTGTGATTGCATTGCAGAAATTTTCCAATTCAGGCTATTGAGATCACAGTCAAAATACTATTATGACCAACTATATTGATATTGAAAAATTCCATTACCACTGTGATCACAATTATCAAGCCTTGCCATAACTATCTGGTGCCAACTTTGCAAATCTTCATTTATCAATTTTTCCTTTTATAATCAACCTTTAAAGCTATTGCAAGCTTTCCCAATTTCTTTTCCAAAACCTCCACCTAGGGTGGCAAAGAGTCAAGCATGGTCAGTTTTGCATCTAGCCAACCTCCACTATCAAGCTTCTAAGTTCCAACCCTTACCCTAACCACTAGTGGGTCAGGAAGACTGTCTCATACTCGACTCCAATGTGGAGTAAGAGAAGAAGGAAGAGGAAACAAACTAGAGGAGAGAAAGGAGGAAAGAAACTAAGGGAGGAAACTAATGAACATAGTGGCTTGCAGCTTCCAGCCTGTGACAGGGTAACAGACGTTGGCAGTTTAAAGTCTTGCAGCAAAGTGACCAAAATGACAATTCAGTGACTTGCAATTAGGCAATGAACAACTACGTGTAAATGACTTGCGGCAGGGAAACAAATAGTTGCAAGGCTCCTTGGAGGTGATGTCAGAATACCAAGATAATGAGGTGGTGATGCCAGCGTGCAGAGATGATGATGTGCCAATGAAAGGAGTGTGGGCAGGATAGGGGAAGGACGATGAAAGAAGAAGCAAGAGGAGGAGAAGAAAGAACAGAATTAGAGGGAAGAGGAGGAGAAGGGGCAATGGAAGTGGGTAGAAAGAAGCAATATGAGGTAAACATGGTTAGGGTTTGATCCATTACTTTTATTGTCCCATAATGTTTTATACTTTATCAATATACCTCATAAAACGTGCCCACAGGTCAGATTGCTTAATTTAAATGTTACCCAATCCACCGGTGGCTCTACCTTGCCTGACCCAGCCAATGAAATAACATTCCAGAACCTCTTCTTAAACCTCTTCAGATCTTTGCTGTGCATGCCTAGGCCTCCTCAATTGGTTCTCCACTTTGTCCTCAAGGTGCTACTTCTGCACCTGCTTTTATATTATTCCCCACTCGATGCTTTCAAGTTTTACCAAAAATCCATCTAAAGGTTATTGTTTTTGCCTTTGTCATCTTGTTTACTGGGACCCTCTTTTCTGACCAACATTACGAACCACTCAGAGCAGCCAACTCTACTGCTATTTCCTCAAGAAGCTAAGGAAACCAGTGTCACATGACAAACCAAAAGCACATCTTTTCTTTATCCACCCAACTCTAGTTCCGTAAGATATATCTTCATTTCTCCTTCCATTCACGTACATAATGGATTTAAGGTAACAGAAGCAATCTGTTATAAAATTTTTTGAAAAAAACAAAAAGCTAGCACACTGCTTATTTTTTTAAGCCATCAGTAAGGCCTCATTTTTAATTCTAATTATTATCGAAAATGTTTGTTTCTTTTGGGTGTACATGTTACATCCATACAGACAGACAGACAGACAGACATATATAGATATATTCTATGATTTCTTCTTGACAGCATATTGGCATATCATATTCTGATACTAATAAATGCTAATTACAGCCCCCACCAACTCAGAAACCCTATAGAACATCCTATAAAAAATGTGACACTGTGAAAGGCTAGCCTGACAAGTAATAAAATTAGTGAAAAAACAACATAGTTGAGTAATGATCTAGAAGAACCATCCTTATCAGTGAAAGAAAATATAAATAAAGAAAAATGGCATATATTATCCCCCAAATTTGAGAGCATATTAACAAGCCATGCATAACTTTTTTTTATATGTTGTGCAACATTGTCCTATGAAAGAACATATACTTGTATTAGGTATTCTATGAAGATGCATTAGTTATGTCAAAAACATTGCTCCACGTCAAGCAATTGTATGACAGCAAAGTGAGGGGTTATTTACGCATGGATATTATTACACATGATACTAAATTTGACTGATTTTAAGCCTTTAGATTAAAAAAGAGTAAATTTCACAAAACTGTTGTTAATCAACCTTCCAGGTGTAAATTATCCATGCAAGTAATATCTTCTGTCTAGAAAGTTATAGTAATGCACTAAAACCATATGATCCAAGGGTACCCAGAAAAGCAATTAAACAAATATTAGCATGCGATTGAAACAGTGGTACTCCAAATGAATAGATCATTAACTCTAATGGATCAAGTGATCAAAAGTATAGAATGAACTGTCGGTTAAAACTGCCATATCAGGTCTAGAAATGTTTTATGCATTAATGTTCACTGGCAGAGCTTAAAAATGATAAGAAGGTGGAGCACCTAATAAGCATTTACATAAAATATGGTTAACGTGATAATTAATGCTAAAAGTTTATTCAGCAAGTTTGGGCCATTTATCCACTACCTAGGTTCAAAAAGTTAGAAGTACATGCATGTATACATCCAATAAGAAGAGGTACTTTATTTTGTGTTGAAGGATGTAGGAGAGCAAGACTCAAGGTAACATGGATAGAGGTCGTGAGAAAGACACAGGAGAGCTAGAAATAATACCAGAGATGACCTTAAATAGAAATTCTTGGCAAATGAGGATTCATCAAATCAACCCCAAATGGGATAAAGCCGTACAGTTGTGTGTATGTGTTGCTTAAGTGGAAAATGGCAGTACTAGACAGTGCTACATATATTATAAAGTTAGGAGGTGTCCAGAACCAGAAACAACTACCAAGTTTCTACTTTGTAGAGCAACTGGGTGCACGAGATTCAACACAAATTGTTTATATTCCATCTAAACAAACTATGGATTTTTTCCTGTCATGGGTAATACAAGCATTCACCTATCGGTGCCACACAAGATACAGAACATTTGCTTAGATGGTCATTTTGGAGAATTCTAACTTTAAAGAACCAAACTAAAACACAACTAAGATTGATAAGATAAATCTTTAGAAGATGAAATATAAATTACTTATTTCTAATTGTTGCTTCAATAACTACTTAAGATGGCTCCAGTTGCTAGTTGTACACATGTCTTCATTTCAATCTCAGAGAAAAACTTGTTGCTACAGTAATGGATGGAAGGTAACATCAGCACATGTGATGCATATAAGATTTAAAAAGCAAAGATCAAATCAACGTTTGATAAAGATAAATTGGGAGTTTTAGTCTGCTATTGATCGGGGAAGAAAAAGATGATTCCCCGTTCAAAAAGTGATCATTATTGATATTTTCTTATTTACACATTTTTGTGTTATTGAATTAAACCTCCATATGCACACTCTCTCTCTCTCTCTCTCTCTCTCTCTCTCTCTCTCTCTCTGATTTCCTTTTTTAAATTTTCAATGCAGCATTCAACTAATCTCATTGTTTGAAAAAAAAAAAATCAAATCCGAATAAAAAGTATTGCATGTTCCACTACAGCAAACTCGATGTATTGCTAATAATGAAAGAGTTTGTTGCTCTTGACAAAATCCCAGAGTCATAACAACTATTGATTAAAAATCTTTCTCTTTGAAAATATCAACTACCTTCCCTAAATGAAATCATCACCAATAACCTACTTCTCTCTTGGAAAAATAAAATAACTAAAACAAAACAAAATCCATAACATACCCTAACGCTTTCGAGTTCTGTTCGATGCCCAAACAAAATCCAAGCAAGAAAACGAAGGAAAGTTTGATGCTTTGTGTTTCAACTGGCAAGAATAGAACAGAAGAAAGAACAAATCATATAAAAGAGAGGGAGAGCCTACGAATCCCAAGAACTTGTGCAGGGTTCTGGAGGAGTCGGCGGCGACGGCGCAGACGACGGCGATGGGAACGGCTACGTACGCCGCGAACTTGGCTATCTCGAGCATCCCCTTCGACGTCCCTAGAGACGACATCTCTCTCTAACCCTCCCTCCCCGAATGTACTCGGCGTCAAGACCTCTGTCTCAAAAGAAAGGGTCTCGTTGAGCAGTACCAGCCCCACTAATAAAAATGGTATTAAAATGGTATCACAGCCATCCATTGTATCAACACATGTCATTCATACATCAGAACCGTTCATTAGTACTTTCATTTATTAAGGTTCCTGAAAACGCGGATCACATTTTGACACGCATCAAATGCCCTTGCACGGCCATCATCCCATGATGACATTAGAATGGTGGTCGTCATTTGATCTTTCACAATTAGCATTATGGATGTTTTTATCCTAAGTCCTAACATCTCTTTTAAGACTATAAATACAATTGACTTAATTAAGAATTGATTTTCTATAATTTTAAAATAGGTATTTTGAGATTCTACTACTATGACAATTAATTTTTGCAATAAGAATTCAACTTTTTATTTTATTTTTTGCAAAAATAGATTTATCTTTTCATATGATTGATTTGGGATTTTATCGAAAATTTAAGCCCCTATTTAAGAATGAACATGAGAATTTACCTCAATTGATGCACGCAAATAGAGTTATAGATTATTTACATGTAAAAAATGTAGTTATAGTAGTCACAAGGATAGATTTAGCAGTCCTACAAGATTTAGATTTTTTTTGTGCAATAATATATTAACTTGTTCTTACAAAAGTGTAAGAAAAGTTAGCTTTTCTTGCTAAATTTTTATTTTTGAGGGTGATTGTGTTAGCAACGTGGTTATTTAAATATCGCTTCTCATGACATCTAAAGACAAAGGTGCTAGTTTATCGTGCTCATAAAGTCTTTGGCAGCTATATCAAAGGCCTCAGACTGAATCATGCATGTTGCCACTAAAATCTGATCTAAGGCTAATAAAGATCGGGATCTTCTTCAAGAAGAAGGGCTCCGATCTGCACACGAAAAGAAGAGCAAAGGAGGTTGGAAATCTCTGGAGTTGATTTGGTCGAGGGTCCTTCGTTGCTTAAACCAGACAGAATTTTGAGAACAAACGAGTGAAAAAAAGCCTAAAGAGTTGAATAGTAGAATAGGGTATCTGAGATGAAGATACGGACCTATGTCCTCTATTCCTATTTATATAGAAGAGGAATCACGATCCCGCTACAATTGGACTTCAAGAGCTTCCAAATAGAAGCCGTGATTGGGTGTTAAATTTGGGCTACATTAACACCTTCAACAAGATTTGAGGGCTTAGGGATATCAAAGAGAGAGCTAGCATCTATTTTGTAGCCCCACCTAAGGGTCCTTTTCAATAAAAAAGAATTATTTGCACACCCCTTCAACTTTGAACTATTTTTACCCGGTACCCCTTGTGTTTAAAAATTTTCAAATAAGTTTCTAAAGTTAGTTAAGTGATTCAATATGGCCCAAAGTCCCATCCAATATCCAACACTATTAAGACAAAATCATAAAAAACAGCTTTGCCTTATCATTATTGCATGCTAGGCCCTGTTTGGTAATGATTTGCTCAATGGCAAACCATCCCAACCCCCTCTCCACATCTAATAGCCCAGGTTCCTCCACATCCAACCCCTCTCTATCTCAGTTGTCCATCTACTATACTTGTTTATATCACCTAACTTCTTCGATTTCTCTTCAAGCTAGGTCTCTATCTAACCTCTCTTTTCTCTTTTCACCCCTCCTCACTCCCACCATCTCCCCCTCTTCCAACACCTTCTCCTCTCTAAATATCAAAAACATCCATTCTACCTTCCACTCCACCCCCTAGCCCGCCTCCTATTTAGAATCCCAAAAGCTCTCCATCTCCATCTCTATCAACCCTCTATCCTCACCTTCACCCTCCACTCCATCTAGTCTACCACCTCCACCGCCACCAAGCTCTCCTCTATCATGCTCAACCCCAACCTTGTCAAGTCCTAGAAAGGCTCCCTCCAAGATTGCCACAACCTACACCATATCATACTCTCCTTCCTCAAGAAGTTTATCACCACCCTTATCATCGGTGATTGCAACCTCACCAATTTCGTGCTCACCAACAAGGCCACCTACTTTGAAGGCCTCACCGACGCGCGGGGCAACTTAAGCCCTCCTTGGTCAAGTCTTGAGCTGCTGCCTCCATGTATGCAAGCAACGCCCTCTCCTTGGTCAATTGTTCAGGGCCCCAATGACTAAGGAGGCACTGCATGTAGTTACTCTCTCCAGAGGGTTCCTAGCATGGGTCTGTAGAAGGGAACGGAGGCTATTCAAGAGCAGCAATGATGGTAAGGATAGGGATGACTAGTGGGATAATAATCAAATGATGGTGGTGATACTAGCGGCAAATAGGATGGAAACTTCACAATAATCGAGGATGCGATCATTTTCACTTCGAACAATAATGCAAGCAAACACGATCATAATGGTACATGCAGGGGTGTATGAGAAGAATATGGAGATCTCGATTACAAGCCCTACAATGTATTGATTGGTGAGGGCAGTGATGTGATAGTAATCAAAGGGAGAAAGAGCATTGGGGATATCGAATGGCTAGAAGAGGAATGAAGGCCTAGTTTGAAGAGGAATTGAAGATTGAGCTTGAATGGCCTGCTTCCATGGGAAAAAGGATCATATTCTTTGTCAGCACTTGTAGACCCTCACTTCATTTGGATTGACACCATACAGATAGAACCGTTAGAAAGGGCCACCAAAACAAGAGTATTCTAGTTCGAAAGTCTCACATGACCATCACATGATACAATCTCATCATTCTAGAAAAATAAAGATAGATGGCGAGACCACAATAAACTACATAACTAGCTCTAGGAACCTATTTGAAACTTTCTAAACTCAAGTGGTAACAAGTGAAAATGGTCCTAAGTTGAGGAGGTGTCTATGTATTTTTCAAAAAAATCTAAAACACATTGTCTAACAAACTTTAACAATCTTATAGAAGATGGAATTGATCTATAGTGAGATGATATAGGAGTAATGCAATGGAAAGATAATTATGTTCACCACATGTTTAATTTAGCTATGTATCAAATATGATTATTTTTACAAACAAGATTAGCGCACCATATATGGAGGGTAGGTACCATGGAGTTGCCAAATATGCAACATGGTTATTCAAATGTTGCTTCTCATAACATCCAAACCAAAGGTGCTAGCTTATTGAGCTAATAAAGACTTTGGCAGTTGCATCAAAGGATCTCAAATTACATCCCGTCTTCACTAAGATTTGGGGGTTTTAGGGATATTTGGAAGAGGGTTACCCTCTATCATTTAGCCCATTACCTAAGGTTTCTTTTTTATTAAAAAAAAAACTAAAACACATCATCAACAAAATTTAACAATCCTCTAGAATTAGAATATGGAGATGATCTATAATGAGTAATGCTTTAGAAAGCAAGTTATGTGCACCCGACAAGTTCATTTAGCCACATACCAAAGCTGGATTAGTGTTACAAGCAAGAGTAATGTGCCACACATATAGATTGATATTGTGGATTTGCCAGCCCTACAATTACTCAAATGTTGCTTCTCATGACATCCAAACCAAAAGTGCTAGCATATCGAGCTGATGAAGTCTTTGGCAGTTGTATCAAAGGACCTCGGATTGAATTTTGCTTTTATTAGAATTTGGAGGTCAGGGATATTTGGGAGAGGGCTACCCCTTCATTACGTATTCCATTGCCTGAGGTCTTTTTCAACCAAAAGAATAAAAAAAAAAATCTAAAACACATCATATAACTAACTTTTACAATCTTTTAGAAGGTGAAATTGATCAACCGTGGGTGTAATGCTATAGAAAGACACTAATATGCGCCCAACAAGTTCATTCAGTCACATGTTAAAGATAAATTGGTGTTATAAGCATGACTAGTGCACCATATATGGGGTAGATACTGTGGAGTTGTCGGCCAAACAACTCAAAGGCCTATTTAAAGCATTTTCCATGATATATAAGGCAGCTTGTTTTTGGAGGAGGGAGATGGAGGTCATAGCGTCTCTAGATTTGGAAAACCTTTTTCGGATGTGAAAAAATTAAAAGAAAAAAAATATGCTTGTCAAAAAATCTAATTTTTTCATGCCACCAAATGCAACCCAAATTTGAAAGTGAATAGGTTGAGTATGGGCCCAAAGTCAAACCCATTCAAACTTTTGGTTCGATTCTAGGTTTGACGTTTTTAGACCTAACATATCCTAAACTAAGAGTGAAAGTGGATCAGTTCATATCCATCCAAATCCATTTTTGTATCCAAATATATCCGAATATCGATATAAATTGGAGCATCTGACTAATATCCTTTATCCATATCTATATCCACTAAAGACAAACGTATATGGATACGGATAGACAACTACTTGATCTGTATCTGAATATCCAACTTTATTTCTAATCCTATTTAATTTTATATAATACTCATAAACTTTTAAAAAAATATATGACCATATTAACATATTATTAACTTGATTTTTCATCCATTTAGTAATATCTTTAATTCTACAGTCATAAAATTTAATTATCCGACTTATATCCATATTTATGCCCTTACTTTAGTATTTGATTTATGTCAGTATCCATTTAAAATAAATACGAATATGAATTTTTGCATTCGACTAATATCCATATCTGTTTCTATATCCGTCAAATAAAATAAATATGAATATGGATATACTGCTATCCGATCTACATCGACCTAGTTTCACCCTTATCCTAAAATTGACCTAAACCTACATAATTACTGGTTCACCATCTACATACATACATAATATTATTTTGATCCTTCAATTTCCAAACCCTTAGCATATGAAACTTTATTCTAAAACTTGGAGAAGCAAAAAGAATGAAAGCTAATGAATGAATTGTCATAAAGTGCATCTTTTCTATTTTTAGATAATCATTGCTACATAATTAATCATCAAGTGCTTATTGTTCATGATTTATTATTTATAATATGTTTTAAATGTTTCATTAATAAGATTCTTAAAGCACATACTATTTTTACCTTGATCAACTCTTCAAGAGATTGTGCTCAATATCTAATAGGTACCCGGGCCAATCACCACCCAATCTAGTTCTTCAATGGATTGGGTATAGAACAAAAGTTAAAACCAAAATACTAATAAAATGGACAATCTGTTCTTACACATTGGCCCTCCTAAAAGTTGAATCTAGACTCCGCTCCTAGATTTGGACAATCATATTTGAAAAAAAAGTCTTGATTTTTTATATGAAGAATGAATATCCAAAACGCAATATTAGAAAATTATAATCATTATTTTCTTCTCTAACAATAATATATCACATATAATGTCAAATCCTTATGATTAAACCATGTCAGTAGAAATACAATCCCCAAGTGCAAGTAGAAGACCATATGCTTTGGAGGTGGGCCCCTTGTAAGCAAAAATTTTGTCAAAATGGAGGAGATTATGACAAGGTATCTTGGAAATTATATGTTGCTGTTGTAGGCTAGTTCAATTTATTACTCATTTAGTGAATCATAAGTTGCTAGTATTTGATTTATAAAGCTAACCATATGAAAATATAATGTCAAGCTTTCCACATTTTTATTATTAAAATTTTGTTTAATATCAAGAAAAAAAGGAATACTTATAGATTAATCAATGTTGAGGCAATTAATTTTTTTTTGATCGTTGGTTGATGTTTGCTACTAGTTAAATTATATTAATGGGTTATTTATCTTGTCCTATTGAAGAGGACATAAAATTCACCTTGTAATCCAGCTATTGCATCATGACAATAGCCTTAATTTGATTCTTAAAGCTTTCTATTATTTGATCGGTAAACCGTTATCCTCTTCACAAAGATCCTTCATCATGATCCAAGCATATGTTCAAATAATTATCATCTAAATCAACATCAGTAGATAAATCCATTGAAGGATCATAAAACTATATATAAAGTGATCTAAAAGAATCTAAAGATACAATAGAAAAAATATTACAACAAGTAAAAAAATTGAACCTATAAGTTATCAAAAAAAAAAAAAAAACATTACAAGACAAAGGTGTAAAAGGCCATGTGATGTGGATATTAAATAATTTTTAGCATTCAATGTTGCGTGTTGAAAAAGATGCCATTTGATAGACTCCTCCAATATTTATAGAGAGAGGTCCACATAGTTTCCTTCTTGAAAAACTACTTTTGAATAATTATTTTCATTGAAAACTATGTTTTGGGTTGTTATTGTTGGAAGTCTATTGCTTATCCTACTTATACTAGGATTCTATTCCTAGTTTATCTTTGTTTTCTATTTCAACATTAGTTGGAATAGTTTACCTTTTAGTGCTAGTTCACTTTAAGTTAAGTTGACTCTTAGGCTTAATATATTAGAGTTTGTTTTTTAGTTGAAGTGTGATATTGATATTTTTGTATTTTAGAGGGGAGAATGTTGAATAAAAATAGGAGGAGAGAGTTACGTAAACCTATACTTTGTCTAGAGTAAATTTATTTTTCTTTCCTAATTTTTTTCTGTTCCACTATTATTTTCTTCTTGAAATTCTCTACAAATATTTGTTTGATGTTTGGTGTTTGTTTTGGATTCTAGACAAGCAAAATTGATCTACTTCTGGTAGCATGACATTCTACATGGTATTAGAGCGAGATTGGAGAGTGGTCAAGTGGTTTGCAGCTTCGATCAAATATATTCAGAGCATAGTTTTTTGGATTGGTGAATTGAATATTGATAGTTCGGATACTTGTAGCTCAGCATGGTTTAAGAGCTTCTAGTAATTTGCTATGCGGCAGTACAAGCATGTGGACTTTTATTTGATGATTTAAGAGATAAATCATCATGACTGATACTACTACCATCTTTCTCAATGGGTTCAATATGCCTGATCTCACCAACATCAATATAGTTGCTTTTGCTACTACTACTTCTCTTCGCAAGTTGAATAACACTTGTTATCCAATTTGGAAGGCTATTGTCAAGTCCTATTTGATAGAACAAGATTTGTGGGATATCTTGGATAAGTCAAAGATAAAGCTAATAGATATTCTCAACACGACATTGCAAAAGAAGTGGAATATGAAATCTAGGAAGGTGATGTAAATTACTCATGTTTCGGTTGATAAAAAAATTATCTTCAGATCTAGGATATATAAAAGCCAAAGAAAGCATGAGATATTTTTGCGGCTATCCACTTAGGTTCTAGCAAGATGAGACATCACAAATAAAAGTTGCTTAAAGAGTGGATTTTGGCTCTAGACTTTTCTGAAAGTCCAAAAGAAGAACAAAATTGGTTTAAAGATAAAGTTTTAAAGCAGGAAGAGCTTGGTTAGTTACAAACTAGATCAAATTTTAAAAAAATATAATAAAGTTGATCAGCTCAAAGATCAATCATGTAGAAGATCATAAGCGAGAGGAGCTTGATCACATGCATGTTGTATCAAGTTTAGAAGAGATTATGATTGAAGAAGCAATTAATGTTGTAGTTGCTTAGGAAGAGACAAAAGATCCTACAATTGATTCGGTAATAGAAATTCATATTGAAAAATCAAATTATACAGAAAAATCTTATGCTGAAGCTATCTAATATATGGACATTTCTTATGGTGATTTAGTTAGTCATGTGTGTGGAGTGATTGAGTATTTCCTAATTGATTTTGATGAGCTCAAAGCATTGGAGTATATCTTATGTTATTCTAATGAATTCAATCTAGTATTTCAGGTAAATCTTTATGAATTTCTGTCTAAGTATCTTGAGTTTTGGTTCAAAATAGTTTGGTTGAGTATTGAACTCTATTTGAACCAAAGTCTGCATCACGAGTCGACTCCTGAATCTTGTGAGTCGACTCCTGCACACTTCGAGTTTTTGGCACAACCTCGAGTCGACTCCGGAACTCTTCGAGTCGACTCCGACTGAGAACAGACGGAAAGACAAAACGATGGGTTTTAGACCCTGTTAATGAGTCGACTCCAAAAGGTTGAGAGTCGACTCCGATGCTTGCCGAGTCGACTCCAGATGGTCCCAAGTCGACTCCAAAGAGTAACAGACAGAAAGACAGAACGATGAATTTTAGACTCTGTTACCGAGTCGACTCCAGAAGGTTGCGAGTCGACTCTGATGCTTGGCGAGTCGACTCCAGATGGTTTCGAGTCGACTCCATGGCAAAGCTGACAAAAAGACAGAACGTTAGTTTTTTTGAGAACCTGTCAGCGAGCCGACTCGTGAAGACTTCGAGTCGTCTCCCACATCAGCCGAGTTGACTCCCAGTTTATCTGAGTTGACTCCCAGAGGAAAGCAGTCTGAAAGGCAGAGATTCAGTTTTGGAGACCTTGTGAACGAGTCGACTCCAAGTGTTTCAGAGTCGACCCTTAAGTTAGCCAGTCGATTCCAACAAGGCCCGAGTCGACTCCGATGCAGAACAGCTCAAAAGACAGAGAATCAGTTTTTGCGGTCTCTGAGAACGAGACATCTTCCGAAGATCTCGAGTCGCCTCTCAAGACAGCCGAGTCGACTCCAAGTAAACCCGAGTCGACTCGAGGAAGAAAAACAGAAAGTTGAGTTTCTAGAACTCTGAGAACGAGCCAACCCCTAAGTGCCCGAGTCGTCTCCAGCTATTGGCGAATCGATTCCAGTCTGGTCAGAGTCGACCCCGGGATGAGGCATGCACTTTAATTCAAATCTGGAACAGTAGACAAGTCGTCTCCAGTAAAGCGTGAGTCAACTTCAGTAACAGCCGAGTCGACTCCAGATCGCACGAGTCGACTCTGATCCTAACAGATACATTGTCAGGATGTGCAGACGGGATAGAACGGATCCAAATCACTCTCTAACGGCTAGTTTTCAAAAGGAACCATTTAAATAGCCAGAGTGAACAGTAGTAGAAAACAAGAGAGCTATTCCATTTGAGCATTAAAGTATTTCAACTACCAAGAGCTTCCGTAGAGTTAAACCAAGAAAAAGAAGGAAGAAGTGCATTCAACTCAAACCAAAAAATGAATCCTTCACATTCAAGGCTCTACTACTGTCCTCCATCCTTCGGCACATTCAAGAGGAGACTCAGACGAGAAGCCCCCACTTTCTCATCTAAAATCTGTTTAAGGGCTTCTAACTCAACTTTGTTTATATTGTCTAACACTTGCTTTTTTAGAAGCTTTTTTTGTGAACTTTAGACTCTTATTTTGTATACTTGATTCAATCAGGGGATTGAATCAAGGGTTGTAATGTTTGTTGGAGAGCCGAAGATAAAACCAACGGTGTAAGGTTGTGGTTGGTGAACCGAAAAAAACCAACTGGGTTTGATTGTGAATCCGGAAAAACAATCGAGTGGTTCTAGTCAGTGAGCCTGTCAAAACCGACCGAGTTCGTTGTGATCTTATGAAAACAACAAGTTGGGTTGTGAGCTTGTAAAACAACCGGCTGTAATCCTAGAGATTATAGTGAACTCCCAAATGCGGCTTGGGAAGTGGACGTAGGAGCAAGAGTTGGTTCCGAACCACTATAAATCTTTCTGTGTTTGTATTGCACCTTGTCTCTTTCACTCTCTTCACTCATTGCATCTAGTGATCTAACTAATTCACTTGCAATATATTTAGTTAATCACTCACCTTATTTTTAATTGATTAATAATTAATTAAAACCCAATTCACCCCCCCTCTCTTGGGTTGTCTCCTTGGGCAACAAGTGGTATCAGAGCAGGTGCTCTCATATCGATTGAGGTTCCAATCCTTAAAAAAGAATAAAGATTAAGATGACAACCCCTTTTGGATCTTTCCTTAGTGAGGGGCAATCCACCAATAGGCCTCCATTGTTCAATGGAGCTAACTATACCTATTGGAAGGCTAGAATGAGAATATTTATCCAAGCCCAAGATTATGATGTTTGGAACATCATAGTTAATGGACCGTATATTCCTTCTATCTATGTTGATAACATTGCTATACCCAAGCTTGAAAAAGATTGGGATGATAATGATAGAAGGAAGGCACAACTAAATGCCAAAGCAATGAATGTTCTTTATTGTGCCTTGGATCCTAATGAATTCAATAGAATTTCTACTTGCAACTCTGCAAAAGAGATATAGGATAGACTTGAAGTGACCCACGAGGGCACAAATCAAGTCAAGGAATCTAAAATCAACATGCTAGTTCATTAATATAAACTATTTAAAATAGAATCTAATGAAACCATCCCTTACATGTTCACCAGATTTACTGATATTGTCAACGGCTTAAAAAGCTTTGGCAAAAGTTATACTAACAGTGATCTTGTCAGAAAAATTCTTTGTTCTTTATCAAGGTCATGGGAAGCCAAGGTCACGGCAATCCAAGAAAGCAAAAGACTTGAACAAGCTGCCACTCGAGGAGCTCCTTGGATCTATAATGACGAATGAGCTCACAATGAAGCAACTTAGCGAAGAAGAATCCTCCCATAAGAAAAAGGTAATTGCCCTCAAGTCTACTTCTTATAACAAAAATCTTTCTTGCAGTAGCAGTAGTGAAGAAGAAGACAATGAGGAAGATGAAGAAGAGGCTCTTCTTGTGAGAAAATTCAGAAGATTCATCAATAGAAAGAAGCCTTTCCATAAGAAGAGAGTTCCCTCGAGTTCCTTCAACAAGGATAAAGATAAGAAAAAGGAAAGTGAGGGAATCGGATGCTACGAATGCAAGAAGCCGGATCATTTAGAGCCGATTGTCCCTTGCTGAAGAAGGGCAACAAGTACAAGAAGAAGAAAACTCTTGTCACCACCTGGACTGACTCCGATAAGTCATCATCATCATCGAAAGAGGAACAAAAGGAGAAGGCCAATTTCTGCTTTATGGCAAATAAAAATGAGGTAATATCTGAAACTCATTTAGATTTTACCTTTGAAGAATTGTATGATGCCTTTAATGAACTAATGGATGAATATAGGACAATAAACTTTAAAAAAAAAGAATTGAAGCTAACTAATTAATCTTACATTCATAAAAATGATAAATTGATTAAGGACAAGGACTCTATTGTCAAAGAAAACTTAGAACTTAAAACAAGCAACCAATTGCTAACTCAAAAAACTGATACCTTAATTAAAGATAAAGAAAGACTAACTAAGAAAATTTCAGAACTTAAAAACAGTAATCATACTTCAAAAGATAATTCAATTACTAATGTTAAATTATTGAGTGAAGAAAACTTAAAATTAACTAAAGAACTTGAAAAATATAAACCTATTGTTGAGAAATTTACTTATAGCTCTGAAAAACTAGAAATAATCCTTAATAGTCAAAAAGTTGTGTTTAATAGAGCCGGGTTACGGTATAAGCCTAAGAACAAGCAAAAATTTCTTAAAAACTTCTTTGTAAAAATCGGTGAAAATAAAGCTAAAGATGTAATCTGTTTTAGTTATGGTAAAGTAGGACATAAAGCTAATATGTGTAACCATAGAAAAACAAAAGCTAAAAGAAAAATTAAAAAGGTTTGAGTTCCAAAAGGAACTAACATAACTAACTTTGAAGGATCCAAGAAAACTTAGATACCTAAGACTGTATGATTTCCTTGTGTAGGAGTGTCTTGCAGCCAAGCTCAATAAACATTGTTGGTACTTGGATAGTGGCTGCTCAAGACACATGACGGGTGACAAGGAGCAATTCTTCACCCTAGAGTCTAAGAAAGGAGGTGCAGTGACTTTTGGAGACAATAACCAAGGTCACATCATTGGTATCGGCAAAATACAAATCACACCTTCAACCTTTGTTGATAATGTTTGGTTTGTAGATGGTCTCAAGCATAACTTACTTAGCGTTAGTCAATTATGTGATAGAGGTTTTGATATTTTGTTTAAGCCATCTATGTGCATCATAACCAATTCAATTGACAATTTTTAGTTTTCAAAGGACTAAGACGTGGCAATATTTATGCAGTAGATCTTGATAATCTTGTTAAAAACAGCCGTTGCTTAGTACCTAATGATACTAAGCTCAATGAGGCAAATTGGTTATGGCATCGTAAATTAGGTCACGCAAGCATGGACACACTATCTAAATTAATTAAAAGAGATTCTGTGATTGGTTTGCCAAAGCTGAAATTTAAGAAAAATAAAATTTGTAGAGCGTGTCAATTTGGTAAACAATCTAGAAGTTTTTTTAAGTCTATAAATTGTGTCTCTACTACTAGACCTCTTGAGCTACTTTATATGGACCTTTTTGGACCAACTAGGACCGCAAGCTTTGGTGGAAACAAGTATGGTCTTGTCATAGTTGATGATTTTTCTATATACACATGGGTTATATTTTTAGCTCATAAAGATGAAGCATTTTCAGTGTTTAAGAAATTCCATAAGGAAGTAACAAACGCAAAAAATACTTCAGTTATAGCTACTAGAAATGATCATGGAACAGAATTTGAAAATCATCTATTTGAAAAATTTTGTAGTAAAAAGGGGATAACTCATAATATTTCTGCACCTAGGACTCCACAACAAAATGGAGTGGTGGAAAGAAAGAATAGAACCCTAGAGAAAATGGCTAGGGCCATGTTGTGTGAAAGTGATCTCTCAAAGTATTTTTGGGGTGAAGCTATTAACACATCATGTTATATTCTAAATAAAGTTCTATTGAGACCAATTATAAAGAAACCACCTTATGAACTTTGGAGAGATAGAAAGCCCAAAGTAAACTACTTTCATGTTTTTGGTTGTAGGTGTTTCATTCATAATAATGGCAAAGATAACTTAGGTAAATTTGATTCCAAATCTGATGAAGGTATCTTTTTGGGATATTCTACATCAAGTAGGGCATATAGAACCTTAACAAAAGAACTCTTGTTATTGAAGCATCTATTCATGTTGTTTTTGATGAGACTAATGATGCTTCCTCTAGCAAGAGAGTAGCTTTTGATGATGATGCAGGGATACTTGAAGAAAAGATGGATGACATGACCTTACAAGAGGATGAACCAAAACAAATTGAAGAGACTTCAACAAGCCAAGAGATAATTGCTGAACATAGGCTTACAAAAGCTTGGAGGTATGCTCACGGTCATCCTAAAGAAGTTAATCTTAGATGATCCATCTCAAACTGTTAGAACTAGAGCCTCTCTTAGAAACTTAAATAATCATCTTGCATTTGTTTCATATTTAGAACCTAAAAATATTGAAGAAGCTAAAAATAATGTAAATTGGATAAATGCTATGCAAGAGGAACTAAACCAATTTACAAGAAACAAAGTATGGAACTTAGTTGAAAGACCCTCTGAATACTCAACAATATTGGAACCAAATGGGTGTACAAAAATAAGCTTGATGAAAATGGAGTTGTAATTAGGAACAAGGCAAGACTAGTAGCAAAGGGATATAATCAAGAAGAAAGTATATATTTTGATGAGACCTTTGCTCCTGTAGTTAGACTCGAGGCAATTAGATTGTTACTAGCATTTACATATTTTAAAGATTTCAAATTATTTCAAATAGATGTAAAAAGTGCTTTCTTGAATGGGTATATTAATGAGGAGGTTTATGTAGAACAACTTCCTGATTTTGAAAATCATCAATACCCCAACCATGTTTACAAATTAAATAAAGCACTTTATGGTCTAAAACAAGCCCCTAGAGCATGGTATGAAAGACTTAGCAAATTTCTATTGGACCATGAATTTTCTATAGGGAATGTTGATACAACCTTGTTTTTGAAAAAGAAAAACAAAGATATGTTAGTAGTGCAGATTTATGTAGATGATATTATTTTCGGTGCTACTAACAATCGTCTTTGCGAAGAGTTTGCTGAATTAATGCGGAGTGAATTTGAGATGAGCATGATGGGAGAGTTGAACTACTTCCTCGGACTTCAAATCAAGCAATCTAAGGAAGGGATTTTCATCAATCAAGCTAAGTACATCAAGGAAATACTAAAAAAATTTGATATGGATGGAAACAAGTCAATTGGCACTCCCATGAGCTCATCATGCAAACTAGACAAAGATGAATCAGGTAAGTCAGTAGATCAAAAGCTGTATAGAGGTATGATCGGATCATTACTATATCTTACAGCAAGTAGACCTGATATCATGTTTAGTGTATGCATGTGTTCTAGATATCAATCTAATCCTAAGGAATCACACCTAATTGCAGTTAAAAGAATCTTTAAGTATTTAATAGGAACAAAAGATATAGAATTGTGGTACTCTAAAGAATCAAGCATAGACTTAATAGGGTACACTGATTCTGATTTTGCTGGTTATAAACTTGATAGAAAAAGCACCAGCGGGTCATGTCAATTCTTAGAAGAAAACTTAATCTCATGCTTTAGCAAAAAACAAAACTCAGTTGCACTATCTACGGCGGAGGCCGAATATGTTTCTGCCAGAAGTTGTTGTGCTCAAATCTTGTGGATCAAGCAACAACTTTAAGATTATGGCATTAAGCAAGATAAGATTCCCATAAACTGTGATAATACAAGTGCCATAAATCTAACTAAAAATTCAATTTAGCACTCAAGAACTAAACACATTGAGATAAGACATCACTTCATAAGAGATCATGTGTTAAATGGTGATGTGATGCTTGAATTTGTTTGTACTGATGATCAACTTGCTGATATCTTCACAAAATTCTTGAGTGAAGATCGATTTTGTACTCTTAGAAGAAGGTTAGGAGTAATTGATCCATTTCTTTGATTCTTTTCTCTCATTCATTGATTTTGTTGCCTAGATAGATAACCCAAGAGGGGGGGTGAATTGGGTTTTAAAATAATTATTGCAATTAAAAGACTTTGTGAGTAACTAATTAAAACTTTTGCGAGTGGATTAATTAGTTGCTATATGCAGTGGATGAAGGGAAAGGAAGAGACAATGAAACAATCACAAACACAAGCAATTTTATAGTAGTTCGGAGCTAACCCTTGCTCCTACGTCCACTCCCCAAGTCTCACATGGGAGTTCACTATAATCCCTCGGATTACAGCCGGTTGTTTTACAAGTTCATAACCCAACTTGTTGTTTTACGAGATCACAACGAACTCGGTCGGTTTTCACAGGCTCACCGACTAGAACCACCCGATTGTTTTCTCGGGATCACAATCAAACCCTTACACCGTTGGTTTTAACCTTAACTCACCAACAAACCTTAACACCCTTGATTCAATCCCCTGATTGAATCAAGTAAGTAACAAATAGTTTGGCACAAACAAAAGGAAGCTTCTCAAAAACGTATTTAAACAATTTAAGCAAGGAAGAGTAAGAAGCCCTCAAACTGATTTTGGAGATGGAGGAAGGGGCTTTTCAAACTCTTTGACTCCTCTTGAATTTGATGTAGACTTGCTGTCAGAAGGAGAGCCTTGAATGTGAGGAAGACAATTGGAGAGTCGACTTCAATGCACTTCTTCCTTCTTTTTCGTGTAATCACTCTAGAGAGCTTTTGGTTGGTGGAAATCCCTTTAGCTTTGAATGGAGTCTCTCTTTCTTAATCTATTACTGTTCACTCAGGCTATTTAAGCCATTCCCAAAGAAAAATAGCTGTTAGACACAGATTCAAGGCCGTTCTGCACATTCTGCAACTCCTGACAAAATGCCCGTTGGGATCGGAGTCGACTCGCTCGATCAGGAGTCGACTCGAGTGTTGCTGGAGTCGACTCATGCTTTACTGGAGACGACTCGCCCACTGTTCAAAATTTGAAATCGAGTGCCGTCCCATTCTGGAGTCGACTCGCCAATTGTCCGGAGATGACTTTCCCTTCTGGAGATGACTCGATCTTCAGGGCTTCAAAACTCATCCTCTCGATTTTACTTCCTCGAGTCGACTCGGATTTCCATGGAGTCGACTCGGCTCTCAGAGCCGGAGAGACAGGTCTTCTATCTTTGAACTTGAATTGTCTCGGAGTCGACTCGGACTTTGCGGGAGTCGACTCGGCTCTCAGACACGAAATACCGATCTTCTGTCTTTGGAGTTGAACTGCCTCGGAGTCAACTCGGACTTTGCGGGAGTCGACTCGGCTCTCAGACACCGAAGTATCGGTCTTCTGTCTTTGGATTTGAACTGCCTTGGAGTCGACTCGGACTTTGCGGGAGTCGACTCGGCTCTCAGACATCGAAGTTGGCTTTCCGACTTTTAGCCTTGCATTTCTCTGGAAGTCGACTCTTGCTTCCTTAGGAGTCGACCTGCCAACCATCGGAGTCGACTCGAGTTCTTCGGGAGTCGACTCGGCTCTCAGAGTCCAAAATGGCTTCTCTATCTTTTTGTCTGTTACTCCATGGAGTCGACTCGTACTATGCTGGAGTAGACTCGGCAAGCATCGGAGTCGACTCAAATTCTTCAGGAGTTGACTCGTTGACAGGTTCTGAGATGAATCTTTCTGTCCGGCTGTCTGTTCTCAGTCGGAGTCGACTCGTAATGTGCAGGAGTCGACTCGAGCTTGTGCCAGAGCTTCTGATATGCTTGGAGTCGACTTGTAATCTTCCGGAGTCGACTCGAGATTCAGACTTTGGTTCAAATTGAATTCCTTACTTATCCAAAGTGTATTGAACCAAAGCTAGAGACACTTGAACATAAATTTACAAATATTTGACTGAAACACTAGATTGAATTCATTAGTATAACATAAGATATACTCAAATGCTTTGAGCTCATCAAAATCAAATAGGGTTATAATCAATCACTCCACAATCTCCCCCTTTTTGATGATGACAAAACATTGAGTATTTGTAAAGTGAATTGCTCAACCAAAAAGGAGATTTATAGTAAAGTTTTAAAATGAATTCAAGTGTCTAGTCATTTAATTTATCCAAAACTGAAAGGTGTGAAACAGTAAATTCTGAAGTTAAAGCTTCCCCTTTCATTTGGAATTATATAAGCCTTCATGTCATGCAATCAATTGTTTGGCTTATATATATTTAATGAGTTTGCTTTCTTAAGATTTCAGATTCTCCCCCTCAACACATGCATTCAACTTTGTTTAGATTCTCTGAATTTTCTTTTAGTGTATTGAAGCTTTTGAACTTAAATTTTTGGTTTTAGAGGGAAAATCTGCCAATTTGTTCTTGAGTATGATTCAACTAATCTCCGAATATCTCTTGAATAGATTCTGGAGATTACTCCTTTAGGAGCCCCAACAGAGAGATAATGAGCCTCGAGGTATCGAATCCACTTAGAACAAATTATTTTGTGCTTTAAAAGTTTTCTTTTTATTGATTCCCTTTACATGTCTATTCAATATATTTTCTCCCCCTTTTTGTCATCATAGCAAAAAGGCAGAAAGCACAGTAAGATGCAAAAACTCAAGAATGCACAATTTTTGAAAAGAAGTTCTACTCATTGTATTTATCCAAAATTAAGTACAAGTATGATTACATATCAAGTGAGTCCTCAAGGGACTGTACAACATAAAGTAAAGAAAAACATACAACTCTAGCCCTGGCTCAGTCTAGTGTGTTTGATGACCATGCTTAGTCCCTCATTGATGTTTCCCATTTGTTCAAGAATCTCCGAGGTGGCTCTAGACTAAATAGTTGATATGTTGTTCACATTTTCTTGGAGGGTGTCGAGCTTGAAGATCAGTGCGTTGGCTAGTCTCTCAGCACCCTGACTCTGGTTGCCTAGTTCCTTTTTGATGCTATCTCGCATCTCCCTTGTGTCGTCCTTGACGTCACTTATGTTCCAGTATTGTCCTTGAACTAGGCTTCGGATGTTGAATATCTCCTCCGTCAGATTTGCAACCATCTCTGTCATGGCTGCTAAGGAGGGTACTAGCTGGGTGGAGGGAGCACTCTGAGGACCTCGGAGCTCCCTCAGTAGGTCGTCCCGTAGCTCCCTCACGATCTCCTGCCGCATCTCCCGGAGTTGCTCAGAAGATATCCGGACCTCCAGTGGCTGAGAAGGTGGTGCAGTGGAGGGTCCGGCTGAAGTAGATGGTGCTGAAGTGGAGGGATAGGTGGAAAAATCTGAGTCATGATCAGGGCTGGGGAAGTGTCGAGTAGTAGGGTCAGAAGGTGTGGAAGTGGATGGTCTCCGTACCCAGACTCCCTCGACTCTATGGAACCCCATCCTATGGAGAGTCCCCTCACCCATTCGGTCAGTGTGACGCAGTGAGCGAGAGGGTTCTCCCTCAGAAATAGGAACCCCTAACTCCCTAAAGATGAGGGTGAATAGCATACCATACGGGAGACTCAATCTAGGCTTATCTAATGGTTCACAGATGTATCTGTAGATGAGTTTTGGGAAGTTGATTGGAGTATCTTGAAGTATGTAGAACATCAGGGCTAGGTCCCTCTCAGACACAAAATCAAAACGGCCTGTCTTGAGGAAGAGGGTCCTATATATGATACTTAAGAGGAGCCGCATTTCAGCTGATAGCTGATTTGCAGACACCTCTTCTAGGGGGGACTGAGGTGGACTCTCTAGTATGGCCGTAAGGGCCTCAGTCCTATCCGCGGGGTGAGAGGGAGACACCCCTACTTGGGGAAGATGGAGGACTTGAGCAATGAAGTCCTCCGAAATAAATATAGGGACACCCGCTATAGTTCCCTGAATACCACCATTACCCCTAGCTACAGTACCATAAAATTTCCTAACTAACCCCGGATAAGTAGGGAGATCTAGGGAACAAAACCTTTCTAACCCTTGAGTCCTTAACCGATGCCCTAGGGTAAAGCCTTCCCGGGAGAGGAAGTCAAAGTTGACTTTTCTCCCGGTGGAGACCGCCTTTCCGGCGCACGGACGCGAGGGAACCGGCCTCGGCGGGGAAGGAATCGGAGGTTGTGGCCTCGCGGATTCATTCCGAGCCTTTGACCATTGCTCGGTGCCGCTCGCGGAATGGGGCCTTTTCCGGCTCGGGACAGTGGCTTTGCGAGGCATCCTAGACCTAAGGAGGGGGAAAGGACACGAGGGACGGAGGGAAACTCGACGGAAATGGCCTAACAAGGGTCGGAGACGAGGTCGGAGACGACTCTAGGGTTTTTGAAATAGTGACAGCGGTGAATAGAAGTGTCGATTGAACGTTTTGATTAGGGTTAAAACATCGGATTCCCGACCTCGAGTCGACTCCAGTAAGTCGTGAGTCGACTCGACCTCGAGTCGACTCCAAAATATGCGCGAGTCGACTCCCCCCATGATGCCATTACCTCGAGTCGACTCCGAAATATACGCGAGTCGACTCCCCCATGAGCCGACTCTAAAATGTATCCGAGTCGACTCGAACTCTGGCACGCACCCAAAAATCATGTTATTTTCGTGCCACTAGAGATAGTTATAGACTTATCCATGATTTAGGAGCTGAATTGATGATCATAGATAAGAAGTCCTATGTTTACCTTAGACTAATCCTCAAAATCTATGAATTAGATGAGAGTATCACGAGAATGGATCAATCACTCCTAACCCTCTTTTAAGTATGCAAAATCGATCCTCACATAGGGGTTTTGTGAAGATGTCAGCAAGTTGATCATCAGTACACACAAATTGAAGTGTCACATCACCATTCAGTACATGATCTCTTATGAAGTGATGTCTTATCTCAATATGTTTAGTTCTTGAGTGCTGAATTGGATTCTTAGTTAGATTAATGGCACTTATATTATCACAGTTAATGGAAATTTTATCTTGTTTAATGCCATAATCTTCAAGTTGTTGTTTAATCCACAAGATTTGAGCACAACAACTTCCGGCAGCAACATATTCGGCTTCAGCTGTAGATAATGCAACCGAGTTTTGTTTCTTGCTAAACCAAGAGATTAAATTTTCTCCTAAGAATTGACATGATCCGCTGGTGCTTTTTCTATCAAGTTTACAACCAGCGAAGTCTGAATCAGTGTACCCAATTAAATTTATGCTTGAATCTTTAGAGTACCATAGACCTATGGTTTTTGTTCCTATTAGGTATTTAAAGATTCTCTTAACAGCTATTAAATGTGATTCCTTAGGATTAGATTGATATCTAGCACACATGCATATACTAAACATGATATCAGGTCTACTTGCAGTAAGATATAATAAAGATCCTATCATACCTCTATACATCTTTTGATCTACTGACTTACCGGATTCATCTTTATCAAGTTTGCATGACGTACCCATGAGTGTGCTGATTGGCTTGTTTCCTTCCATATCAAACTTCTTGAGCATCTCTTTGATGTATTTCGCTTGACAGATGAAGATGCCCTCCTTAGATTGTTTGATTTGTAGCCCGAGAAAATAGTTCAGCTCTCCCATCATGCTCATTTCAAATTCACTCTGCATCAAGTCAGCAAATTCTTCGCAGAGGCGATTGTTAGTAGCACCGAAAATAATATCATCAACATAAATCTGCACTACTAACATTTCTTTGTTTTTCTTCTTTAAAAACAGTGTTGTATCTACATTTCCTCTAGAGAACTCATGGTCTAGTAGAAATTTGCTAAGTCTTTCATACCAAGCTCTAGGAGCTTACTTTAGACCATAAAGTGCTTTATTTAGTTTGTAAACATGATTGGGGTATTGATGATTTTCAAAACCAGGAGGTTGTTCTACATACACCTCCTCATTAATATACCCATTCAAAAATGCACTTTTTACATCCATTTGAAATAATTTGAAGTCTTTAGAGCATGCAAATGCTAGTAACAATCTAATTGCCTCAAGTCTAGCTACAGGAGTAAAGGTTTCATCAAAGTCTATACCTTCTTCTTGATTATAGCCCTTTGCTACTAGTCTAGCCTTGTTCCTAATCACAATTCCATTTTCATCAAGTTTATTTTTATATATCCATTTGGTACCTATTATTGAATATTCAGAGGGTCGTTCAACTAGGTTCCATACCTTGTTTCTAGTAAATTGGTTTAGTTCTTCTTGCATTGCATTTATCCAATTTACATCCTTTTCAGCTTCTTATATGTGTTTAGGTTCAAAGTGTGAGACAAATGCTAGATGATTATTTAAGTTCCTAAGAGATGCTCTAGTCCTAACAGGTTGAGATGGATCATCTAAAATTAATTCCTTAGGATGCCCATGAGCATACCTCCAAGCCTTAGTCAGCCCATGATCCACAATTGCCTTTTCGCTTGTTGATGCATTTCCAATTAGTTTTTGTTCATCTTCTTGTAATGTCATCTCATCAATCTTTTCTTCAAGAATTTCTGCATCATCATCAGGAACAACTCTCTTGCTAGAAGAGATATCACTAGTATCATCAAAAACAACATGTATAGACTCTTCAATGACAAGATTTCTTTTGTTAAATACTCTATATGCTTTACTTGATGTAGAATATCCCAAAAAGATACCTTCATCAGATTTAGAATCAAATTTACCTAAGTTATCCTTCCCATTATTATGAATGAAATACCTACATCCAAAAATATGAAAATAGTTTACTTTGGGCTTTCTATTTTTTCAAAGTTCATAAGGTGTTTTCTTTATAATGGGTCTCAATAAAACTCTATTTAATATATGACATGATGTATTAATGGCTTCTCCCCAAAAATACTTAGGGAGGTTACTTTCACATAGCATGGTTCTAGCCATTTTCTCTAGGGTTCTATTCTTCCTTTCTACAACTCCATTTTGTTGTGGTGTCCTAGGTGCAGAAAAATTATTAGTTATCCCCTTTTTACTACAAAATTCATCAAATAGATTATTTTCAAATTCCGTTCCATAGTCACTTCTAATAGCTATGACTGAAGCATCTCTAGCATTAGTTACTTTCTTATGAAATTTCTTAAATACTGAAAATGCTTGATCTTTATGAGCTAAAAACATGACCCAAGTATATCTTGAAAAATCATCTACAATAACAAGACCATATTTGTTTCCACCTAGACTTGTGGTTCTAGTTGGTCCAAATAGATCCATGTGTAGTAGTTCAAGAGGTCTAGAGGTAGAGACACAATTTATGAATTTAAAGGAGTTCCTTGATTGTTTGCCATATTGACAAGCTTCACAGATTTTATTTTTCTCAAATTTTAGTTTTGGCAAACCTATTACAGAATCTCTTTTAACTAACTTAGATATTGTATCCATACTTGCATGTCCTAATTTATGGTGCCATAACCAACTTGCATCATTCTCCTTAGTATCACTAGCAACTAAGCAAGGACTGTTTTTAGCAAGATCATCTAGATCTACTACATAGACATTTCCACGTCTTATTCCTTTGAATACTAAGCTATTATCAATTGAGTTGGTTATGATGCATAAGGATTGTTTAAACAAAACATCAAAACCCTTATCACATAATTGACTTATGCTAAGTAAGTTATGTTCAAGACCATCTACTAATCGTACATTATCAACAAAGGTTGAGGAGGTGATTTGTACTTTACCTATACCAACGATGTGACCTTGGTTATTGTCTCTAAATGTCACTGTACCTCCCTTCTTAGGCTCAAGGGTGAAGAATTGGTCTTTGTCACCCGTCATGTGTCTTGAGCAGCCACTATCCAAGTACCAACAGTTTTTGTCGACCTTGGCTGCAAGACACTCCTACACAGGGAAATCATACAATTTTAGGTACCCAAGTTTTGTTGGGTCCTTCATGGTTAGTAATGTTGGTTCCTTTTGGAACCCAAATTCTTTTAATTTTTTCTTTAGCTTTTTCTTTTCTATGATCACACACATTAGCTTTATGTCCTATTGTTCCACAGCACAAACAGGTTATTTTCTTAGTTTTGCTTTCTCCTGCTTTTACAAAGAAATTACTAAGGAGCTTTTGCTTATTTTTAGGTTTATATCCTAAACCAGCTCTATTGAATACAGCTCGTTGACTATTAAGTATCATTTTCAATTTTTCAGAACTATATGTAAATTTTTCTACAAAAGGTTTGTACTTTTCAAGTTCTAGTGCCAACTTTTGTTTTTCTATTTTTAGTGCATTTAAGTCTTTTGTGAAATTATCTCTAATAGTTTGTTTATCCTTTTTAAGTTCAGAAATTTTCTTGTTTAGTTTTTCGTTATCTTTAATTAAGGTATTAGTTTTTTGAATTAACATTTGCTTGCTTGTTTTAAGTTCTAAATTTTCTTTAATGATAAAATCCTTATCCTTAACTAATTTATCGTATTTATGGAGGTGAGATTGATTGGTTAGTTTTAGCTCTTTATTCTTAAGATTTATTGTCTTATATTCATCCATTAATTCATTATACGCATCATACAATTCATCAAAGGTAAAATCTAAATGCGTTTCAGATGTTACCTCATTTTCGTTTGCCATAAAACATAGGTTGGCATTTTCTTCTTGTTCCTCATCCGATGATGATGATGATGAATCGGAGTCCGATAGGGTGGAGACGAGGACTTTCTTTTTCTTGTACTTGCTGGCCTTCTTGAGCAAAGGACAGTCTGCTCTGAAGTATCCCGGCTTCTTACATTCGTAGCATCCGATTTCCTCATTTTCTCTTTTCTTACCTTTATCCTTGTAATAGGAACTTGAGGGACCTCTCCTTTGATGAAAGGACTTCTTTCGGTTGATGAATTTTCTGAACTTACGCACGAGAAGAGCCTCATCATCATCTCTCTCATGATCTTCTTCTTCACTGCTGCTACTGCAAGATAAATTCTTGTTAGAAGAAGTAGTTTTGAGAGCTATTACCTTTTTCTTATGAGAGGATTCTTCTTCGCTGTGTTGTTTCATTATGAGCTCGTGCGTCATTAGAGATCCAAGAAGCTCCTCAAGTGGAAGCTTGTTCAAGTCCTTGGCTTCTTGGATTGCCGTCACCTTGGCCTCCCATGACCTTGGCAAACAACGAAGAATCTTTCTGACAAGGTCACTGTTAGTATAATTTTTGCCAAGGCTTTTTAGGCCATTGACAATGTCAGTAAATCTAGTAAACATGCAAGTGATAGTTTCATTGGAATCCATCTTAAATAATTTATACTTATGAACTAATATATTTATTTTAGATTCTTTTACTTGATTTGTGCCCTCGTGGGTCACTTCAAGTCTATCCCAAATCTCTTTTGCAGAATTGCAAGTAGAGACTCTATTGAATTCATTTCGGTCTAAAGCACAATAAAGCACATTCATTGCTTTGGCATTTAGTTGTGCCTTCCTTATATCATTGTCATCCCAATCCTTTTCAAGTTTGGGTATAGTAACACCCTCTACAAAAATTGATGGGATGTATGGTCTATTAAGTATGGTGGTCCACCTCTCATAGTCTTGTGCTTGGATAAATATTCTCATCCTAGCCTTCCAATATGAGTAGTCGGATCCATTGAAGAATGGTGGTCTATGGGTGGACTGGCCCTCAATATGAGAAGATCCATATGGGGTTGTCATTTTGATCTTTTACTCTTTTGGTAAAAGAGTTCCGGCTCTGATACCACTTATTGCCCAGATAGACAACCCAAGAGAGGGGGTGAATTGGGTTTTAAAATAATTATTGCAATTAAAAGACTTTGTGAGTAACTAATTAAAACTTTTGCGAGTGGATTAATTAGTTGCTATATGCAGTGGATGAAGGGAAAGGAAGAGACAATGAAACAATCACAAACACAAGCAATTTTATAGTGGTTCGGAGCTAACCCTTGCTCCTACGTCCACTCCCCAAGCCTCACTTGGGAGTTCACTATAATCCCTCGGATTACAGCCGATTGTTTTACAAGTTCACAACCCAACTTGTTGTTTTACGAGATCACAACGAACTCGGTCGGTTTTCACAGGCTCACCGACTAGAACCACCCGATTGTTTTTCCGGGATCACAATCAAATCCTTACACCGTTGGTTTTAACCTTGGCTCACCAACAAACCTTAACACCCTTGATTCAATCCCCTGATTGAATCAAGTAAGTAACAAATAGTTTGACACAAACAAAAAGGAAGCTTCTCAAAAGCGTATTTAAACAATTTAAGCAAGAAAGAGTAAGAAGCCCTCAAACTGATTTTGGAGATGGAGGAAGGGGCTTTTCAAACTCTTTGACTCCTCTTGAATTTGATTTAGACTTGCTGTCAGGAGGAGAGCCTTGAATGTGAGGAAGACAGTTGGAGAGTCGACTTCAATGCACTTCTTCCTTCTTTTTCGTGTAATCACTCTAGAGAGCTTTTGGTTGGTGGAAATCCCTTTAGCTTTGAATGGAGTCTCTCTTTCTTACTCTATTACTGTTCACTCAGGCTATTTAAGCCATTCCCAAAGAAAAATAGCTGTTAGACACAGATTCAAGGCCGTTCTGCACATTCTGCAACTCCTGACAAAATGCCCGTTGGGATCGGAGTCGACTCGCTCGATCAGGAGTCGACTCGAGTGTTGCTGGAGTCGACTCATGCTTTACTGGAGACGACTCACCCACCGTTCAAAATTTGAAATCGAGTGTCGTCCCGTTCTGGAGTCGACTCGACTGAACCTGGAGTCGACTCGCCAATTGTCTGGAGATGACTTTCCCTTCTTGAGACGACTCGATCTTCAGGGCTTCAAAACTCATCCTCTCGATTTTACTTCCTCGAGTCGACTCGAATTTCCTTTGAGTCGACTCGGCTCTCAGAGCCGGAGAGACAGGTCTTCTATCTTTGAACTTGAACTGTCTCGGAGTCGACTCGGACTTTGCGGGAGTCGACTCGGCTCTCAGACACGAAATACCAATCTTCTATCTTTGGAGTTGAACTGCCTCGGAGTCGACTTGGACTTTGCGGAAGTCGACTCGGCTCTCAGACACCGAAGTATCGGTCTTCTGTCTTTGGAGTTGAACTACCTTGGAGTCGACTCGGACTTTGCGGGAGTCGACTCGGCTCTCAGACATCGAAGTTGGCTCTCTTACTTTTAGCCTTGCATTTCTCTGGGAGTCGACTCTTGCTTCCTTAGGAGTCGACCTGCCAACCGTCGGAGTCGACTCGAGTTCTTCGGGAGTCGACTTGGCTCTCAGAGTCCAAAATGGCTTCTCTGTCTTTCTGTCTGTTACTCCATGGAGTCGACTCGTACTATGCTGGAGTCGACTCGGCAAGCATCGGAGTCGACTCGAATTCTTCAGGAGTCGACTCGTTGACAGGTTCTGAGATGAATTTTTCTGTCCGGCTGTCTGTTCTCAGTCGGAGTCGACTCGTAATGTACAGAAGTCGACTCGAGCTTGTGCCAGAGCTTCTGATACGCTTGGAGTCGACTCGTAATCTTCCGGAGTCGACTCGAGATTCAGACTTTGGTTCAAATTGAATTCCTTACTTATCCAAAGTGTATTGAACCAAAGCTAGAGACACTTGAACATAAATTTACAAATATTTGACTGAAACACTAGATTGAATTCATTAGTATAACATAAGATATACTCAAATGCTTTGAGCTCATCAAAATCAAATAGGGTTATAATCAATCACTCCACAGATGTTGATCATTAATTTACGTTTGATATAGTATTCCACATCTATGATCATCAAATCATTCCTTGAGCTCTAAAGATTACCATATCTCTCTTTTGGTACGTTATTAACTAAAATTTTGGTTATGTGCCAGAGCTTGAGTCGACTCGGATGATTCTAAGAGTCGACTCGTGTGCGAGTCGACTCGCGAATTTTTATGAGTCGACTCGAGGTCGGGAATCCATCTTTTAACCCTAAACGAAATAATTTTTTCCAAATCATTCTTTTCGGCCGCCACTGTTCCAAAACCCTCGAGTCGTCTCCTCCGGTCATCTCCACCTCCTCTCTTCATTTTTCCTCTGATTTTCCTCCCTTTTCACGTCTCTCCATCCTTGGGTAGGTCAAGATGCCTAGGAAAACCATTGTACCTAGCCGGAAGAGATCTCTCACAACGAGCGGCGCCGAGAGATGATCCAAGGCGCGGAATGAACCCGTGAGGTCACCTCCTCCGGTTCCCTCTCCGCCTCGGTTGGTTCCCTCGCGTTCGTGCGCCGGGAGGGTTGTCTCAACCGGGAGGAAAGTCGATTTTGACTTCCTCTTCCGTGAAGGGTTCATCTTAGGGCATCGTCTTAGGGCTCAAGGTTTAGATTACTTTTGTTCCCTTGACCTTCCTACATATCCTAGGTTAGTCCGGGAATTTTATGGCACCGTCACACGGGATGGCGGTGGTATTCAAGGGAGGGCAGCCAATGTCCCTATTTCCATTTCGAAGGATCTCATTGCACGAGTCCTCCATCTCTCTCGTGAGGGTATAGCTCCCACTCACCCTACTTATAGGTCTGAGGCCCTTACGGCCATTCTAGGAAGAGCACCCCAGTCCCCCATTGAGGAGGTTTTTGCAAATCAGCTCTCCTCTGAGATGCGCCTCCTACTTAGTATAATTTCTCGCACTCTTTTTTCTAAAACGGGTAGATTTGACTTTATTTCTGAGAAAGACTTAGCTATCATGTTCAACATCCTACATGACGTCCCTCTCAACTTCCCTAAACTTATTTACAGTTATCTTTGTGAACCTTTAGATAAACCAAGACTGAGTCTTCCCTATGGTATGCTCTTCACCTTGATATTTAGGAAGTTAGAGGTTCCTATCCCTGAGGAGGAACCCTCTCGTTCACTCCGTTTCACTAACTATATGGGCGAGGGGACTCTCCACCGAATGGATTTCCACAAGGTTGAGGATACTCGGGTTAGGAAAACTTCTTCTACCATACCATCTGACCCCACTGCTCCTCACTCTCCCATTTCTGAACCTGAATCGGATACCTCCGCAAATCCCTCCACCTTCCCATCCACTGCTGGCCCTTCGTCCACTGCTGGTCCATCATCCACTGTGCCACCACAGCAGCCTCTTGAGATTAGGATTAGTAGTGAGCAGCTCAGAGAACTGAGGGATGACATTTTGAGAGAACTAAGGAGTACTACAAGCACACCCTCTACTGATCTGACCCCCTCCACTGCCGCTGTTTCTATGATGATTGCTGAAGTGAAGGAGGAGTTATCTAGTCTGAGAAGTCTTATTCAGGGTCAATACATGAGATGCTCAGACATTCAGGAAGCTACAAAGCAGATGCAAGATTCAGTCAGATCCGAGCTGCTGAGCCTAAATCAAGGAGCTGAAAGGGTAACAAACGCTGTCATAGATAAGCTTGATACAATCATCGACGGCGTAACCCAACTGACCCAAACCCAAGCTACCACTACTTCAAAAATTATTGCGCAACTGGGGAATATCTCTAAGGGAGTTGTTCTGCTTATGGAGTGTCAGCGTAGAAATATTGGAGCTTCATCTTCTTCCTCTAAACGTCCACCTTCCTAGACTTGTATTTTTCTTGAAAATCATATGAAGTCCTTTTGGACTTTCAATCATTGTACTCAATTGTGTAATACTTGCAATGAATTGAAAAGTTTTTTTTTAAGAACTTGTGTATTTTGTATGCTTTCTGTACTTCTTTGTCTCATCTTGTATGTTTTTGACTCTTTGATACTTCACCTTTTTGCTATGATGACAAAAAGGGGGAGAACATATGATATATTGTAAATAAAGGAAATCACTAAACAAGAAAACCTTTAAGCAAAATGTGATTTGTTCTCAGTGGATTCAATACCTCGACGTCCATTATCCCTCTGTTGGGGCTCCTCAAGGAGTAATCTCCAGAATCTATTCTAGAGATATTCGGAGATTAGTTGAATCATATTCAAGAACAAATCGTCAGATTTTTTCTTCTATAATTAAGAACTTAAGCTCAAGTTTAAAACATTAAAAGAAAATTGAGAAAACTTGAACATAATTCAAACAAAATTGAATGCACATGCTGAGGGGGAGAATCTAAAATTCTAAGAAAGCAAATTCATTAAAGACATATAAGCCAAACAATTGATTGCATGATTTGAAGACTTATATAATTCCAAATGAAAGGGGGAGCTTTAATTTTAGAGTTTACTGACTCATACCTTTCAATTTTGAATACACTAAATGACTAGATATTTGAATTTATTTCAAAACTTTACTATGAATCACTTCTTGAATGAGCAATTCACTTTATAAATACTCAATGTTTTGTCATCATCAAAAAGAGAGATATTGTGGAGTGATTAAGTATTTCCTAATTGATTTTGATGAGCTCAAAGCATTGGAGTATATCTTATGTTACTCTAATGAATTCAATCTAGTGTTTCAGGTAAATCTTTATGAATTTCTGTCTAAGTGTCTTGAGCTTTGGTTCAAAATAGTTTGGTTCAGTATTTAACTCTATTTGAACCAAAGTCTGCATCACGAGTCGACTCCTGAACCTTGCGAGTCGACTCCTGCATACTTCGAGTTTTTGGCACAAGCTCGAGTCGACTCCGGAACTCTTCAAGTCAACTCCGACTGAGAACAAACAGAAAGACAGAACGATGGATTTTAGACCCTGTTAATGAGTCGACTCCAAAAGGTTGAGAGTCGACTCAGATGCTTGCCGAGTCGACTCCAGATGGTTTCGAGTCGACTCCAGATGGTTCCGAGTCGACTCCAAAGAGTAACAGACAGAAAGACAGAACGATGGATTTTAGACCCTATTATCGAGTCGACTCCAGAAGGTTGCGAGTCGACTCCGATGCTTGGCGAGTCGACTCCAGATGGTTTCGAGTCGACTCCATAGCAAAGCTGACAAAAAGACAGAACATTAGTTTTTTTGAGAACCTGTCAGCGAGCCGACTCATGAAGACTTCGAGTCGTCTCCCACATCAGCTGAGTCGACTCCCAGTTTGTCTGAGTCGACTCCTAGAGGAAAGCAGTCTGAAAGGCAGAGATTCAGTTTTGGAGACCTTGTGAACGAGTCGACTCCAAGTGTTTCAGAGTCGACCCTTAAGTTAGCCGAGTCGATTCCAACAAGGCCCGAGTCGACTCCGATGCAGAACAGCTCAAAAGACAGAGAATCAGTTTTTGCGGTATCTGAGAACGAGACGTCTTCCAAAGATCTCGAGTCGCCTCTCAAGACAGCCGAGTCGACTCCAAGTAAATCCGAGTCGACTCGAGGAAAAAAATAGAAAGTTGATTTTCTATAACCCTGAGAACGAGCCGAAACCCTAAGTGCTCGAGTCATCTCCAGCTATGGCGAGTCGACTCCAGTTTGGTCAGAGTCGACCCCGGGACGAGGCATGCACTTTAATTCAAATCTGGAACAGCGGGCGAGTCGTCTCCAGTAAAGCGCGAGTCAACTCCAGTAACAGCCGAGTCGACTCCAGATCGCACGAGTCGACTCCGATCCTAACGGATACATTGTCAGGATGTGTAGACGAGATAGAACGGCTCCAAATCATTCTCTAATGGCTAGTTTTCAAAAGGAACCATTTAAATAGCCAGAGTGAACAGTAGTAGACAACAAGAGAGCTATTCCATTTGAGCATTAAAGCATTTCAACTATCAAGAGTTTCCGTAGAGTTAATCCAAGAAAAAGAAGGAAGAAGTGCATTCAACTCAAACCAAAAAGTGCTTCCTTCGCATTCAAGGCTCTACTACTGTCCTCTATCCTTCGGCACAATCAAGAGGAGACTCAGAAATCGAGAAGCCCCCACTTCCTCATCTAAAATCTGTTTGAGGGCTTCTAACTCAACTTTGTTTATATTGTCTCACACTTGCTTTTTTAGAAGCTTTCTTTGTGAACTTTAAACTCTTATTTTGTATACTTGATTCAATCAAGAGATTGAATCAAGGGTTGTAAGGTTTGTTGGTGAGCCAAAGATAAAACCAACGGTGTAAGGTTGTGGTTGGTGAATCGGAAAAAACCAACTGGGTTTGATTGTAAATCAGGAAAAACAATCGAGTGGTTCTAGTCGGTGAGCCTGTTAAAACCGATCGAGTTCGTTGTGACCTCGTGAAAACAACAAGTTGGGTTGTGAGCTTGTAAAACAACCAGCTGTAATCCTAGAGATTATAGTGAACTCTCAAGTGCGGCTTGGGGAGTGGACGTAGGAGCAAGAGTTGGCTCCGAACCACTATAATCTTTCTGTGTTTGTATTGCACCTTGTCTCTTTCACTCTCTTCACTCATTGCATCTAGTGATCTAACTAATTCACTTGCAATATATTTAGTTAATCACTCACCTTATTTTTAATTGATCAATAATTAATTAAAACCCAATTCACCCCCTCCCCCCTCTTGGGTTGTCTTCTTGGGCAACAATGTAGATAAAAAGCTGACTAATTTTGAAGTAGTTTTAGAAATCAAACCATAAGAAGAAATGCTTGGTATGGATGATTCTTGTTGTGCCCCGGTGTTCGACAAGATTTTTTGTGCATCAGTTAATTTTCAAGCTACTCCAAAGTTTGAACAATTAAAAGTCTTAATGCATGAGGATTTGATTCCGTGTTTGAAAGAAGACAATTATATGCTGATACTTGACGCTGCTCAACTAAAGATGTGGATATGGCCAAAGGCTTATCTTTTATTTTACTTGTGTCCAAGTAAAGGCTAGTACTGTAGTGAACAATAATTATAACAGGCAACTTACTGTTCATTTGGATAAGTTGGATGCTGAGATTAATTTTTAGACTACTCTAAAGTTTTAACATTTAAAAGTCTTAACGCATGAGAATTTGATTCATGTTCAAAAGAAAACAATTGTATGCAGATACTAGAAGCTGCTAAACTAAACATGTGGATATGGCCAAAGGTTTATTTTTTATTTTACTTGTATGCAGGTAAAGGCAAATATTATAGTGTATAACAATTTTAATTGCCAACTTCATATTCATTGGAATCAGCTTGATGCTCAAAAGAATCTCAACATCAGGACTATAAAGCCAATATTGAGAGAAAGTGTTGGAGAACATTGTCGATTTCGATACATACATCGAAGAGGATGAGTTAGTTATTATTCAACCTAATAAGGAGCTATACTATTTAATTATTGGTTTGACAAATTACTATATATTATTGTTACTATGGCAATATTGGCAATGGCTGCTCTGGTGTTTCACAAGATCGACAAGTCCAATGTTGTTAGCATGGACTTTGCAATAAGAGGGAGTGCTGAAAGTCCATTGCTTATCCTACTTATACTATGATTCTATTTTTAGCTTATTTTTGTTTTCTATTTCAACGCTAGTTAGAATAGTTTGCGCTAGTACACCTTGAGTTAGGTTGAGTCTTTGATTTAATATATTTGAATTTATTTTATAGTTGGAGTATAATATGGATGTTTTTGTCTTTTAGTAAAAGAGAGAGTGTGGTTTTATAAACAAGAGAAGGGAGTTACGTGAGAAAACAAAGAAAGAAATATTTTTGGTGAGGTAAGCCCATTTAAGAGTGGGAGTCCAGTCTATTGTTTTGACCTTTATTTTGTCTAAAATAAATTTATTTTTCTCTTCTGATTTTTTTCTTTCATTATTATTTTCTTCTAGCAATTTTCTGCCAATATTTTTTTATGTTTGGGGTTTGTTCTGAATTTTGGATCGATATGATCGGCCTACTTCGAGTAGCATGTCCTTCTACAGTTATTTTCCGCAATAATAGTGTTTCTCTAAGAAAAGCTACTTTCCATGCATCCTTTTTGCATGACGCCACTTGTCTCTTTCTAGAAAAGATCATGTGTCCCGTTCAAACCATCCAAAGAAGTAATGGGGACAAAAGTTGAAAAGCTATAAGACAGAATAATTAGTTAACTTTAATTGCTTACAATTAGCATAAGTTCTCCATGGTTACTTTAAATGATTAGTAGAATTTTTTCTATACAAATAGATGGTCAATAACTATTAGTTACTTGATTCTAATAGTAACCATAATATCCAAACCAACACAATGAAATTTTGATCACCATGTAGCATAAAAGGTATGGTACTTTATCCAAAGTTTGCAAGCAAAAAATAAATTGTAGAACCTTAATAGAGCTACAGTATCCATCCACCACTACCGTACCAAAAGAGAATATGGTATGTAAGTATTTCTTCTCTTAAAAAGGTAAAAGTGCTCTTTTATAAACAAATGATATTTTTTCTTTAACTATTCTTTTGCTACCTATTTGTTCAAGTATATGCTTGGCTTACATTCACAAAATATTTAATTGGTTGAAAGGTGCAAATTGATTTCAACTTAGGGTTGTATTGTTAGACTCAAGCATAACTACTTGACTTAAATTAAAAATAATTAGATATTGTAATCCAAGAAAACTATGTATGCATTTGTAGATTATTAGATTTGAGATTTTTCAATATTTGAGCGTAACATAATTTAATATTCTATTAGTTGTTTTGGGTTAAAAATGATATATCCTTGACCATATTTTGAATAAGCTTTTTGCGATATATTTTTTATGGTAAAATTTTGTGATACATTCGGTGTTAATAGATGAATAGGTGTTGTATGAACAAAACGTATAAGATATTTGAAATGGGATTTTCTTTGTTATATTAAAAATGTGTTGTCTTGCCTAAAAATGTTATTTATTCAATTTAGCACCATGAGTAGAGGAATGATTTCATTATTCCTAAGATATAACCAATTTAGTTATATTATTATTATTATTATTATTATTATTATTATTATTATTATTATTATATATATATATATATATATATATATATATATATATATTAAAGTGGTTGTATTTTTCAACATTTCAATTTCCATTATAACAGATCTAATCTATGGTAAATTTCTTTTGAAATTTATTCTATAGCTAAAGAGTGGCGCTGTATATAATTATGCTAGTTGCCTCTTTGCCCTGCAATTTGAGACGTATCCTTACATTGGAAGCATTAATTGGTTAATAGCCAAAAGATGGGCTTGGTTTGACCAGCTCCAATTGGTAGCCATCCCTTGAAAAAAAAAAAAAAAACTTTTTATTAATTCTGAAAAAAAATGTTGCCACCAATGTACTAAGCCTTCTGCAAGTCTGCTATTTTTATTTTATTTAAAATTCTATATTTTATTCATGATTTAAATAATAATAATTATTATTATTTTACTAATAATCAGTAACCCAAAAATAACTATTATATAATAGAAATAGAATTTCATTTGGCATTTGTACTGTTACTCGCCAAAAATAATATTTTTAAAATTCAAAATTAGAGACCAATTTTTTGGAAAAATATATGTACAAAATAAAGTATTCTTTAATATTCTTTTTAATATTGCTTGTTATTTTTGATCATAATGTTGTTCCAATGGCTGTTATAACAATCATTATTTTGGTACTATGGATGAGACAAATAAATAACCATTACAATATTAGTGATTTTGGTTCTGCTCCATTTTAACAAAATAATATCATGATTAAAAACTCTGCATTTTGTTATTCTTCTGCTCGCATGTGAAATAGATCCAGGGAACATGGAATTTTGAATTTTGAAATATTCTTTTATTTTTATTTGTCTCCAAATAAAATATTTATTTTGGAAAACAATACAAAATTGTTATAATAGCAGATGATTTTTAACCATGAATAGGACAAAAACAGAAAAAATAGAGAGCACAGTGGGTGGGCTACTTACTTTTATGACATAGGATTCCTCTCTCTGTATTGAGGCCGAAAAGTAGTTTGGATGAGGCCATAAGGTAAGCACTAAGGGGGCATTTGGTAACCCCAACAGAATTACCACGGTGATCTAAGATCAATATGTTTGGTAGACCATGATCTAGTAATTAAAAATCTTCGGGTATCCATGAGTAGCTTGTTTGGTATGGTACAGAAATTCAAGATTACCGACTACATAATACCACAAATACCCTTGATATATTTTAGATGGATTTTTTATGTGTTTTTAATTCATATGAATCAAAAATATAAATCAATATGTTCATTTCTATAATAACTCCATAATTTTGCCACATATTCTACTTTTAGTAGCTCTTATCATATATTTATTAATCATATAAAATATATTATAATAAAATATTAATATATTTATCAATATATTAATTATTAATATATTCTATAAAAATATATTTATTACTCATATAAATTATTAATCTTACAAAAATATGTTATTTTTCATTATAGAATTAATATTTTTATTTATACTTATAATAGATTTTTTAATACTAATAATTATTTTGATTAGAAAAATAAGGTAAATAGGAGTAATATATTAAATATTTTCATTATATAAATATAAAATATAATAATATATTTCTACTATAATTTAAAATTATTCTTCAATAATAATAGAATAATAATATGATTAGCAATATATTATAATATAATATATATCATTAATATAATATATAATATCAACATAATATTATATATATATATAACATTTACATAATATATTGATAGTATATTGATATTTTTCTGCTAAATTGAGGGGTATTTTTGTCTTTAATTTTCAATTCAGGATCACTGCCATTGGATGATCTTGGATTCCTGACCTGAAAGACGGGTATCCCATCACCGAGTTGGGCGGTGATTTGAGGAGTGGAGGTGATTTAGGATCACCGCCACATAGGATCACCATGGTGCAACCAAATGTGGTGATCTCATCATCTCCACCCACATCATCCTTGATCCTGGAACGATCACCCCATACCAAACGCCCCCTAAAGGATTAGAGTTTTGCCAGTTATCCCTTGATGACTAAGTTTGTCTCAAAAAATTATTGTATAAATTTGGTGAAAAAAATATTTTTAATTGAAGTTTTTTTTAGTACTTTTTCAAAGAAACTTCTCCCAAGAAGCTCTTTTAGTTTTATGATAAAGCTAAAACAACTTTCCAATTTTTTTACCAAAGTTCCATCCAAAAATATTTTTGAAAAGTCAGAAAGTACTTTCTGCCCTACCAAAAGCTCTGTTAAATGTGACCTAAATCAAGATAAGACTAGGCATATTCTATTAGTTTGACAGGTGCAATAGTCTAAAAAAAAAGAGAGAGGCATTTTTACAATATATCAATTCGAAGAAAGATTACTAGTAAAATTTAGAGTTTAACGTAGTGAAATGATATAAAAACACATTAACCACGAACCCGAGGTATTGCACTTACCAATCAAAGCCTTTACCAATGCACCAAAAAATGCCCCTATATTGAAATAATATTTCAATAATAATTTAGGTCACAGCAAAGTACTAAAGCAAAACCAAAGGCGCATGTAGAACAAATCAATGCGACCAAACAGACAATTACAGAACCTAATTCTTGGCTTTTGAGTTATCTCCAGTAAAAGCTCTGGCAAGTTCAAAATTATCTATGTTGCATGGTAAGAACTTGTTTCCCACCGGACACCACACCCACAACATGAGCAAAATAAAGGTGATCCTTCTGTGCTACCTATATGACTTCAAGAAAAGCATAGTTGCTACTATAAGAACCTGGTGGAGAAAACAATGATCAATCAGGAAGCTGGAAAGAAGTAATTTTCTCAAGCAGGTAACAGGAAATGCCGCAGAAAACGTGACAGAAACATATAGAAGATGAATGGGAAACCATGGCGAATCACCAAAATAATGATCAGTAGTGGTTTCTCCAAAACTTGTAATTTATTTTGCCATAGGTCCCCATGAAATTCCAGCAATTCTCTTAGTTTCTCGCTAGACATTTTCCACCCTTTTGTGCGCATATCCAGACCGGTCTTTGGAGTGTTGCATTGCATTGAAAATGTTCTTCTCTAGTATAAATATAATTAGAAATCCAAAATCTCCAAAGGAAGAAGGAAGCAGAAGAGATTATAATCTTCAAGTCGCCCAACCTTTCATTTAAGCTCTGTACAATTCTCTGCTTATAGCATCTAAAATAACAAATAACTTCGCATCAGGATCCTTCTGCCTCTTGGAAATAGTTAATAAAGCATGCAGCATATATCTGAATAATTTTGAGATAATTATCTGCATTTATCGAGGATAATCAAGACTGACCTAGAACATGCCCCATATTGATTTTTGCAGAAATCAAGTGCAACTTGATTTTCTGTTCAACAGTTCAAAACCTTGCAGATCAATCAGGCCTGTAACCACTTCAAAGATACCAGGCCATATTATTGTCAACAGTGCTCCAACTGCTTCTCTTTGCAGAAAACAGGACATTGTATTCTCTAAAAGAACTCAGGGATTTCTTACAGGAGGTTGAAGTTTTCAGCCATATAAACACTGGTTGAGATGCTGTGATCCCTTCGCGCATCCAAGTTCATTCCTGAACCCGCTCACAGAACAATCTGCTTTGAAATCGCCCTTTGTTTTATCATCAAGCTGCAAGATAGTATAATCTAGCCTAACAATAGAGCACAGAGTCTCGATCCATTCAAGCGAGCCAATATGAACATCTTTCTTTCTCACCAACTCTAGATGATTAATAGCATCCCGTGACACTCCATGCTTGAGCAAAATGACCCCTAGAGACCTGAATGTAGCATCATTTGGCGGTACACCTGAGGCCAACATATGCTGAAAAGCTTTGACAGCCTCTTTCATTCTCCCATCAGATGCATAAAGCCCAATCACATTACAGTAGCTTAGTGTGTCATTTAGAAGTCCTAAATTTTGCATTTCTTGAGCGATCCTACAACCTTTGCTGAGTTGCCCGATTTTCTTGTACAAACATAGCATCATTGAGTAAGAGAACTCGTTTGCCCGTCCCCTGCTTTTCAAATTGTCAAAAATTTCTTCTGCCTCTTCCACCATATCATTTTCACTGTAAAGATCAATCATGCAATTTGAAGAGTACACATCTGAACCATCCTCCAATGATTTGACCAGTTCGAATGTTTCTTTTGCTTCTCGCAGATATCCAACCTTGGTATAGAGTTTAATCAAGGAGTTGCAGATAACTGAGTTGACAGCCAAACCAGCATTCTTCATCAACTCAACATATTTCATAGCTTCTTGAACACCTCCAACTTCAGCAAATCCATTAATTAAAATAGAGTAAACAACAATGTCAGGTTGCACGCCAAAGCTGATCATTTCATTAAATAGATCCACTGCTAGCTGCAATTCACCAAGCTTAGCCAAGCTAGTCATTACCATGGAATATGGAATGCAGTCACTTATCAGACCCGCCCCTTGCATTTTTCTGACATAGGACACTGCTGTATGCGGCATTTCAGCCCCTGACAGAATCTGTATGAGAGAATTATATGTGCACTTGTCCGGCAGAATACCAGAGTTCTCCATACTATCAAACAAATCACAGGCCTTGTCATACTTCTTACCTATCCCATATGCTTTAATCATCACATTGAACACAGCAACACTCAATTTTTGCTTATCTAAGCAGCAAATGAATGACTTCTCTGCTAAAGAGAGGTACCCATGCTCCCCAAATGCATCAATATTAGCAGAGAAGCACTCTGAGCTCATCGTATTTTGAAATCTCTCAAACCAGTTCCATGACTGCTCAAGCATCCCAGCATTTACATACATCCTCGTCAAAGCTGACTGTGTATACTCATCAAGCTCAAGGCCCTTCTCTTCCATCTCCAAGACAAGGGCTTCTGCTTCTCCAACCATGTTCCTTATGGAATATGCATATAAAAGTGTCCGGTAACTCACGATATCCGGTACCTGACCATCCACCTTCATCTTCAACAAGTAACTAGCTGCAAGACCAATATCATCACTTTTTACATAAAGCGAGATGAGGATATTATATGTTCTCGTATTGGGAAGGCACCGGAGTTCCTCCATCATTGCCATCAATGAAGCAACTTCTTCTAAACAACCATGGTTACCACACACATGGATCATTGTATTGAAAGTAACAATGTCCGGAGCAATACCTGCCCTTAACATTTGAGCAAATGTGTTTGAAGCTTTTTCAAGCTCCCCAGCCTTTCCATAGGTATCAATTAAAGTATTATAGGTGTATAAGCTATAACATCTCTGAGTTTCAGGAGCATCACTTGAATCCATTGACCACTTCTCAAAGAACTGCTCCGCCTTTTGGAACTCTCCAGCCTGCTTATACATTTGAACAACAATCCCCATTGTCACCTCATCGGGTTCCATTGCCTGTTTGTACATGTCACCAAGCCAAAGAAGGGCTTCTTTATTCAAGCCTGCTTTGCAGCAAGCATTGATCAACGTACCATAAGTCGAGTTTGAGGGTGCTATCCTATTGGATTTCATCTCATTCCAAAGTTTCTGCACAAGATCCCATCTTCGAGCTCTCCCAAAAATTCTAAACATGATATTGTAGTGAATCACGTTGAGTTCATAGCATCCCTTTCTTTTAAACCAATCAAATATCTCTTGAGCCCTTCTCCAATTGCTCTGCTCCTTGAGAATTATAGTCCTCTCCTTGTTGTTGAGGCTCCCTTCCCATGGCTTTAGAGCCTCGTCGAGATCCTGAACAGTATCCAATGCTTGCAAAATCGATGGAATACATCCTCCATAATTTACCCATCTTGCTGGATACTTTGTTTGGCTCCTCTCCACCAAAGTTTTGCCTTCAATTTTTAATTTTGATTGGAAGTCACCATTTGTTGTCGATGCCCGAATCGAATTTCCAAACAAAATCTGATTTTCAGCTATCCTATGATTGGTGTAGTTGAAAAATACAAGTTTTGGTGTCAAAGAAAATCTGGAAATGTTATGCGCTGCCCCCAGAAATAATCCTTGCAAGCAATCAGAGGAGTTTAACATATCCAATACGGGTTTGAATCAACTCTTCCAACATAAGTAGACCGACTTCACCAAAATATAGAGAGGTGAAACAGAATAGAAACTTTGATGGGCGGAGGGAGTTCCTCAAAAAGAATTAGTTTTTGGCTTCTCCATCCACATAAATATTGAACTGAGAGAGAGAAGTACATACCCGCTCTACAAAATGGAAGAAAAATCAGTCAAAATCTGGAAAATTGGGGCGCGGGCCACTGGATGTCTCAGGGCCTCTTCGCTTGGTTTTAAGGTGGAAATTTGAGTTCTAGGAGGGGTGAAGGACGGCAGTGGCGGGGGATTGCTGGCGGGAGAGGCGGGAGTTGGAAAAGGCGTGGGGTTGCCGGGCAGCGTCGAAGCGTGCGGTTGGGGCTGGGGAAGGGTGGGGTTTTGGGGTTCTGGGGGGTTTGCTTTGGAGCGAAGTGATGCGGATAAGGCGGGCAGCGTACGATAATCTCTGGAGTAAAATTGGGTTGTGGTGACCCATAAGGTGAACGTAAATCAATTGCTCACCCTCTTTTTTTGGATTTTTTTAAATAATATATTTTTAATTACTAATTGAGTGGATTTATCTGATATATTTTTAGCAAATAATCCGCCCCGGCTGCATCAGTTTTTTTTTTTTTTCCTGGTACAACGGCGCCTCACACAACACGTGCATGAATGCAACTAATAAAATTAGAAAAAAAAGCTTGTGGAAAGAAAAAAGAGCATCTGCTTAATTCTCCCACAGAAAACCACCAAAGTGATGAATCGCAAAGGAGGCCACCTAGTTGGTCGCACTGTTCCCCTCCCGATAAACATGGGTGGCCCGAAAGGATCCATAGTCTCTCGCTAGTCTCCTCATGTTGTGGAGCAACGACTGCCCATCTGTCTTGCTGTGCCAACTTCGAATGCACTCGATCACCATAGCCGAGTCTCCTTTAAGGTGAATAAAGGCCGCATCCGGAGCATGCCTCGCGTAGGAGAAGCTCTCCCACGCAGCTCTAAACTCTGCGCCAGTAACAGAGGTGTCGGCCACCAAGGTGGTAGCTCAATTGGAACGGGACGTTTGCTTCCAACCAAGTGGTTACAGGTTTGAAACGCGCGGGCGTCGATTAAATTCGAGGACCGGATGCCCCACGCCTGGACACGGGGTCTGGAAGCGCTACTGGTCGGCTGGTACTAAGGTGGCGCCGGGGTGACGTACTCACCCGTGAGGAGGTTGCCACGTAGGTGGAGCCGCCCACGAGGTGGGGAGGGTATGAGAAACATAAGTATGCCTCTACCTTCAAGGGGGTAGGGGGTGCTTTCTACCCGTATTGGATATATCCCGATAGGAGAGGGGCCCAGTGTGGGGCTGCTATGCGGGGGAGGTTCTCCTCCCCCCCCCCACCCTTTTTTTTCAGAAAAAAATCAATAAATAACAGAGGTATCGAAGATTCGCCAGCTTGTGGCCGCCACAAGTCTGGAGTTGTGGTCTTTGATAACAAAGCTCACGCCCCTACTATCAGCAATACTACCGTCAAAATTCACCTTAAAAAAGCTAGGAAGTGGGGCTCCTATAAAACAAAAACAACTCTAGTCGCGGTAGAAGCTAAAAAGGGGTCCCAGGTATCCCCAGCCATCTCAGGAGAAAAGAACGCAGCGGTACTGATGAACTCTGCCACATGAAGCGGTGCTCTATTTACCACGATCCTCAAGTGAGCCCTTTTATTCTTGAAGATCCGGATATTCCTATTTAGCCATAGCTTTAAGTTGCGAAGCTAGAGAAATAGAATCTTCTTTCACGCTTCTTACCTTTCACGTTAAAATAGCAAAAGAGAAAGCAATGGAAATTAGAATCCTCCCTTGCACCTCTACCCACAAATTACCCCTCCATGTCCGGAGCCCATACGGCATATTTGGTAGGGGTGTCAAACGGATGAACTATTTGCAAGCCAGCTCGTTTCTAGCTGATACAATAAGAAAATAAGCTTAGACCTTTCTCTTTTTTTTCCCTCGAAAGAGCCAGTTAATTTAGTGGGCTGATATGGTGGTTAAGGATTGGTATATGGGTAAGTCAATAGTGTCAGTCAAGCACCACCTATCAGTCCATCAATCACCGTTTTCCACAGCAAACCGATGAACTGAGTGGTGATAAGGCAAGTGATTTCTAGCTTTTTTGCTTAGAAATTAAGTGAGTGCTAGGGCTAATTACATTTATCGGAATTTTGCACATACTATGTACATGGAAAGAAAAGGAGTACAGAGTGGGAAAGAAAAACAATATATATATATATATATATATATATATATATATATATATATATATATATATATATAAAGAAAAGAGAGGGAGTATGTGGGACAGTGGGAGTGCAGATATGCGGGAGATTGTGCATATTTTTCTCTCCTTTTCTTTTTTGATAGAACGGTTGGTTCATACTATGCTATTATGAATATATCCTACAACATTAGAAAATAAAATACCATAAAATAAAAAGAAACATATGCAAAATCAACCCACAGCGTGTCATCAGTGTGCTCCAGTGCATTAGCGATGTTAGCCTCAGGTAAGAAGCCTATGCTTTTCTTTTTCAACAATTTAAGATATTATTTTTTTTTAAGAGGGCCATTAGATAAAACTAATAAGGTTGGAATCCATGAAGAGTAGAGTTCATGCACTCCTAGGGATCCTATTTTTGAAAAACAAATCTCTAAGAAAATGATCCCTATTCTCCTACAACGTTAGAGAAAGAGAAAAGCAATAAACATGCTTTCCCTGTGGTCCTTATAGTTTTCTCTTTCTCAATCTAAGCCATCAAATAAATATTTTTTATGATAGGGATAGAGGATTTCTAGTGAGACAACATAGCAGGAGAAAAAAGCAATAAAACAAATTAATATAAAAAAGTGCTTGAAAGAGTGTGGAGTCAAAGCCAGGGTAGATTTGAATCTGAAGGGTTTCCATTATAATTGTAATATACACATGCATGTACTTACAAACATGCATATAGTATCACTAATTTGACAAATAATAACTAGTCTTGTATTTTAATCTAATGACTAAATAACTAACTTGTTGTTTATTAAAATCCAACTAATGGACATATTGATTATTTGAATTTTTTGAAGGCTAAAGCCCTAAAATGGTGGTGATCTTGGGCAGATGACTTGGAATCAATTCATATATCATGTCTTATGGTATCCACTCTTGTGAAGCTAGTCCAAGTATGTCGAGCATGTTGAGAATCCTTACCCATTTATACTAGAATTTTATTTCTAGTTTTATTCTACTTGGTTATCCCACCTAGAATAGATATTTATTTTCCTTTAGTGATTATCAAAGTTTGTCTTCTAGTAGTACTGATTTTTTGCTATTTTTTGAGTTTGGGTGGGAGACTTATGTGAGGCATCTTTTTAAGGGGCAATGTGAGGTGTTTTTGTGTGGCATGAGAACGGAAGGGGGGGGGGGGGGGGGGGATTCTTTAAAGTGGAGAGAAGGTTTGAACTTCTATTTTTAATTAAAAATTTATTCTCTCTCTAAAACAATTCTTCTCTTCCTAAATTTTTTCTTCCGGTTCCTCTTCTTTGTTATTTATTGTTTTTGGTATTTGTTTTAGAACCTAAGCTGGCACAGTCGATGTAGTATGCAGTTCTATAAGATATTAAAGCCACAGGCTTGAAAATTAGTTGTTCGTATATTCGTAGCTCGGCGTAGTTGAGGAGCTTCCAATAATTTGTTGTGTAGTGATACAAGCATGTGGATTTTTTTTTTGATATTCAAGAGGTCGGTCATCATAGCTGATGCTACTATTATTTTTATTATTGAGATCAAAAAATTGAATAGCACCGATAATGCGTATTGGAAGTCCTGCATCAGGTTTTGGGCAAGATTTATGAAAAATTATGAATGAGGCAAATATGGTGATGCCATTGAAAACTTCTGACAATGTAGAAGCAAGGAAAGAGTAAAAAATCAAAACTGGAAAGGATATTTATATTCTCATAATGAATATGGATAAAGATAATTATCAGTATATTCAAGATATAGAAGAGCCGAAGAAGGTATTGGATATTCTTGCTGCTCTATACTTAAAGAATAATGAGGCTTAGCTTTAGTTTTGGAGAATGAAACGAGTGCTTTCAAACAAGATAATCTTACAATCTCCTATAATATTTTTTTAGAAAAAAATTGTTTAATGAGCTTAGCATGCTTAATCCAAATCTTATTATAATGAAACTAAATGGCGTAGACTATTGGTTCATGGTTTGAATAAAGTGTACGGTGCTTATATACTTGTTATTTCTAGATAGACTAAACAACCTACATTAGTAAAGTTAGAAAATATATTTGTTGATCAAGAAGCACTTAATACTCAGATGCATGGTTTGATTGTATCCCCTCAGAAAGAAGATGCCTTATTTTCTAGTATTAAAAATAAAAATAAAAAGCGGAATAATAAATTTAAAAATTCAAAAAAAAGACCAGTTGGAGAATTTGAGAAGGACAAAAAAAATTCAAGGGAAATTATCATAGATATGAAAAATTTGGTCATAATATTCAAAATTGCAAGATGAAGCTCAAATAGTTCAATGCTGTACTTTCTACGTCAGAGCACAGAGGAGAGAAAAGAACTGATAGTTGGGCTCTCACTACTATTATTGTTGATTTTAGTTATTTTTATAGACAACATGCATGTGTTTTTATTTCTTCTTATATACCGAACTTTGATTTTGCTTATGACTGCATTATCAATTCTGGGTATCCTAATCATCTTACCAGTGATAAAAAGTTATTTGATTCTCTACGTGATTATATTAGTTTTGTTGCTATTGCTACTGCTGATGATTCACTTTATCTTGTCAAGAGTATTGGTATTTATCCCTCATATCATCTATTGGTTCTTCCATTTTTGTGAGTAATGTTTGTTATATGCTCAGTATGAAAAAAATTGATTTCCATTTTAATAAATCAAAATAGTATTTTGTTTTATTTGGGTCTAATATTATGGAGATTGATGATAATGTTAAAGCTTTTAGAAAGCTTATTACTCAATGCAGAAAAGTGAACAAGCTTATGTTATGTTTTTTGGTGATTCTTGTGTGAATCGGACTCGTAGGCATGATATAGCTAATTTATGGCATACTAGATTAGCTCATGCAAATTATGATAAGCATCAAGATATGAAAAGCAAGGGACTGATTAATGGGCTTCCCAAGATAAAGGATGATACTAGCACTATTTGTACTGTGTGCTCATATGGAAATATGTACAAGCTATCTTTAAAAAGAGTCAAATAAGATCTTCTCAACTATTATAGTTGATATATTCAAACCTCGCATAAAGGATTAGTACCCCATCATTCACTGGTTTTAGGTATGTAATTATCTTTGTTCTTGATTTCTCTTGATATAACTAGGTTAATTTTGTTAAAGAAAAATTAGAAGTGTTTGAGAAATTTTGCCAATTTAAAAATCTAGTTGAATTTTTTTAAAATTAAAAATTGGCAACTTAAGAACTAATGAAGGTGATAAATATGTTTTAAAGGAATTGTCTAACCATCTAATTAGTTGTGGTATACATAAATAGTTTACTTGCCTAGGTACTTCTGAAGCGAATGATGTGGTAGAGAGGAAGAATAGTCATCTATTTGAGACTATCCATAGTATGATTCATACAAAGAATGGGAAGAGTGAATTGTAGGCAAAGTATATGCACAATGGTATATATTCTTATTACGACAACTTTAAGAAGTATTGACAACATATCTCCATATGAAAAATTGTCTGAGAAGCGTCCTAATATTTCTCACCTTCATATATTTGGATGTACTTGCTTTGTACATGATTATGATATATTCTCTTATAAACACGGTAAAAAGTATGTTAGATGCAATTTCTTAACTATGATGAGGCTAGGAGTTGGAGATGCATTAATCCTAAGATAATGGAGATTTACATCTTCAAACATATTGTTTTTGATAAAAGCTCTTCTTAGTGGCCTTCTAATAGGTCTTATTTCCCTATTGGTGATTTTAGATCAATTTCTGATAAGGATTGTGTATTTCAAGAGGATGTTGCTCCTAGAAAAAATTGTGAATCTTCCTCTTCTTCTTCAATTTTTACTTCTTCAACTCAATAGTTAGTCTTCTTCATCTTTGCCTACTTCTAGTACTCACAAAACTTCATGAAAATTTGGTGTACATGCTTCAAATTCTAAAAAAAGGAACATATAGTTAGAGAAGAAGAAGATATGAAGTTACTTGAAGATGAACCTAAAGCTTCTAAGGATCCATCACCACTACAGAAAAGCGAGAAGAAAAAAAAACAATTAACAGGTATGGAGATTGGAATTATTCTTCTATTCCTCATTGTTATGCTTCTATTGTTGTTGATTGGCTAGAACCATTTCATATGATGAGGCCAAGGGCATTAGTGTTTGGGATGATACTATGAAGAAAGATATTTTAGCTTTTAAGAAGAATGAGACATAGGATTTGGTTTCTTTGCCTAGTGGTGGTTCTTCTATTTCTTGTAAGGGTGGTTACAAGATAAAAAAAAAAGAGTGATGGCTCTATTGCATGCTACAAAGCTAAACTTGTAACGAGAGGATTCTCACAAAAGTATGAACTTGATTTTGATGAGACCTACGACCCAGTTACAAAATAGACTACGATTAGAGTACTTATTGATTCAATCCAGAAGAAGGAATATTTTCTTCAACCCGCTCAACTCGAAGCTCTCAAAAAAGAAGTAGAAGAGAAGGAAGGATTCGCAAAAATAGGGCTTAAAGTCCCTCTATTTATAATGTGAGATCCCTCCTAACATAATTTGGGCCGGATTCCTCCTCCTTCTAAACCTAGTAGGACTCTTTTTTCTAAAATAGATATTTCTAGTAGAAATCTTCTAAAAAAGCTAAAAATTTTGAGGAGGTAGATCTTGACTTCTACATCAACTCTATTTTCTGTCACTTCGTTTGATTCTTCTCAAATAGAGAGCTACGCCCGATCAAAGTCTTATCTGAGAAAAAAATTTGGTTTGGCCAACCTATTTTGGGGTCTAACGGTGGAATTTCATCCTAATTCAATCTTCTAGTTGTATATCTCAAAAAGATATCCAATTTCAAAAAAAAAAGATCATTTCAATCGGATATTGTATGATCAAGTTATATAGCCTTCAAAAGTTTGACTATGACTCGGCTTTTCGATGCGGTGGATCTCACTCTTGAACCCTGTCCAGCCTTGCTCGTAGTGGTTAAAGTGGTCCATATCGACTCTAGTGATCCTTTTAAATCTTGTAGTGGCCAAAGTGATCCACATCGAGTCTGACGATCTTTCTGGATATTCATAGTGGCCAAAGTATTTCACATCGAGTTTCGTAATCCTCTTGAATACTTGTAGTAGCCAAAGTATTTTACATTGAGTTTGGTGATTCTTTTAGATACTAATAGTGGCCAAATGATCCACATCGAGTTTGGTAATTTTTTTGGATATTTATTGTGGCCAAAGTGATCCACATCGAGTTTGGTGATTCTTCTGAATACTCGTAGTGCCAAACTGGTACACATCAAGTTTGATGATTTATCTGGATCAGAGCTTCCATTGTTTAGGAGATTTAGCTTTTCTACTAGTTGTGTGAGACGTTCTATCATCTTATTATCCATTGAGGTAGAAGTAGTAACCTTACTCATATTTTTTCTTCAATGTACTTCAAGCATAAATAGCCCTTCTTCTAATTGTTTGTACCGCTCACATATCTAGACTATACACTAAGGCTCCTATAGATATAGAGGACCGAGGCTTTGATACTAACTTGATCTGATTAGGGAGAAAGCCTTCATCCCATTCAACTCGAATTCCTCAAAAGAAAAGTAGAAAAAGATGGAAGAAATCGCGAAAGTAGGCTTAAAGTCCTCTTTTCTTTCATTACTCGTTAAAAAAAATAAGGTACATAGTCTCTATTTATAATGTGAGGTTTGTCCTAACACAATTTAGGCCGAATTTCTTTTCCTAAACCTAATAGAAATCTTTTTTCCTAAAATAGACATCTATAGTAAAAATATTTAAAAAAAATAAAAAATTTTAAGGAGGTAGATCTTGACTTCTGTATCAACTCTGCTTTCGGTCGCTTCCCCTGATTAAAGTCTTCCTCCTAAAAAAAATAGTATCTTTTAGATAGAGAGTTATACCCAGTTAAAGTCTTCCTCCCAAAAAAAATTTCCAGTTTGACCAACTCTTTTAGGATCTAGTGGTAGAATTTCATCCCAATTCAATCTTCTAGTTGTAGATCTCAAAAAGATACTATTTTTTTTAAAAAAAATATCTCAATCAGGAATTCTATGACCAAGTTATGATCTTTGAAAGTTTGGTTGCGACTTGACTTTTTGACATGGTGGATCTCAATCTTGAACCTTGTCCAACCCACTCGTAGTGGTCAAAATGGTTCACATCAAATCTAATGATCCTCTTGAATACTTGTAGTGGCCAGAATGATTCACATCAAGTCTGGTGATCCTCCTGGATATCCATAGTAGCTAAAATATTTTACATTAAGTATGGTGATCCTTCTAAATACTTGTAGTGGTCAAAATATTTCACATTGAGTTTGGTAATCCTTTTAGATCCTTGCAGTGGCCAAAATAATCTACATCAAGTTTGGTGATCCTTTTGGATACTCATAGTGGCCAAAGTGATTTACATCGAGTTTGGTGATCCTTCTGTTAGAAGTATGCCCTAGAAGCTAATTGGCAGACACATTGTAATTATTCCGGAACATGAAATTTGTACTTGATCTTTTTATTAATTAATAAAATTGAGCATTTTATTTATTCATGTTATTATGTGTTCATGAATCATCCTAGAAATTAATAAGATGATAACACATATTCTCAAGAATTGAGAATTTAAGTCATGTATCATTAGGTAGTTAATTCCTAAATTGCTTCTGATCGATGGATCATCATGAAGGACGGTGATCGATCCGATGAGATTAGTGCACAGATCACTTTTCTTGATGGACGAGTCTTAAGTTCATAATGTGGGAACACTGGAGTAATTGTGCAAGTGCTTGTTAGAGAACAAGGGTACTGAGCGTGACCAAAGCAAGAAGTCACTTGGATGTCTATCCACTCGTCAGTGACTTACTTAATGCTGCAGTTATATGACTAGTACTTAGACCTGTGATGCCTCAGCTAATCACGGTGAGGTTGCTATAGTTTGACGAGCACATAAACATAGGCCCTAAGGATCCTTGTGGTGCAGATTGGTTGCAGTAGGTTCGCTGTCGGATTAAGGTTGCATTTAGATAGGATCTATTGATCTTGATATATTAGAAGTGATCCTATGTAATTTATAAGACTAAATTCAAAAGACCTTGGCTAGGGCAGTTTTGAAAAAAAAAGTTTTTCAATCTCGAACTTGAGTCAAATAAATTTGACATAAGACAAACGATGGATTTGACGAGTTATCCATAATCTCCATCATGTCGGGATCCACGATAGAGGTACTATATTATATGCTAACTGCACTTAGAGGTTCATCCATTCCGTTCTGCTGGGTTGCCACTATATGCTGGTAAGTGTCACTAGTGGATTGTGAGACTCAAAGATATTCACTTGGTAATCAGTGAGCCCTAAGAGAAGAGTTGAAATTGTTTCAATCCATTGAAAGGAGTTTCAATGATATTATGATAAAGATCATAATATATCTCACTATCAGACAGAATAGAACCTACGGGGTCACACATATTAAAGGTTTTGATCATTTCGATTGTTGAATTGCGATTTAGAATCGCAATTAATCTTGATTGTCAATTTGATTGACAATTGGTTTAACCCACTAAGAGTTAGTGAGTTAAAGAAGAAGGATTTGCAATTGGATAGCAATTTTAATTGATTCAATTGGACCTAATTAAATTGGGCTTAACCTTATTGGATAAGGATAGGAAGGCCTAATCAATTATTGGATAAGAAACTTAATTCATAAAGTCCAATTTGGATCCTGATTAGATTAGGATTCACATAAATCAAATTGGAGGACACATTGGGTTCTAATTGGATTAGAATTTAAATGATCAATAGAGACCACATGTTTCCTAATTGGATTAGAAAAATAAAGCATGAAAGGATGGGATTGTCCCATCCTTCATGCGGGCCACACAAGGGAGAAAAGGAGGGGCATCCGCCCCTCCTCCTTGTCACATGCCTAAAGAAAGGAGGGGCATCCACCCCTCCTTTCCTAGTTTGGTCCCATGCCACGTGGAGGGGCATCCGCCCCTCCTCCCTCTTCTTCTAGATTGCCACATGGCATAAGGATAGCCCTTTATTCTTTCCAATCTCTTTTAAGTAAGGGGTGTGAAAAAATTAAGTAAGGGGTGTGGTAGAATTTGGCTGGATGAATCAACGAGTGATTTATCATTGAGATTATTTCTGATTTGTATGGGACATGAGATGCCTATAAAAGAGGACCAGGCGTGAGGCATTGAGAGCATTGAAGTCCTCTTGCAGCTGGCCCACCCTTGTTCCATCTTCCTCCTTGGCGTGAGCAAAAGAAAAAGAAGAAGAAGCATCTTCTTGTTCTTCCTCTTTGTCCTTCTTCGTCCTCCATCTTCTTCTTCTCAAAGTAATCAAGGAGTTGATTAAAGGAAGAGAAAATCAGCCATCAAAGTGATCTCAACAAGGGAGCTAGCACTCCGGTGAGATCAAGGAGCTTGGAATGATCTACCTCGTGTGGATACCTGTAGAAGCCGGACGCTTGTACGGCTTCAAGCGAACCAAATTCTACGATCATCAGATAGCGGTGAAGTTCTACCCATTCAAAGGTAAAGATTAGATCTTTATAAACACTTTACAATCGAGAATTATAGTAGATCTGAAAATTAGTCTAGTCTATAATTTAATCTTTTCTTTAGATTTCATAAATCTGAGTTAGAGTAGAGAACTTTAGAAATTTTGAAATCTACGTTCTCTAGGATGTTCATGAGATGAACGAACCCTACGCGTGTCTTTCTGCTGCGATCATCGCAACATGTAAGGGGGCAACCTGACACTTCCTTAATACTCATAGTGGCTAAACTGGTCCCCATCGAGTTCAATGATCCTCCTGGATTAGAGCTTCTCTTGTTTAGGAGATTTAGATCCTGCTAAATTAAAACTGAAGATGGAGACCACCACTTGGTTTTACTTAAAGATAGAGTTGTCGGTGCTTGTATTGAAGACATCGCCAATCGAGGCATGATCTAAATGAGTTGGGCTATTCTCTCCTCTAGTTGTGCGAGATATTCTATCATCTCATCATTCGTCGAGGTAGAAGTCTGTTGCCCAAGGTGACAAGCCAAGAGGAGGGGGGTTAATTGGTTTCTTTAAATTTTTACTATCTTAATTTAGTCAATTGATGAGTGAGTGAAGTTTAAAAACAATACACAATGCAAACACACAAGAAGTATAGTGGTTCGGTGCTCTCCTAAGCACCTACGTCCACTCTCCAAGCGAACCCTTGGGAATTCACTATAATCCCGCGGATTACAGTTGGATTGTTTGCCGGGCTCACAATCCAAAAACCTTTATACTTTGGTTTTTCGGGATCACCAAGAACCTATGTTGGTTTTACGGGCTCACCAACGAACCTTCATAATTGGTTTTACGGGCTCACCAATAAACCTACACCGTTGGTTTTACGGGCTCACCAACAAATCTTTACAAGGTGATTAAAGAGAAAAAGAAAGTTGAAACTCCTAGATGAGCAAGTATAACAATTATAAGCTACAAAGAAGAGTTTAGAATATAGTTATCGCTTGATGAGACTTCTCTCTTCTTTGTCAAGAATGCTTCACTCTTCAGGGGGGGATGGAGCTCTTAATGTCTCTTGGAATCTGCTCAACCACTTTCTTTTAACTCTTTGAATGAAGCACTTGGATGAAGAAAGTTAGGGCTCTTGTCTTTCTTGTGTAAGCTTTGATATTTTTCAAAAGTCTCTTTCCTCTGATGAATAGTATCCCTTTAAATAGTTTTTCTCATCCATTAGACACCCCCTATTGGTTAGATTTCAAAAACTAGCCGTTACTTGCTGTTGGGAGGACAAAAAGTACTTCTGCAGAACTAGCCGTTATGCTTCTGCCCGTGCTTGGGTCGACCCAAACTTTTCTGGGGTCGACTCAAACCACTGTTCATCAAACTTGGGGTCGACTCAACTTTCACTGGGGTCGACCCAACTTTCACTGGGGTCGACTCATGCTACATTGGGGTCGGCCCTCTCAGAAAATACAGAACCTTACATTTCAGCCGTCTATCACTTGGGTCGACTCAACTCTTTTTCGGTCGACTCAAGGTTCAGGTGGGTCGACTCAATTTCCATTGGGGTCGACCCTCTCAGAAATTTCAGAGAACCAGTTTTTGAATGACACAGCCTTTGGATCGACTCATGTTCAGTTTGGATCGACTCAAGGTAGGGTCGACTCAAGTTCCATTGGGGTCGACCCTCTCAGGGATTCCAGAGACTTGTTTTCATGAGGCTTGAAGATGGGGTCGACTTAACTTCCACTTGGGTCGACCCAAGTACTGTTCATCCGTGTCATTTTTGCAGAAGTGTGTCGGGGTCGACGAGGCTTGAAGATGGGGTCGACTTAACTTCCACTTGGGTCGACCCAAGTACTGTTCATCCGTGCCATTTTTGCAGAAGTGTGTCGGGGTCGACTCAACCAATCTTAGGGTCGACTCATTCCACATTTTGCTGTAACTTAAGGTTAGATTCATCCATATAGTCAATGAAATATACTTCAAGCAATTTTGAATATATGTTATGATGGTGCTACATACTCTAAATAATGAAAATTACTACCGTCTACTAAAGAGTACGTTTTACTTAAAACTTTGCCGAATTGGAATTTAGAATTCACTATCCCTTTTCTATCGCAAATTTTATCTCATTGGTAATCATTGAAGTACATCTTGATCTCATTCTTCTAATGTACCGTGGGTGACGAACTTAGTAATGATGTATCATATTACCTTATAATATCTAATTAGATATTCCCTTAATGGTTGTGTTAATCATCAAAATACCACTATCATTCTCAATCTCTCCCTTTTTGATGATTACAAAATATTGAGTATGAGCAGATTGTTACTTAACTTAAAATCAGTTTTAGAAGAGCTCAAGTTGCTGAATTTCAGCTTTTCAAATTTGAGAGTGAATTCTCCCCCTTTTTTATCCAAATATTGCCAAATTGAACTTGTTGATTTACTCCCCCTTTCTTTTATATTTGGTTAAAGATGAAACTTCAAAAATTTGAGATAAAGCAAGAGTTTCGGATTATGTATCGAGGTGTAAAAGGTATGTGCCAAATTCTGAAATGTGATTAAAAGTTTAGACTTTAACATTTTCATTATTACATATCGCTCCCCCTTAAGTGTATATCATCCCCTTTTATTAATTTTCAACCTTGTTTGATAACCTATTGCAACTTCTTTCTTTCCTTACTTCTCCCCCTTTTTGTTATCATCAAAAAGGTGCATGGCAATAGATAAGTAGACGCAATAAATAATAAACATTCAGATTTTACTGATCAAACATGGAACATTATAGTACATTAACATCAAAAATACAATGTTTTTCAATCAAAGTGCAAAGTACATGATCAACACAAAATACTTATGAGAACTAGATAAATCCTAGGCACTAATCATAGTGCTAACATCAGCCTAGGGGGTATCTAATGGCTGTGATCTAGTCCTCATCCTTCTAGCATAAGTGGCGAGGGAAGGTCGAGCCTGATGGGACTGAGTCTGGCATGGACCTCGCTGAGCTGGATGACTCTGTGCCGATACCTCTGACTCAGCTGCTCGGAGCATAGATGGACCCTCTAAAACTCCTCACTTGAGCTGAGCTGATACAAGCTCAGTCATCCTACTCTAAAACTCCTCTGTACATCCCGTAGATGTGGATGACGAAGGTCCAGCCTCTGAAGGTGCTGTAGGATGATTCGCAAGCACCTCATCCTCAGGGATAGGGTCTCTAATCTCTGGTGCATCACCCTCTGGTGCATGTATCCCTGCTCCTGCACGCACCCACTGCCCGTTCACCTTTCATAACCCATGCGAATTAGGGATCGTGCAGTGTAAGTGTCAGTAAATAATAGATGTCTGGAGATCTCTCCCTCTACTGATATGCCATGCTGTCGGAAGACCAGGGTGAGTATCATACCATAGGGCAAGGAGACTCTCGAATTGCATATGGCCTTTCTCATCTGTCTGATCATCATAGCTGGGAGGTTCAGGGGAATGCCTTGAATAACATGCTCCATAACAACCAGATCTCGCTCAGATATGAGATCAAATCTTCCACTCTTCGGAAACAGTATCCGACCAATGAAGTTATGCAATAGATTCATCTCAGCTGATAGAGAGCTAGCTACTAAATTTTCTGAATAATCAAAATCCTCTCTCTCAAAAATCAGCTGTAGAGCTCTACTCACACAAACTATCTTCTAAAACCCTAATCCTTACTCCTCGGACTTCAGATATAAGCCCTCCCATTCCAACTTTCAGGAAGGCATAGAACTCACGAACCAACCCTGGGTAGATCACCACATCTAGGGAGCAAAGATACTCCCATCCTTGCCTTCGGATCTAATCACTTAACCGGAACCCTTCTTGATCCAAGAATTCGAAGTGGATCCTTCTCCCCGTGGTCACCGGTCTCCCCGCATATTTTGCAAGTTGTACGGAGGGGGAGGGAGGAGGAGGAGGCTCTACACGTGTCTCACCTTGTGGAGGCACTGTAGAAGACTCTCCAGCATGTCTATCAACACGGGTTGTCTGTGAAACTCTCCCAGATCTCTTAGCAACGGCTTGCTTGGGTCCCATTCCTTCCAAGATCTTGATCTAACGGCTTAGGAAAGCTTCCTTCTACTATTTGGAGATGATTGGAAGAGATTGGAGAGTTGGAAATAGATTTTTAGGAAGAGGACAAGATGAAACAGTGCCCTAATGTCGCTCACGGGTCCCTCTTTAAAAAGCAGGGTCCCGCCTTTGGGTCGACCCCAGATTTTTCTTGGGTCGACTCAACGTTGGGTCGACCCTAGTTCAGAAAATTTTCTTTCTCTTCCTTTTCAAAAAAAAAAAATTCCTTTCCTCCAATCCTTACAAATTCTTTATGGGACAATGATACATGAGCAAGGAATCTATAGATGACTAGTTTGACTAATGTTTCATAGGTTTTTCGAAATGGGAGGAGAGTATCATGAGATAACTTGTTCCTTTTTATATCTCCTCAATCAAAAGGATCACATATACCTAATTCCCTCCTAAGCATGCAAAATCTATCTTCACTTAAAGGTTTTGTAAATATGTCAGCCAATTGTTTCTCGGTACACACATGCTCAATACATATATTTCCATTTTGAACATGATCTCTAATAAAATGATACCTTATTTCAATATGTTTGGCTTTAGAGTACTGAACTGGATTCTTGGCAAGGTTAATGGCACTAGTGTTATCACACTTTATAGGAATGTTATCTAGTTTAATTCCATAGTCCTCTAGTTGTTGCTTGAGCCAAAGTACTTGAGCACAGCAACTGCCGGCAGCTATATATTCGGCTTCAGCCGTTGACAATGCTACTGAATTCTGCTTTTTGCTAAACCAAGATACTAAGTTATTTCCTAAAAATTGACATGTTTCACTAGTGCTCTTCCCATCTAATTTGCAACTAGCAAAATCTGCATCAGAATATGCAAGCAAATCTAGACAGGAGTCTCTCGAGTACCATAATCCTATGTTTGTAGTTCCTCTCAAATATCTAAGAATTCTTTTAACAGCACTTAGATGTGACTCCTTAGGATCTGATTGGTATCTAGCACATATTCCTACACTGAACACTATGTCTGGCCTACTAGCAGTAAGGTAAAGCAAGGATCCAATTAAGCCTCTATAAAGCTTCATATCTATACTTTTCTCTTTTCATCTTTGTCTAGCTTATTAGTGGGATTCATTGGGGTGCCTGTTCCCTTATTATTTTCATTCCCAAACTTTTTTAATATTTTCTTTGTGTATTTAGTTTGATGAATGAAGATACCTTCCTTAGTTTGCTTGATTTGTAATCCGAGAAAGAAGTTTAGTTCTTCCATCATACTCATCTCGAATTCTCCTTGCATTAATTTAGCAAACTCTTTGCAAAGATCATCATTAGTGGCACCAAAAATTATGTCATCCACATATATTGAACCACTAGCAGATTTTTGTCTTTTCTTTTGAGAAAAAATGTTTTATCTATATTTCCCCTACTGAATTCATTATTCAGTTAGAAATTTGCTTATTCAATCATACCAAGCCCTAGGTGCTTGTTTCAATCCATATAATGCCTTATATAATCTAAACACATGATTTGACAATTCATGATTCTCAAAACCAGAAGGTTGCTCTACATATACTTCTTCTATAAAACCGTTTAAGAAGGCACTTTTGACATCCATTTGATACAATTTGAAATCTATGAAACATGCAAAAGCTAGAAGTAATTTAATAACTTCTAATCTAGCCACGGGAGCAAATGTTTCCTCAAAATCTATCCCTTCTTCTTGATTGTATCCCTTAGCTACAAGTCTAGCTTTATTTCTTATGACTACCCTATTTTCATCTAATTTATTTCTAAAAATCCATTTTGTTCCTATTACAGAGTTATGCTTTGGTCTCTCAGTTAATATCCATACATTACTTCTTTTGAATTGATTTAATTCTTCTTGCATAGCATTTATCCAATTTATGTCTTTTTCAGCTTTTTCATAAGTCTTCGGTTCTAATTGTGAAACAAAAGTAAGATAATCATTTAAATTTCTAAGAGAGGATCGAGTTCTTACCCTTTGAGATGGATCACCAATAATTAAGTCTTTAGGGTGTCCATGTGCATACCTCCATTCCTTTGGCAAGTCTTGAGATTGTGGTGGCACGAGATCATTTTTCATTTCTTGATTTGGCACGTCATCAAGATTCAATTTTTCAAAGTCAATAATTCCTGCATCATCATCAAGAATATTTTCTCTCCTAGGAGACTCACTATCAGACTCATCAAAAATGACATTAACTGACTCTTCAACTACAAGAGTTCTTTTGTTGAATACTCTGTATGCCCTGCTAGATGTAGAGTATCCTAAGAAGATACCTTCATCTGACTTGGCATCAAATTTACTTAGATCCTCCTTGCCATTGTTTAAAATGAAACATCTACATCCAAATACTTTAAGATATTTAGCAGTTGGTTTCTTATTCTTCCAAAGTTCATAAGGAGTTTTCTTGGTTATAGGTCGTATTAGAACACGATTTAGAATATGACAAGCAGTACTTATAGCTTCAGCCCAAAAGTACTTTGGAAGATTTGACTCGCACAACATTGTGTGTGCCATTTCTACCAATGTCCTATTTTTCTTTTTAACAACCCCATTTTGTTGAGGCGTTCTAGGTGCTGAAAATTGATGTGAGATACCATTTTCATTACAAAATTCTTCAAAGTGTTGATTTTCAAATTCAGTTCCATGATCACTTCGAATTACTATTAAGGTAAGCTTCTTTTCAGTTATTATATTTTTATAATATTTTACGAATGCTGAAAATACTTCATTCTTTTGTGCAAGAAATGAAATCCATGAATATCTTGAGAAATCATCTACTATAACTAGTCCATACTTCTTCCCTTCTAGACTTACGGTTCTAGTGGGTCCAAATAGATCCATGTGTATGAGTTCAAAAGGCCTAGTGGTTGAGACTATATTTTTTGATTTGAAGGATGATTTTGTTCGCTTTCCTAATGAGCATGGACCACAGATTTTATCCTTTTCAAAGATCAATTTTAGCACATATTTTATGAAATCTTTCTTGACTAGTTTTGATATTAAGTCCATACTAGCATGTCCTAGTCTACGATGCCAAAGCCAACTTGTTTCACTTTTTCTTTCTTCATTAGTAATTAAACATAATCCATTTTTCTTGCTTAATTCATGAAGATCTACCATGTAAATATTTCTTTGCCTTTGTCCTACAAGTACAATGCTATTATCTTTAGGATTTGTGATTATGCATACTGAGGCATCAAATGTGACTTTAAAACCTTTATCACAAAATTGACTTATGCTAAGTAGGTTATGTTTCAGACCATTAACTAATAAGATATTTTCTATAAAGGTAGATGGAGTAATAAAAATTTTACCCTTTCCAATGATAAATCTTTTTCCATTGTCTCCATAGGTTACTACTCCACCCTTCTTAGATTCCAAGATGACAAATTGTTCCACGTCACCTGTCATGTGTCTTGAATAGCCGCTATCTAGATACCATCGTTTATCCACCTTATTAGCTGCAAGACACTTCTGCAATCAAGATCAAGAATAAGCTTTAGGTACCCAAACTATGTTGGGTCTTTAAGGTTAGTGATTGATGTTCCTTTTAGAACCCAAACTTTTTTGGATTTTAGCTTATGATTATTACTCAATTTGTTGTAACTAGACTTTCTATAGTTACACTCATATGCTTTATGTCCTAATTCATTGCAGCTATGACAAGTTATATTTTTATTTTTAGTTTTTACAAATATGTTCTTTAAATATTTTTATTTTCTATTTGTTTTATATCCTAATCCAGCTTTATCATATACAGCTTTTTGACTATCAAGAATCATATTTAATTTAGTTGAGCTAAGTGTAAACTTGTCTACTAAGGATTTGTATTTTTCAGCATCTTCCTTTAACTTGACATTTTCAGCAATTTGAATTTTGGTTTCATTGGTGAATCTCCTACTTAATATTTTATAGTCATTAGATAGTTTTTGCTTTTCTTTGATAAGAGATTGATTTTCATCTTTTAGAATTTTATTTTTATTGATTAATTTTTTGTGTTCTTCCATGAGTTCTAAAAATGCATCATGTAACTCTTCTACTGTAAAATTACATTTAAGTTCAGAATCTACCTCATCGTCATTGGCCATATGACAGATTTGGGCCGTCTCTTGTTGATCTTCCTCTTCCGAACTTGACTCCTCACTTTCGCTCCATGCAGCCATGAAGTTCTTCTTCTTAAGTTTTCTTGCCATCCACTTCAATTCCGGACAATCTATCTTGAAATGCCCGGGCTTGTTACAATCATAGCAAATTGGCGTTTTCTTTTCCTTTTCTTTGTCCTTGCCCTTTTCTTTGCTTGAGCTACCTTGAAGAAGGGCTTCCTTTTATGAAATTTCTTCTTTCCTCTCATGAATTTTTTGAATTTTCTTCCAAGCATAGCCATTTCTTCTTCATCATATTCCTCCTCATCATCAGATTCTTCTGATTCAGTTTTCTGTTTTGGAGTAGTAGACTTCAAGGCAATGGTCTTTCTTTTCTTGACCTCATCTTCTGAATTTTGCCTCATGGTCAACTCATGGATCATGAGTGATCCTAGAAGTTCTTCCAATTGTAATGTATTGAGGTCCTTTGCTTCTTGAATTGCTGTTACTTTGGCCTCCCAAACTCTTGGTAGAGACCTGAAAATTTTTCGCACTAAATCAGAGTTAGTATAAGACTTTCCTAGACTTTTTAGCCCATTTATGATTTCTGTGAATCGAGTAAACATTTCAGTTATGGATTCAGTGGACTCCATTCTAAACAGCTCATACTTATGAACTAATATATTTATTTTTGACTCCTTGACCTGATTAGTTCCTTCATGTGTGACCTCTAGTTTATCCCAAATTTCTTTCACGGAGATGCATGTAGATATTCTATTGAATTCACTTACATCTAGTGAACAGTAAAGTACATTTATTGCTTTTGCATTTAGTTGTGCTAGTCTTCTATGTTGGGGAACCCGCCCATGCCGCTGATATTTCAAAAAATTCAGATGGCAGCGGAATCGGCATAAGCGGGATCGACGTTCATCGCATGAACGTTGTTTTATGAACCGTTCGTAGTTAGATAAGAATTAAAACTTTTTAAACCTTTAGGAAGATCAGATCTTCACCTTGTGCGGGTAGATGATCACCGCAAACTGAAGTTCGTGGTCTAGGATGAAGGTTCGCTTGAAGCCGTTCAAGTGCCCGGCCTCTACGGGTATCCACACGAAGCAGTGATCCGATTAAAGCTCTCTTGTCTTCCCGGGGTGCTAGCTCCCTTGCAAAGACTTCTTTTGATGGCTGATTTCCTCTCTTTCAATCAACCCTTGATTGTGCTTGAGAGGAGGAAGAAGAAGGATGAAGAAGAGGAAGAAGAAGAATCCCCACGCAGCCTTCTTTTCTTCCCTGCGTTGGAACCAAGGAAGGAGGCCAAGGAGAGGTGCACGCCTCTTCTTCTTTTCCCCTTGCTGATGGCGGCTGAACCAAGGAAGGGAGAGGGGTGGCCACGTGATGGAAGAGGAGAGGGAGAGCTCATCTAGGGCGCCGGCCCCCTTTGCCCCTTTTTATAACCATCTTGGGCTTCTACAATCTAGGAGCCCTAGAGTTATTTCCTAAGAGGGGCTCTCTTCTCCCTTCTCCACATGGAAAAGTGAGGGGCATATCCCCTTCCTCATGGTAAACCCTAATCCACATTAAGTAGGGTTTGAAAAGCCCTAATGTGGTCAAGCCCTAATCCAATTAGGCTTAGCCCAAGGGTGAACCAATTAGGATCCAATCTAGGTAAGTCCTAATCCAATTAGAACTTAAATCAATTTTGACTTAATTGAACTCTTCAATCCTAATCCAATTAGGAGTCTTATTGATTCATTAGATTAATAATTAATTGTGACTTAAGAAACCCTAATCCAAATTAGGACATATTTGATTTTAGTCCTAATCCAATTAGGACTCTATTTGAATCCGAAGTCCTAATCCGATTAGGACTCTAGGAATCCTACTCCAAGTAGGAATCCAATTTTGATTCAAAATTTCTAATCTCATTAGGATTGTAGGAATCCTATTCCAAGTAGGAATCCCAGTCCTACTCCAACTAGGATTCCCAGTCCTAATCCAATTAGGACTCTAGGAATCCTACCCGAAGTAGGATTTGTGTTTAAGTCCAATTAATTAATTCCCTTTGTTCCTTCTTCAACTTCTTATCAATCAAATTGATTACTTGTGATTCCTAATCACGATTTCAACCATCGGATCGGTCAATACTTCTAGTGTGTGTGACTCCATAGGTTCTATTCTGACTGGTAGTGAGATATATTATGATCTCTATCACAATATCATTGAAAACTCCTTTCAATGGGTTGGAACGATTCCAACACAACTCGTTAGGGTTTATCGATCATCAAGATAATCCCTATGAGTCCCACCATCCACCAGTGACACCTAGCAGCATGTAGTGGCTACCCAGCAGAATGGAATGATGAACCTCTAGGTGCAGTTAACATGTGATACAGTCCTACTATCGTGGATCCCTACAGGACGGAGGTCATGGACAACTCGTCAAACCCCATCGTCTGTCATATGTCAAGATTTATTCGACTTGAGTTGGATAGTGGAAAACTCTTTTTCCACTTTATATTACTGCCCTGGCCAAGGTCTTAGAACTCAGTCTAACAAATCACATAGGATCACTCCTCTTCTATCAAGGTCGATAGATTCCTTATAGGTGCATACCCTACTCCTACAGTGAACCTACTGCAGCCAATCTACACTGCATGGACCCATATGGCTAGAGACCATGTATGTGTGCAGTCAAACTACAATAACCTCACCGTGAGTAGCCGAAGCACCGCAGGTCAAAGGACCAGTCACACTACTGCAACATCAAGCAAGTCACTGACGAGTGGATAGACATCCAAGTGACTTCTTGTCTTGGTCACGCTCAGTACCCTTGTTCTCTAACAAGCACCTGCACTATCATTTCAGTGTCCCTACACTGTGGACTCAAGTCTCGTCCATCCAGAAGGAAAGTGATCTGTGCACTGATCGGATCGATCACCGTCCTCGTGATGATCCATTGATCAGGAGCATTTAGAAATTAATCACCAATGATACATGGCTCAAATTCTCAACTCTTGAGAATATGTATCATCATCTTATTAATTTCTTGGACGATTCATAGACACATAAACAATATGAATGAAAAGATGCCTTTTATTTATTCAATAATAAATAGTCAAGTACAAAATTATGTCCCTAGAATCAAAAATGTGTCAGCCAAATTGGCTTCTAGGGCATACATCTAACAATCTCCCACTTGCACTAAAGCCAATTGGTCATATATCTTAGGCCCATCTTCTCAAGGTGGGCTTCAGTCTTTTGCTGACTCAGCTGCTTAGTGAACGGGTCTGCCACGTTATCCGCGGAGTCTACTCTCTGCACCTCTACATATTTCTTCTCCACATAGTCGCGTATGAGGTGAAAGCGCCGCTCTATATGCTTAGACTTCTGATGAGACCTTGGCTCCTTAGCAAGGGCTATGGCGCCATTATTATCGCAGTAGAGTGTTATGGCATCTGATGTCATCACGTCCAACTCTGCAATGAATTTCTTGAACCAGAAGCCTTCCTTAGCAGCTTCAGAGGCGGCGATGTATTCAGCTTCCATAGTAGAATCAGCAATGATCGGTTGTTTAGAACTCTTCCAATTTACCGTTCCACCATTGCACAAGAACACATATCCAGATGTTGACTTCCTGTCATCGACATCAGTCATGAAGTCTGAATCTGTGTACCCTTCTACCTTTAACTCTGATGATCCTCCAAAAACCAAGAATAAATCTTTAGTTCTTCTCAAGTACTTAAGAATATTCTTCACAGCTGTCCAGTGTTCTTCACCTGGATTCGACTGATATCTGCTTGTGACACTCACAGCAAGAGCTATATCAGGTCGTGTACACAGCATGGCATACATGAGGCTTCCTATTGCCGATGCATAGGGAATCTTGCTCATGCGTTGAATCTCTTCAGATGTGTTGGGGCACATCTTCTTGGAGAGATGAATTCCATGCCTAAGAGGTAAGAGACCCCTCTTGGAGTTTTCCATGCTGAACCTTTTCAGCACCTCCTCTATGTACATCTTCTGTGAAAGGCCAAGCATCCTTTTAGATCTATCTCTATAGACCTTTATTCCCAAAATATAGGATGCTTCCCCAAGGTCTTTCATGGAGAATTCTTTTGACAACCAGACCTTGACCGAGATTAGCATGGGAATATCATTCCCTATCAGGAGAATGTCATCTACGTACAGTACGAGAAAAACGACAGTACTCCTACTAACCTTTTTGTAAACACACGGTTCCTCTTCGTTTTTGATGAAATCAAACGTTTTGATTGCGTCATCGAAACGAGTGTTCCAACTCCGAGATGCTTGCTTTAGTCCATAGATGGACCTTTGCAGCTTGCAGACCTTGTGATCTCCATCACTGGAAGTGAAACCCAATGGCTGTTCCATATAGATATCTTCATCAAGATATCCATTCAGGAAAGCAGTTTTCACATCCATCTGCCAGATTTCATAATCATGAAATGCTGCAATGGCAAGCAATGTTCGGATGGATTTTAGCATGGCTACAGGTGAAAAGGTCTCCTGATAGTCAATGCCTTCGCGCTGACTATACCCTTTCGCCACAAGCCTTGCCTTATAGGTCTCTACCTCTCCATCCGAACCTATCTTTCTTTTGTAGATCCATTTGCATCCAATAGGTACAATACCTTCTGGTGGATCTACTAAGGTCCAGACTTGGTTGGAATGCATGGAGTCTAACTCTGACTTCATAGCTTCCAGCCATTTCTCGGAATCGATATCAGATATCGCCTCGTTGTAGGTTTTGGGATCCTGTATGTGATCCCTATCTCCCACTAGGAACATTTCCTCGGTATCCTCTTCTAGTATACCTAAGTATCTATCGGGAGGATGGGAGACCCTACTAGATCTACGAGGTGGTTGAGGGACATCGTGTACTGGCTCTTTATGAATGGGTTCTATAGGATCCATGACTCGTTGCTTTTCAGAGACTTTCTCTTCAAGCTCGATTTTCCTCCCACTGCCTCTATCAAGGATAAACTGATTTTCCAAGAAGATGGCATGACGGCTCACAAACACATTGTGATCCTCTGAGACGTAAAAATTGTATCCTAATGACTCTTTAGGATATCCTATAAAACGAGCACTTATGGTCCTAGCCTCTAACTTGTCCGCCTGTAGTCTCTTGACATGGGCCGGACATCCCCAAATCTTGAGATGACCCAGACTTGGTTTCTTACCATGCCATATCTCATACGGTGTGGTAGGAACGGATTTAGAGGGAACTCTATTCAATAAATAAATCGCTGTGAGTAAGGCATCTCCCCAAAGGAACATAGGTAAATCAGTGAAGCTCATCATGGACCTGACCATATCCAATAGGGTCCGATTCCTCCTCTCTGACACCACGTTGAGTTGAGGTGTACCCGGAGGTGTCCATTGTGAGACTATGCCGTTTTCTTTGAGATAGTCCCGGAATTCCCCACTAAGGTATTCTCCTCCTCGATCTGATCGAAGAGCCTTAAGAGGTTTTCCAGTTTGTTTTTCTACTTCATTCTTGAACTCTTTGAACTTTTCAAAAGATTCAGACTTGTGTCTCATAAGATACACATACCCATACCGTGAATAATCATCGGTAAAGGTAATGAAGTAAGAATAACGTCCCCTGGCTAGCACATCGAATGGGCCACATACATCTGTATGTATTAGGGTAAGTATTTTAGTGGTCCTCTCCCCATGTCCTACAAAGGGCAGTCTAGCCATTTTTCCTTGAAGACAGGACTCGCAAACTGGATATGACTCGGAAGTCAATGAGCCTAAAAGCCCATCTTTATCCATTTTGTTCATTCTGTCCTCTCCAATATGGCCAAGCCTGAGGTGCCACAAATATCTTTGGTTTATCTCATCTCTAGATCTTTTGGATCCTTTGGCACTCACTTCTTGCTCGGTAACATTCACAGATACATTCATATGTAAATGATAGAGACTGTCGATCATGAAACCACGTGCAACTATTTTATTTCTGAAATAAATAGAACAGCAGTCTTTGTCAAATGTAAAAACATGACCTTCCTGTGCTAGACATGAAACAGAAATCAAATTTCTGCTAGCAACAGGTACATAATAGCAGTCTCTAAGTATTAAACTAAATCCAGACGGTAGTCGCAGATGGTAGGTGCCCACAGCCACAGCAGCAACTTTTGCCCCGTTGCCAACCCGAAGGGTTACCGCACCTTCCGCCAGCCTTCTACTTTCCTTTAGACCCTGCATGGTAGTGCACAGATGAGCACTAGAACCAGAATCTATAACCCAACTAGAAGTAGAAGAAACCGTTAGATTAGTTTCAATTATGAGCAAGTCTATACCTTCTGAAGGTGTGTCACCTTTCTTGTTCTTCAGGCTCTCGAGGTATGAAGGACAGTTTCTCTTCCAGTGGCCTTCGACATTGCAGTGGAAACATTTTCCTTTGTCGTTAGCCTTTTTCTTTTGAACTTCCTTCTTTGGCTTCTTGTCTTTCTTCTGCTTCTTAGCAGGCTTCTTTTTCTTCCAAGTAGACTTTCTCTTGGAACCAGAAGTCAACTCAGCAGCAAGGACATTGCCCCTGGAACCTTTCAAGGCTCCCTCAGCAGTTACCAACATGTTGATTAGTTCAGTCTTAGTGCATTCAATCTTATTCATGTGGTAGTTTACTATAAACTGACCAAATGAATCAGAAAGTGACTGTAGGATCAAATCCACTTGTAATTCCTTGTGCATGTCCATACCAAGCTTCTCAAGCTCCTCTAGATCCTTGATCATAGTCAGACCGTGATCATGGACAGACTGCCCTTCGCGCATCTTCGTCTTGAAGAGCCTCTTGGACACTTCAAAACGAGCTGTGCGACTCTGCTCACCATACAACTCTTGCAGGTGTGCCAGTATGTCCCTAGCAGTCTTCTTATTTTCATGCTGGCATTGGAGTTCATTAGACATGGATGCCATCATATAGCATTTTACTCTAATGTCATCATCCAACCACTTTTTATGCATCTCACGCTGAACATCAGTAGGACGTGTTGGTAGTGTGGGGATATCTGAATCGAGTATGTAGCCTATTTTCTCACAGTCCAAAATAATTTTGAGATTTCTAAGCCAGTCCTTGTAATTGGTTCCGGTCAGTCGGTTGGTCTCAAGAATACGGGTCAAAGGGTTTGAAGCTGACATTGTATCTGCAGAGAGTAAAGATTCTAGTTAGACTTTTGTACTTGATCCTAATCTGTTCTAAGGTCTTTTAGAACAAATGTAACTCCCACTATTTTCTCGAATTCCTCACACTCCCCTGGTAGAAAAACGGAAATCCCACACGACTAGGGTTTCTAGTGGGTACTGCGGTCCCACCGATTTACATGCCACCTCACCTAACAGTTATTGGCGACACATAGATTGATGAATGTACAACTCTTGTACAATGCTTCTCAAGCATGTTGCAGTGTAACTTGGTCTCTAAGCCATGAAAACCTCACCTAACAGTTATTGGTCCCATTTCTTAGTTAAGTCAGACCCACCGTATAACCGTAGGAATAAAGTCGTCATTGGGTCCTCACCTAACAGTTATTGGTGCCCAACCCCACCTTTACCCTACAACATCTCATGTCTATAGAGAGGTCCAGCCCCCCGATGCAACTTGACCACTGTGTCCAGCCGAGACAAATCAACATCAGAAAGGCCTTAGCAGCTCTACTACAGTGGAAGACCTATTGACTTAATATTGGTTAATCAGGTCTTAGTGTTTGCAACTTGAGCCCTTCATAAGAGGTAATCGAACAATTGGCCAGGTAAGCAGGTGGGAGGCTCCCCTTACTCAGAGAGTAAGGTCCTAATTAAGTAACCACCTTTCATGCTTTCCTAGACACCAATTAGATCAATTAATCTAATATGACTTGCTCATGTCGGTTCACTCTCGACTTGATTGAGGAGGTTTTGATTTAGGTCTCAATTGGGTTTGCTACATCACATGTAAACCTATCTATCCGACTCGCATTCACATCACATGCAAACGGTACATCACAGGCAGTTATAATCGCAGCATCAAATAAAGTTAAACCTTGAATAGGTGATGATCATGGATTCTAATTAGGTCGTATTACAAGCACATGCACATCAATCGATCAAGTGGTCTTCAACTCTTGAATTGGTTCCAAGCCTCCTTGATTCGATCCTTGATCAACTCTTGATCCCATCGCCATCAACCGCTTAGATCACCTTTCATCTCATGCCTTTGCTTCAACTTGATCGTTGATGTACATCACATCACAGAAATACAACCAGATGTAAAATAAAAATAAAAATAATTTACATCTCCTTTTAGGAGGCACGCAGGCCTCTCAAAACATCAAATAAGATGCATGCAAGCATCTGAAAAATTACATGACATCGCAGATCACATCGCAGGTCATTACATTTGATACCAAAAGGGTTTGAATCCTATGATCATCACCGTATGCAACAATTATAATTTTCAGATCTGAAAACTAACTGATTATATCATGGCATAGGTCGCTGATCATGCTAATCATGATTCTAAACTTTGTAATCCCATTAACAATACAATTAGAATCATCTTTTTATCACATAAAAATCAGCATGCAAAAAATCAGCACCCCTGAAAAATCTGCATGCAGAATTTTTCAGCATGCATGATCATTCAATTTTCAGATCTAATAAGCCTTTATATAATTAATTCTTACCTTAATCTACGAAGCCTAGGCTCTGATACCACTGTTGAGTTGAACCCGCCCATGCCGCTGATATTTCAAAAAATTCAGATGGCAGCGGAATCGGCATAAGCGGGATCGACGTTCATCGCATGAACGTTGTTTTATGAACCGTTCGTAGTTAGATAAGAATTAAAACTTTTTAAACCTTTAGGAAGATCAGATCTTCACCTTGTGCGGGTAGATGATCACCGCAAACTGAAGTTCGTGGTCTAGGATGAAGGTTCGCTTGAAGCCGTTCAAGTGCCCGGCCTCTACGGGTATCCACACGAAGCAGTGATCCGATCAAAGCTCTCTTGTCTTCCCGGGGTGCTAGCTCCCTTGCAAAGACTTCTTTTGATGGCTGATTTCCTCTCTTTCAATCAACCCTTGATTGTGCTTGAGAGGAGGAAGAAGAAGGATGAAGAAGAGGAAGAAGAAGAATCCCCACGCAGCCTTCTTTTCTTTCCTGCGTTGGAACCAAGGAAGGAGGCCAAGGAGAGGTGCACGCCTCTTCTTCTTTTCCCCTTGCTGATGGCGGTTGAACCAAGGAAGGGAGAGGGGTGGCCACGTGATGGAAGAGGAGAGGGAGAGCTCATCTAGGGCGCCGGCCCCCTTTGCCCCTTTTTATAACCATCTAGGGCTTCTACAATCTAGGAGCCCTAGAGTTATTTCCTAAGAGGGGCTCTCTTCTCCCTTCTCCACATGGAAAAGTGAGGGGCATATCCCCTTCCTCATGGTAAACCCTAATCCACATTAAGTAGGGTTTGAAAAGCCCTAATGTGGTCAAGCCCTAATCCAATTAGGCTTAGCCCAAGGGTGAACCAATTAGGATCCAATCTAGGTAAGTCCTAATCCAATTAGAACTTAAATCAATTTTGACTTAATTGAACTCTTCAATCCTAATCCAATTAGGAGTCTTATTGATTCATTAGATTAATAATTAATTGTGACTTAAGAAACCCTAATCCAAATTAGGACATATTTGATTTTAGTCCTAATCCAATTAGGACTCTATTTGAATCCGAAGTCCTAATCCGATTAGGACTCTAGGAATCCTACTCCAAGTAGGAATCCAATTTTGATTCAAAATTCCTAATCTCATTAGGATTGTAGGAATCCTATTCCAAGTAGGAATCCCAGTCCTACTCCAACTAGGATTCCCAGTCCTAATCCAATTAGGACTCTAGGAATCCTACCCGAAGTAGGATTTGTGTTTAAGTCCAATTAATTAATTCTCTTTGTTCCTTCTTCAACTTCTTATCAATCAAATTGATTACTTGTGATTCCTAATCACGATTTCAACCATCGGATCGGTCAATACTTCTAGTGTGTATGACTCCATAGGTTCTATTCTGACTGGTAGTGAGATATATTATGATCTCTATCACAATATCATTGAAAACTCCTTTCAATGGGTTGGAACGATTCCAACTCAACTCGTTAGGGTTTATCGATCATCAAGATAATCCCTATGAGTCCCACCATCCACCAGTGACACCTAGCAGCATGTAGTGGCTACCCAGCAGAATGGAATGATGAACCTCTAGGTGCAGTTAACATGTGATACAGTCCTACTATCGTGGATCCCTACAGGACGGAGGTCATGGACAACTCGTCAAACCCCATCGTCTGTCATATGTCAAGATTTATTCGACTTGAGTTGGATAGTGGAAAACTCTTTTTCCACTTTATATTACTGCCCTGGCCAAGGTCTTAGAACTCAGTCTAACAAATCACATAGGATCACTCCTCTTCTATCAAGGTCGATAGATTCCTTATAGGTGCATACCCTACTCCTACAGTGAACCTACTGCAGCCAATCTACACTGCATGGACCCATATGGCTAGAGACCATGTATGTGTGCAGTCAAACTACAATAACCTCACCGTGAGTAGCCGAAGCACCGCAGGTCAAAGGACCAGTCACACTACTGCAACATCAAGCAAGTCACTGACGAGTGGATAGACATCCAAGTGACTTCTTGTCTTGGTCACTCTCAGTACCCTTGTTCTCTAACAAGCACCTGCACTATCACTTCAGTGTCCCTACACTGTGGACTCAAGTCTCGTCCATCCAGAAGGAAAGTGATCTGTGCACTGATCGGATCGATCACCGTCCTCGTGATGATCCATTGATCAGGAGCATTTAGAAATTAATCACCAATGATACATGGCTCAAATTCTCAACTCTTGAGAATATGTATCATCATCTTATTAATTTCTTGGACGATTCATAGACACATAAACAATATGAATGAAAAGATGCCTTTTATTTATTCAATAATAAATAGTCAAGTACAAAATTATGTCCCTAGAATCAAAAATGTGTCAGCCAAATTGGCTTCTAGGGCATACATCTAACATTCTATCACTCTCATTCCAATCCATTTCTGGTTTGGGAATGATTGTTCCCTCTATACTAATTATGGGTGTGTGTGGTCCTCTAGTTATGATATTTCACAATTCATAGTCTAGAGCTTGAATGAATATCCTCATCCTAGCTTTCCAGTATGTGTAATTTGAGCCATTAAATAGAGGAGGTCTATTCGTGGATTGCCCCTCACTCATAGAACATCCTACTTGGGTTGTCATGATCTTTGTCTCTTGATTGTGAGATCAACAAATACTATGTGAGCACCTTGCTCTGATACCACTTGTTGTCCAAGATGACAAGCCAAGAGGGGGGGGGGGGTGAATTGGTTTCTTTAAATTTTTACTATCTTAATTTAGTCAATCGATGAGTGAGTGAAGTTTAAGAACAATACACAATGCAAACACACAAGAAGTATAGTGGTTCGGTGCTCTTCTAAGCACCTACGTCCACTTTCAAAGCGATTCCTTGAAAATTCACTATAATTCCGTGGATTACAGTTGGATTGTTTTCCGGGCTCACAATCCAAAAACCTTTACACTTTAGTTTTCCGGGATCACCAAGAACCTATGTTGGTTTTACGGGCTCACCAACGAACCTTCATAATTAATTTTACGGGCTCACCAAGAAACCTACACCGTTGGTTTTACGGGCTCACCAACAAACCTTTACAAGGTGATTAAAGAGAAGAAGAAAGTTGAAACTCCTAAATGAGCAAGTATAATAATTATAAGCTACAAAGAAGAGTTTAGAATATAGTTATCGCTTGATGAGACTTCTCTCTTCTTTGTCAAGAATGCTTAACTCTTCAGGGGTGGATGGAGCTCTTAATGTCTCTTGGAATCTGCTCAACCACTTCCTTTTAACTCTTTGAATGAAGCACTTGGATGAAGAAAGTTAGGAATCTTGTCTTTCTTGGGTAAGCTTTGATATTTTTCAAAAGTCTCTTTCCTTTGATGAATAGTGTCCCTTTAAATAGTTTTTCTCATCCATTGGACACCCCCCATTGGTTAGATTTCAAAAACTAGCCGTTACTTGCTGTTGGGAGGACAAAAAGTACTTCTGCAGAACTAGCCGTTATGCTTCTACCCGTGCTTGGGTCGACCCAAACTTTCCTGGGGTCGACTCAAACCACTATTCATCAAACTTGGGGTCGACTCAACTTTCACTGCGGTCGACCCAACTTTCACTGGGATCGACTCATGCTACATTGGGGTCGACCCTCTCAGGAAACACAGAACCTTACATTTCAGCCGTCTATCACTTGGGTCGACTCAACTCTTTTTGGGTCGACTCAAAGTTCAGGTGGGTCGACTCAATTTTCATTGGGGTCGACCCTTTCAAGGATTTCAGAAAATCAATTTTTGAATGACACAGCCTTTGGGTCGACTCATGTTCAGTTTGGGTCGACTCAGGGTGGGGTCGACTCAAGTTTCATTGGGGTCGACCCTCTCAGGGATTTCAGAGACTTGTTTTCATGAGGCTTGAAGATGGGGTCAACTCAACTTTCACTTGGGTCGACCCAAGTACTATTCTTCCGTGCCATTTTTGCAGAAGTATGCCTGATGGTTCCTTGATGTGCCGGGGTCGACTCCACCAATCTTGGGGTCGACTCATTCGACATTTTGTTGCAACTTAAGGTTAGATTCATCCATATAGTCAATGAAATATACTTCAAGCAATTTTGAATATATGTCATGGTGGTGCTACATACTCTAAATAATGAAAATTACTACCGTCCACTTAAGAGTACGTTTTACTTAAAACTTTGCCGAGTTGGAATTTAGAATTCACTATCCCTTTTCTATCGCAAATTTTATCTCATTGGTAATCATTGAAGTACATCTTGATCTCATTCTTCTAATATACCGTGGGTGACGAACTTAGTAATGATGTATCATATTACCTTATAATATCTAATTAGATATTTCCTTAATGGTTGTGTTAATCATCAAAATACCACTATCATTCTCAAAGTAGCAACCATACTCATTTTTGTCCTTTAATATACTTCAAGTACAAATAGCCCTTCTTCTAACTGCTTGTACCGCTCACACATCTAAACCATATACTAAGGCTCCCATAGATGTAGAGGACTGCGACTTTGATACCAACTGATTTGATCTGATCAAGTGAGAATTCCATCACAGAAGAGCATGGCTCTGATACAAACTTAATCCGATCGAAGAGAAGAAAGATTTTATTCAACCCACTTAACTCGAATCTTTCAAAAGAAAAATAGAAGATGGAAGGAATCATGAAAGTAGGACTTAAAGTCTCCTTTTTTTTATTAATTCTTAAAAACTTGAGATTCATAGCCTCAATTTATAATGTGAGATCCACCCCAACATAATTTGGGTCGGATTCCTCTTTTGTAAACCTAGTAGGACTTTTTTTTATAAAATAGATATCTTTAGTAGAAATTTTCTAGAATAAACTAAAAATTTTGAAGAGATAGATCTCCACTTCTACATCAACTTTGCTTTTGTCGCTTCGCTCGATTCTTCTCAAATAAAAAGCTACGCTTAGTCAAAGTCTTATTCGAAAAAAAAAAAATTTCATTTTGAACAACCTATTTTAGGGTCTAACAATGAAATTTCATCATAATTCAATCTTCTAGTTATAGATCTCGAAAAGATACCCAATTTTTTTAAAAAAGATTATCTCAATCGGGCATCGTATGACCAAGTTATGGCTTCCAAAAATTTGGTTGCGACTTAGCTTTCCGTATGGCAGATTTCGCTCTTGAATCCTGTCTAACCTCGCTCATAGTGGTCAAAGTGGTCTACATCGAGTTTAGTGATCTTTCTGAATACTCATAGTAGCCAAAGTAATCCACTTCGAGTCTCGTGGTCCTCTTGGATATCTGTAATATCTAAAGTATTTTATATCGAGTCTAGTGATCCTCCTAAATACTCGTAGTGGCCAAAGTATTTCACATTGAGTTTAATGATCCTCTTGGATACTCGTAATGGTCAAAGATCTATATTGAGTTTGGTGATCCCATTGGATACTCGTAGTGGCTAAAATGATCTACATTAAGTCCAGTGATCCTCATGCATCACTTATTTTTTTAGCAGCTAGCGAAGGTTAGTCTTTTATGACATTAAAAAGGTTAGTCTCATCTCGAGTTTATTTGCAAAATTAAAAAGGTTTTGTATGGTCATAAGCAGGCGCCCATAGCATGGTATGAAAAAATTGTAAAGTTTTATTATTTTGTAGCTATTCTTTATCTTCCGTAGACTAGTTTTTTTATGAAGCACACTAGTAAAGGTATAGTGATTATTTGCTTCTATGTTGATAATTTAATTATTATCTGTGATGATGTTGACTAGGTTTGTAATGTTCGTGGGTAGCTATATATCTATACAGTTTGAGATAAAGGAATTTGGTGCATTGAAATATTTCTTTAGAATTGAAGTAGCTAAGTTTAAGAATGGCTATTTTATTTGTTAGAAAAAAAAATACTCTTGATTTATTGAATAAGTATGGATTAGCTAATTGTAAACATATACGTATAACAATTAAATTAAATTTAAAGTTAAGCAAAGAGCAAAGGAAACTTTTTAATGATCTTACCATATATAGATAGGTTGTGAGTAGTTTAATTTATTTGACTATCATCATGCCAGTTATTTCTTATGAAGTTGGTCTTGCTAATTGATATATGCAGCATCCTTAGCAGCCACATTTTGTTGCAGTTTTATGGATCCTAAGGTATATTGTTAAGACTATCTATTATAGTATTTTATATACTAATAATTATTCAATCAAGTTAGTAGGCTTTATAGATATAAACTATGCTGGTGATGTACACACATGTAGGACTTGTCAGGATTAAACGTTACCATTACACCAAAAGCAATTGCTGTTAGTGAAGGCGCAGCTCTATTTTCTTAACCAAGGCAGCACAAAGCACCCACCACTTTGGTGCCAAGGGTTCTCGAGTCAAAGGGTGGTGCTGCACCCCACCTGGGCCAACAATCACTCCCCCAGTACTAGCCTGTGCTTGGGAAAACTCGAATCCGCGACCTCAGGCTTTGATACCAACTGTCAGGATCAAATGCTACCATTACATCAAAAGCAATTGCTGTTAGTAAAGGCGCAGCTTTATTTTCTTAACCAAGGCAGCGCAAAGCACCCACCACTTGGGTGCCACGGGTTCTCGATTCAAAGGGTGGTGTTGCACCCCACCTGGGCCAACAGGGCTCCCACTGGTTATTCTTTTAGCTTGGGATCTAGTATTATTTCTTGGTATAGTAAGAGACAACATACTAATTCATCTTCTACAAAGATAGAGTATTGTGCAGCTGTGATGGCAATTTAGGAATTGACTTGGCTCATGAGATTGCTTGATGATTTAGGTCAAGACACTAATTATATTATTCCTCTTTATTGAGTGCTCCGATGGGTAAGGAATCTGATGTTTCATGGGAGGACAAAGCACATGGAGGTTCATCATTGCTTTATTAGAGAGAAAATTAATGATAAAGAAGTTGATTTGTTTGTTGGTTCCATAAAAGATTAGCTAGTGGATATCTTCACCAAGGTTTGGCAGTCAAACGGTTTAAAGATTTGGACAATAAGCTCGGTGTTGTTGGCATGGACTTCGCAATGAAGGAGAGTGTTGAAAATCGTCGCTTGTTTATAATGAAATTCTATTCATAGTTTTATTTTACTTAGTTATTCTATCTAAAATAGACATTGTTGTCCTTTAATGATTATCAAGGTTTGTCTTTTAGTGGTAGTGGCACCGAGCCTATGTGGGGCATCTTTTAAGGGGCAATATGAAGTGTTCATATGTGGAATGAGAAAGAAAGGGAGAGAGAGCGGGACACATCCTTATGGCATCCTTGTAGTAGTGAGTAGCTGGACTTCTATTTTTAAATTAAAAATTTTGTTTTCTCTCTCAAATTTTTTTCTTTCTCTTCTTAAACTTTTTCTTCCTGTATTTCTTCCCTACTATTTTTTTGGGATATTTTTTCTAAATCTTGGGCCGCCATGATCGATCTACTCTAGATAGCGTTCTACAAAGCATTCATCCTATATAGATCACATTTGGTGATCAAATAATATCCTTTATAAAGAGAGAGCAATCCATTCATCCTCTTCATGATCATGTGTTAGAACGAGCTATCGACAAACATAGCGATATTTACTGATGTTGCATGGTTTAGAAGGAGACATTGCAGATTCCTTATCAACTACATGATAGGAAAGTTGCTGCTAAACCAAGATTGAATGTTGAAGGAACATTAATTGCATTCCCGGTATTGAAAGATGCGACGATCAAAGAAGTGTTCATAAACCAGACTAAAGAGGAGCGCTTTCCATTGATAGAAAGACAGTCTTTACCTTAGTTCTCTCCTATGTTCTCCCCAATAATTTACACCAAAGACCTTCCTATATTCATTTCACCCTCAGCCACCATGGTAGGTCGTGGGCTCTTTAATGTTGGACCCTTGTGAATCTCATTCTTTGGTGGGATTTTGGCTACGCGTCCACTCATGGACTTGGATATTGTATGTTTTCTTTTCTTCTTGTTTTTTTTTTAGCAAAGGTGTTGTAGGTTTAATTTTGGATGGTATTATGGGTTTTGGTAATTTAGTTTTCTTATTTTGGTGATGTTAAGTGGGTGGAATCCACCTAGTATTTATAGATCTTACGAGGCTTATGACATGGATGATGGTCTTTGATATTTTATAGTGGTCATTATGATGTTTATTGTTAGAGAGTTTGGCTTCAATGTTGTCTAAACTATAAATTGGATCAATTGGTATTAACAAACTCTATGTATAGAAGTCACTTTCACAACACTAAGTTCTACAGGCTATGTGATTTATTGGGTTCAAGGGATTTTGTAGCCAGCAAAAAGTATATTAGCACTAATAAATAGCTTACCACTTTTGGGCAAGGAGTCTTCGATGTAAAATTGCTAAGAAATTATTTTACTCTAAGAGATCACAAGTAGGCATTTCAATTTAGTACTCAGAAATATGATGTCTTTGAAGCAAGAGTCCATGTAGTTATCGAAATCTGAAAGTGATGGTCCAATCTTGTGTTAGGACAACCTCATTTTTACCATCATGTCAAGATAATTTTGATGGTTAAGTTTTTAATAATCAGCATTGCTATGATGTAAAATAGAATTAAGAATAAATTATAAAACTCTTCTCGAGATTTATGTTTATTACATTTATACTTAGTAATTTATGAAACTGACATTTATGCTGAGTTCAATTAATAGCATTGGTAAATTCGTTTACTTCATATGAAAAATTAAAGTTGCTTTTGAATGAAGAGGAGGATACATATATTTTTATATGTTTTTGGATGGCTGTTATGCTATGTAAAATTATTTTAATTATTTTTTATTTTTTTAAATATAATATTTAAATTTATTTAAAGTTAACTGTTTGGCTAACATTCTGTTATGCGCTAAAGTATTAGATAAAAATAAATTTTAGAGAATAAACATAGATTTTTGGACATAAATATAATTTATCTTTAATCTTATTTTTTTAAATTTATTTTATAATTTAGTATTTTTTCTAGTCAACTATCGTTTAATTATCGGTAGAAATCTTTTAGCGTAATTCATGGCGCACACATCCGGCTTTATGTGGAAAAGGATAAGCAACAATATTATCAAAATCATTCGATTCCACTCGGTAAGAATATGTCCTATCTGATTTTGGGGAGTGCCCCGATAACAAAAGACAAAAAAAGGATTGGAAATTATCTCGATCCATGATGTATATTGTACTGAACTAATCGTTCGCAGCACGGGTGTTATGCTGCGTCGAGGATTATTTCGTCTCCTCAGAGGAGCGGCTCTCCAAGCGATCGCCCAAATTCCCCTAAAACCCTAGCCTCTCGATCGTAACCCTAGATGGACGGCCACTCCGCCGCCCCCGTCCGGTCGCGGAGCTCCCAGTCCCCGTCCCCCTCCCACTCCGCCTCGGCCTCCGCCTCCGCCTCCAGCTCTGTCCACCACAAGCGCAAGTTCCCGGGTGCCGCCGCCCCCACTGCCGCGGCGGCGGCGGCGGCGGCGGCCGCGGCGGCCCCCTTCTCCCTCTCCGACACAGGTGCCCTCACTTCGAACGACGACCTCGACAGCATCAGCGCCCGGGAGGAGGAGGAGGACACCGAGGAGGAGGAGGAGGAGGAGGAGGAGGAGGAGGAGGAAGAGGAGGAGGAGGAAGATAATGACTCCATGAGGGCCTTCACTGCTGCCCGCCTCGAGGCCCCCGGTGGCGTCGGCTCCAGCAACCCGAGGAGCGCGAAGCCGCCCAAGGCCGAGAATCCCTCGATCAAGGTTGAGCCTTCCGGCGGAGGGCTTTCAGAGATTGGAGTGAAGGATGAGCGCGGAGCCACGGGCTCGTCAGGTCAGCAGAATGCAGCTGCTGCGGCAAGCCTGATGCCGGGAATTGTTGTGAAGGAGGATACGGTGAAGGGGTTATTCACCGAGAACATACAGGCCAGCGGGGCTTACAGTGCCAGAGAGGAAGGGTTGAAAAGAGAGGTATTTCTTCTTGCATTTAGTTTTCTACCCTTTTCTTTTCTTGTCCCCTTGCTATCATGCTTAAATTAGACAGAACAATCATTTAAGTAATGCATCCAACAAGGACTTGTATGAAAGCTCCCATACTTAAGAAATTAGATAGTTTAAACCGTGATTTACTGTTGTCATTAGATAGTTTTGAGTTCATGTGGGTAAGATCAGATGTTACTTAACATGGAGGTTAGAATTCCTTTAATCTCAAAAATTGAAAGCAGAACATTATGAAACCCTTTTTTGTTAGTGGTCCTAGACGGAGAAGGTGATTGTGAAGTTACGGAGATAATGTTAAGACCTAAATTTCAGTCCATAGATATTAATCACTGTTTGTAATTCTGTGGTTAGCGACTTCTTCACAATGTTACCTTCATGTAAATTATACTTTTTACCTGTACAAGAAATCTTTACAGGACAAGGGATTTGAAGAATCGAAAAGAAACAACGGACATAATTTATGTGATGAAGTTTCAGGAAAAAAATCAAAAACAAAATTGTGGCTCCAATCAATATCATGGACAAGAGATACTATGAAGTGATTGATTTCTAAACTCAATTTTACAGAACAATAGAGCGATAGATGAAGACACATATAATATGACCACAAGTTATGATGCACGTGCATATGCATATGACTTAAAAATTTAGATTCATGATATCTTAAATAAATTCTGAATTCTAAAAAATTGATAATAACTAATTTATAATTTTCCTAGTGCATTATTTCTCACCTTTCATCTCGTGGTTCAGAAGTATCTCCCTTCCTCTTCCTTTAAAAGTTCTTAGAGTCCAAATATACTAAGTTATCTTTTTTAAAAGTTTTGAATTCTTTCATTCTTGATAAATTGGAATTTTCTCATCTGTTGATTTGAAGTTAGCATGAGTAGGTCTGTTCTTAGGTACCGTCTCTCCTCCTTTTTTTTTCATTTTTTCAAGTCTAGCAATATTATAAGTCTACCATGTTTTATACTTTTAAGAAGGAAATCCAATTAGGCTTGTTATACAAATATTTGATCTTTACTTTAGATCTTTAATGAACTAATTTGATTAGGGTTATTTTTGGAATTGAAGAATTGAGAAATTAAGCTGCTTTTATATAGTTTAAGGATTACTGTTTGATGGATGAAGTGGAAAGGTTCTATTGGGGTGCCATCAAATGGTTACTTAATGTGGTGATGTGAGGGAAAAGTTTATAAAATGATTATAAGGACTTTTAGTGTTGTATTATTTAGAATGTTGTGCAGTGTACTGGTTTCAAAGAAATAAGTTGAATGCAGCATATGAGAAAATTGAGATGGATGTATGGTAAAATTAAGAAATAAAATGTTATTTTAGTATATTAGAGGAGTCTCAAGATATTTTACAAGCAAAAATTAATTATAGAATTGTTCACAAATAGCATGAGGGTTGTAATTCTTGCCATTTGTACAACCTATGGAGGATTATAAAGATCACCTTCTTTTCTTTTTTGATTTGGAGAAACCTCAGAGAAAGCTCCCTGTCCCTCCTCTTTCAAACACCATGATTTCTCCAGACTCTATTTTCCAAGAGGAAAGATTTGCCTTATCAACATTATGCTAAAACCTAGCAAAAGCTAGATGAGTATTCCCAACATCAGTAACTTGAAATCATTATGAATATGTTGGAAGTAATACATATTTGAAATTCAGTACTCTGTGTAGTGGTAAGTGAAAACAACACTACTTTCTTATAAAGATCTTAATGTTGCATTCTAGACTTCTCTGAAATAGGTTACTTAAGTTAACACATGTATAATTTAAGCACATCATAGCTTTTCCCTTCTCAAATTAATGTCTAGCTTTGATTTTTAACTTTAACATAATGTATTAAAAATGGATAGTGGGCATGTGAGGCCTAGGCCATTATGGCCCAGACCTAGCAAGGCTCGCCACAAGGCGGTGCCTTGCATGGTGGAAGTGGGAGAGGGGCCTTCTGGCTTTCTATCCGGGAGACAAGAGAGGGGCCACACACCCTTCTCTTCCTTGTGGAAAAAAAACAAAGAAAGAAGAAGATAAACAACGTGATGGATGCTTTGTTCTTCTTGTTCTTCTTCTTCCTCCTATCGTGACCACCCCAACCTAGCTGATGCTCCCTCTCGCTCTCTACATGCTCTCTCTCACACACTCTCTCTCGCTCCTACTCTCTCTCTCTCATCTCTTTCCCTCTCTTGTGCTAGAATTTCCTCTCCCTCCCATGCCGTGTTCGACATTGTCTGCTGCTTCTCTCTCCTTGCACCCTTAGCCACTGGTAAGTCTCCCTCCTCCTTTGTTTTTTTTCTTCTTTTAAAGAGCTTTAAAAAGGAGATTAGTATAGGACTTTGTCTCCCTATTTCCACGGTGGCCGGAGATCGTGTCGTGGTGGCCGGAGGTGGTGCCGCGGGTAGTGGCTGTAGGCTGACCACGTGCATGTTTCCTTCTGCTCTTAGATGAAAAAAAACAAAAATAGGAAAAGAAAGAAGAAGAAAAAATAGGAAAAGAAAGAAGAAAGAAGAAGAAAAAGAGAGGAGAAGAAGAAAGAAAAGAAGAAAAGGAGGGTGACAAGCATCTCTTTTCCTTCCCCTCTTTTTTGTAAAAAGCCCAAAAAGGAAGAAAGAAAGAAGAGGAGGGCTGTCACCACCCCCTCTCTTCTCTTTCTCCCTCTTTATTTCGTGGAACCAAAAGAAATAAAAAGAAGAAAAATAGAGAGAAAAGGGGGAGTTATTTTCTTCCTCTCCTTGTGTGTGTGCGATTGCATGTATAAGGTTGTACAACAAGGAGGCCCCCACAGTGTCGCCTCTTGTCACACTAAGCATGAGTTGTAGCATAGACATGAGAATAGTAACCATTTTCCTGTTATAATAGTCCTAGGCTAGAAAATCGGAACTTTCGAATTTTGGCAAAAATTTTAGAATTATATTGGAAATATAGCTCTAATTTGATGTTTGTGTGATTTGGAGGATGGTTAGGTTCCAACAAGTCCTAGTGAAGTGATTAGATTATTTGAGTTCTCGGCATCCGCGATGTAGGTAGCATGTACGTTCTATATTATTGTCTAAATTAATTATGTAAATAGTTATCATGATTCCAAATGAATTAAATAGGAAGTTTATGATTATATGAGATCTGAGTTATCATTATGTTTCTATTGATTAATCGCATGATTGAATCATCATTATGGATTAAATCTGTAAGTTTAGTGGAAGAACTTATAGTGATATCATAAAAGTAATGAATACTGGATCTATATATATATATATGTGTGTGTGTGTGTGTGTGTGTGTATTACTTGACTTTGAGCATGACTGCGTATAGAATCAGACTTGATTACATGTCTCGCCATGGCGGTAAGCATGGGGACCCTACCATGGGGGTCAACATGGCGTGTCCCTGCCACAGGGGATATATGTGGTGACACTACGACGGGGATAAGTATGGCGTGACCTAAACTGCAGGGGCTCAGTGCGGTTGCGTGATCATTATTCTGATTGAGAATCTAGACTACAACGGTTATATGTGAGGGCCCCGCCATGGGGTAAGCATGGCATGACCTATGTTGCAGGGCCTAAATGCGGTCATAGTTATTGACTGTAGAGCAGAAATTGTAAATTGGATACCCGGGTATAAGTATGTGTATAGATTGATGTATCAATATATAAATATATGCATAGTATAATCTTAAGACTTGGATAATTTTTCTCCGATTTCAGTGATTCATTTATTCTATGTATAATATTGAAAAGGTGAAATGTATCATGTTACTATATGACTATTGTTAAAACCGATTATCATAAAGTAACCTATACAGATTTGTCATGTTTGTATGATTTGATTAAGCTGCATTGTATAATTTAATTTTATTTAATTCTATAAAGTGAATTTGTTACTTACTGAGCCGTGAAGCTTATAATGTTTACTTATATTTTTTAGATCTAGGGATTAAATTTTGGGGGGTGCGAGTATCAGCATTTTGGGGCATGTATATAGAGGCAAGGCCAACTTGTAGTTGTTAGATATAGTTCTTTGGATCGGTCTGTATATTAATGTGTCATATGTGGATTATGTATAAACAGGTTAAATACTAAAATTTTGAGATGTAAGGATAATACTTAGTTATTTTTGATAAAAACCACTATATGTGTATGGAATATATTATTTTCCAAATTATATTAGATTGATTGATAGGTAGAATGCCTTGTATGCTTATAGGGTCATTCCTTGTGAGCATGTGGCGGCTATTCATGCCCTCGAATTGTGATTCTGGGGCCGGGGGCATGACAACTAGAGTGGTATCAGTGCAGTTAGGTTCTATTTATAGGAATTTATTTAGATCTTAGGAGATGACATACGTTGAGTGTAGGTGGGGTAGTCACTAGATGCTAGAATATAAGTTCTATCTATTATGTTATAAGTGGTTAATAACTTTAAATCTTAGTTTCTTGGAATCATTATAAAGAACTTTTGGTTGTTGTTTCAGTGTGGATTAGAAATGGCATCCCATCGTATTAAGAAGGTTGCCCAAATTGTTGATGACACTCATATGGAGGAACCTTCAAATCAATGGGCTAACAACACCGGTTAGCAAGAGGGTGCTACAACCTCTACTGAAAATATCCAGATTGATCAAAAATAACAACCTACAATGCTCTAGTTTATGGATATCGTAGTTGGAATAATGCAACAACAGTTGCAATTTCAACAACAGATGCAACAACAGTAGCTGTTGCAGCAAAACAAATCGCAATCAGCTTGTGTTGAGGCCCATCTTGAGGTGGGGAGGTATTTCCGAATTTAAGGTGGTGGCTTCACCAGCTTTCCGAGGTACTACTGAACCTTTGGAGGCTAAGATTTGGCTGGAGGAGATGGAGAAAGCTCTACTGATTATAAAATGCCCAGAAGGAGATAAAATAGCCTATGCTTCCTACATGCTGCAGGGGGAAGCCTTGGATTGGAGGATGGTACAACCTAAATATATCTCTGAGATGGAGCGCCTCACTTGGGAGAAATTCTGTAAGGTATTTTATGAAAAATATTTTCTTGCTAGTGTTAGAGCTCAGAAGGAACAAGAATTCATTGCTCTGAAATAGAAAAATATGACTGTAGCTCAATATGAAGCTAATTTAATAAACTTGCTAAGTTTGCCTCTAAGCTGGTAGAGGATGAGCAGACCCAAGCCTGCAAGTTCCAAATGGGCTTAAGAGCAGAGATTAGGAAAGACATGGCACCTCTCCAGTTAACTACCAATGCAGAAGTTATAAATACAACTTTGATAATAGAAAGAGAAATTGAGCAAGAACAGAAGAAAAGGAAGTTTAGAGAAAGAAGTTTAGGCCAATGACTTTACAAAGGGGACAGAGTTCGGCCGGACAATCAAGAAAATTTGTCCAGGAAAATGCGATTAATCAGCAGAAAAGGAGTTCTGATCAATGTTCATGGTGTGGAAAAAGTCATTCGGAAATGTATTGTCCTTGGAACATTGGTGCATGTTTTAGGTGTGGACAGAAGGGTTATAAAGTAGCGACTTGCCCAATGATAACTCACAGTGGGGCTGCTTCGATCCCTTTTGTAACCTAGTCAGCTCAAGCATCTGTTATCATAACTCCTACTGTACAACGTAAAAGGGGGAAATCTTAAAAAGAAGCTTACAATACTAGTTATGCTGTGTATCCTGATAGCATCAAGCTGTACCGGAATGTAAACTTTTGTTGTATATATATATATATATATATATATATATATATATATATGTTATGGCTAGTTATTTTCTCGTGTCTAAATTAGTTGGATAGTGGAAAAAAAAGAATTGTTGTGCACTCAAATATTTAAGATATGATATTGACATGTATGGTGTGAGGATTTTGGAACAAGACTAATTTTGAGAAGTTCTAGTATTTAGTTAAATACTGAATTAGAGTTGCATGGTGGAATTATAACTCATAGGTTGTGAAAATTGTTGATACATACTTTTCTGATGTTAGTTCTAAAAAAAAATATTTATTATGTATATGGTTATATTCCAGTTAGAATTTATTTTTGAAACATATATATTGATGGTCATTTTGGATATGTAATTAACCTTCTTGTGGTGGTAATTACAGAGGAATGGAGGTTATTGAGATATCATTAAAAGTCATTTTAATAGAACAGAAAAGCTAAAACTGCCTGAACCCATTTATGGACATGAACGGCACAATGGACAATATATAAGATCGTTTGTTGATATGGTGGTAAACCGAGGGGAAGAGCCACATGAAGTTGTCAGGCTGTGGGGGCCTAGAGGTGTAGAACAGCAGAAGTCGAAAGAGAAAGCAGCTGCCTTTGGTATTAATAAACTCAAGGGATAATTTAATTTAGAAATTAAAGATGTAATTTTGAGGATGAGGAGTATTACAAGTGTGTATATCAATGAGTTGATGCCGGTTATAAGGACCTACGATTGGAACATCAATAACTAAGATGGGAATTTGATGTATTAATGAACATATACAGAAATCAAATGAATAAGTGTACTCAGTTACAGCGAGAAGTAGAAAAATATAAAAAGATGTTCCGTCCAAATGCCGAGTCCTCAGTTGGGGAGAATTCTATATAGAAAGAAAGAGAAAGTTGCACCAGATGAAGATATAATTTATTTTATATAAAATAGATAGTTATTTCACATGCATCATCTTGGTTATTGGTTTTGATTTGTATTGAGATTTTTTATGTGCCAAATGATTTAGTAGTACGATAAATTTTGAATTATATTGTTGAAAACTCTTATAAGCTAGTTAAATATCTTGAATAATGGTTAATAGAAATAATTATTCAAGTCTTGAGGAATGTTCGAGTTATGACTTAAGGGTTTGGTACATGGATATTTATTTTTAGTAGACGTTACACAAGATAGCATATTCAAGATAATATTTGAAATAGCATCATACATGGTAGTCCAGAACAAGGTTAGATCTCTTGATATTTGGGAAGATAATTGGAAAAGAAAGTGATTAGTAGTTACAATGGTACATCGATAGTGGAATGGATTCGACAAATCTAGATATTTTGATGCCATCATTCTTGAAAGTTACAAGATTAAAGGAGACACAGTATGTTTTGATTATTTTTGATCTTCAGAATATAAATTTCGAGGACGAAATTCAATTAAGGGGGGAGGGAGGGGAGGAGGATGTCAGGCCCAAGCCACTGCGACCTAGACCCGGCAAGCCCCTTGCATGGTGGAAGCAGGAGAGGGGCCATGCGGTTCTCTTCAGAAGACTAGTGAAGGGCCACGCGCCCTTCTCTTCCGTGTGAAGAAAAAACAAAGAGGAAGAGAAATAGAGTGATGGATGTTCTGTTCTCCTTCTTCCTCCTATCGTGAGCACCCCACCCCAGTCAACGCTCCCTCTTGCTCACTGCTCCCTCTCACTTTCTCTCTCTCCTACTCTTTCTGTCACATCTCTTTCCCTCTTTTGCGCTAGAATCCCCTCTCCCTCCCATGCCATGTTCGACGCCATCTGCTGCTTCTCTCTCTCTCTCCTTCTTGCACCCTTAGCCACCGGTAAGTTTCCTCCTCCTTTGGTTTTTTTTCTTCTTGTTGTAAAGAGCTTTAAAAAGGGGATTGGCATAGGACTTTGACTCCCTATTTCCACTGTGGTTGGAGGTGGTGCTGCGGGCTGACCACCCACATGTTTCCTTTCTGCTCTTAGATGGAAAAAAAACAAAAACAAGAAAAGTAAGAGGAAAGAAGGAAAAGAGAGGAGAATAAGAAAGAAAGGTAGAAAAGGAGGGTGACAAGCCTCCTCTTCCCCTTTCAGTCTCAGTCTCTTTTCCTTCCCCTCTTTATTGTAAAAAGCCCAAAAAGGAAGAAATAAATGAGAGGAGGGCTGTCGCCACCCCCTCTCTTCTCTTTCTCCCTCTTTATGCCGTTGAACCAAAATCAAAAAGAAGAATAAAAGAGAGAGGAAGGGGGGGGGGGTTGTTTTCTCCCTCTCCTTATGTTTGTGTGCGTGCATGTGTAAGGTTGTACAGTAAGGGGGTCCATCCAGCCTCCTGTCACACTAAGCATGGTATAAATATGAGAATAATGACCATTTTTCTATTATAACAGTCATGGGTTAGAAAATCGGGACTTTAGAATTTTAGAAAAAACATTTAGAATTATTTTGGAAATACGGATGTAGCTTTAATTTGATATATGTGTGATTTGGTGATAGTTAGGTCCCAAGAAGTCCTGGTGAAGTGATCGGATTATCTGAGTTCTCGGCATCCGTGATGTAACATTTACGCTTTATATTTTATCAAAATTAATTATATAAATTGTTATCATGATTTCAAATGAATTGAATAGGAAGTTTATGATTATATAGGATCTGAGTTATCATTATATTTCTATTGATTAACCGCATGATTGAATCGTCATTATGAGTCAAATCTGTAAGTTTAGTGAAAGAACTCATAGTGGCATCATAAAAGTAATGAATACTGGATCTATATATGTATATATATGTATCACTTGACTTTGAGCATGATTATGTACGGAATCAGGCTTGATTATGTGCCTTGCCATGGCGGTAAGCATGGTGACCCCACTATGGGGGTAAACATGGCGTGATCCTGCCATAGGAGATATATGTGATGACCCCGCCATGGGGGTAAACGTGGCATGACCTAAGCCGCAGGGTCTAAGTGCGGTCGCATGATCATTGTTCTGATCGAGTACCCAGACCACAAAGGTTAAATGTGGCGACCTTGCCACTAAGATAAGCGTAGCATGACCTATGCAAAAGGGGCTAGATGTAGCCGTAGTCATTGATTGTAGAGCAGAAATTATAAATTGGGTACCAAGGTAAATACATATAATTTTGAGATTTGGATAATTTTACTCTGATTTCAGTGATTCATTTATTTTATGTATAATATTTAAAAGGTGAAATGTATAACGTTAGTATATGAATATTGTCAAAACTAATTATCGTAAAGTGACCTGTATAGATGTATCATGTTTATATTGTATAATTTAGTTTGATTTTATTCTATAAAGTGAATTTGTTACTTACTGAGCCGTGAAGCTCATAATCTTCACATATATTTTTCAGATCTAGGGATCAGACTTTGGGGGCGCTAGTATTGGCATTTTGGGGCCTGTATATAGAGGCAAGGCCGACTTGAGGTTGGTAGATATAGTTTCTTGGATCAATCTCTACAGTGGATTATGTATAAATGGGTTAAATACCAATGTTTTGAGATGTAAGTATAATAGTTAATTATTTCTAATAAACACCACTGTATGTGTATGGAATATATTATTTTTCAAAGTATATTAGATTGATTGATAGGTAGAATGCCTTGTATGCTTATAGGGTCATTCCCTATGAGTATGCGGTGGTTGTTCACGCCTTCAAATTGTGATTTTGGGGCCGGGGGCATGACAGAGCATGTAGCAGCTGAGAAGTTTCACAGCAGAGTGGATAGCAGCCAATTTTTAAAATAATACTACATGTAGGTTGAATGTAGGATAAGATAATTGGCATTGTAGCATGAATCAATGTTTCTAGTATCAGTATTGGACCCATAGCGGTACCTTACCAATATAAGTTGGATTGGTACGGTACACCATTGTACCTATATGTAGTATGACATTGGAATTAATACTGCAGCTGTATCATGTGCCAATATGAGGGTGATTTGAGCCCATGTTGTACTTGTGGGTTGTAACATACCGGCTGGTGTGGGCTGGTATTGCAAACACTAGTATGGATGCTATGGTAATCTGTTATTTGATGCATATATATTGATTTAAAGGTACCAACAAGAGCTAGTAGATATAGGTTCAACACTAAAGACCTTAACAACTTGAAGGTTGTTGCCTCAGACTTAGGTGGATATGGATGTGTAAATTATTTTTAATTACAGGTGGCATAAATGTAGGATCCTTCTAATCCAATTAGCCACTATAAACAAGAACTTCTTACCCAATATCCTGTGCTTAGTGCCTTTATCTTTAAGTTTATTGCATGCTTAATCATTATCGAGGGAATGGAAAGGTTCCACCTTCCTTTGCTACGTGAGAAAATGGAAAGGGGGTTGCTAGCTTCATTGGTTCAAGAACCCTTGGGGAAATGCATCTTGCCTCTCACCTGTCCCTTTGTCTCGGCCCCAACCTTAAATTCACGATACGAGAGTTTGAATAGCCACTTCATACTCACAAGGAATGACCCTATAAGCGTGCAAGGCATTCTACCAATCAATCAACCCAATATAATTTGGAAAATAATATATTCCATACACATACAACGGTGTTTATTAGAAATAACTAACTATTATACTTACGTCTCAGAACTTTAGTATTTAAACCATTGATACATAATTTACATACAACACATTAATACACCAACTAATCCAAGGAACTATATCTGCCAACAACAAATCGGTCTTGCCTCTATATACATGCCCTAAAATGTTGATACTTGCCTCCCAAAATTTGATCCCGGGATCTGAAAAATATATGTAAAGATCATGAGCTTTACGGTTTTGTAAATAACAAATCCACTTTATAGAATTAAATCAACTAATTATACAATGCAGCTCAATCAAATCATGTGTTCATGTAACTTTATGATAATCAGTTTTGACAATATTCATATACTAACATGATACATTTCGTCTTTTCAATATTATATATAAAATGAATGGATCATTGGAATCAGAATAAGATTATCCAAGTCTCAAGATTATAGTATGCACATGTTCATATACTGATACATCAATCTATATACATAATTACATACTTAGATCTGGGTGCCCAATTTACAATTTCTGCTCTACAGTCAATGACCATGGCCGCATTTAACTCTTGCAGCATAGGTCATTCCATGCTTATCCCTGTGGCGAGGTCGCCATATTTAATTCCTGCGGTCTGGGTTCTCAATCAGAATAATGATCATGCGACCGCACTTAACTCCTGCGGCTTACCCTTGTGGCGGGGTCACCATATATATTTCCTATGGTAGGGTCACGCCATGTTTACCCTCATGGCGGGGTCATCACTTTTACCCCTATGGCAGGGCACATAATCAAGTCCGATTCCGTACGTAGTCATGCTCAGAGTCAAGTGATACATATATACATAAATCCAATATTCATTACTTTTATGATATCACTATGAGTTTTTCCACTGGACTTGCATATTTGATCCATAATGACGATTCAATCATGTAGTTATTAATAGAAATATAATGATAACTCAGATATGATATATCATAAATTTTCTATTCAATTCATTTGGAATCATGCCAACAATTTACATAATGAATTTAGATAATAATGTAAAGCATAAATATTACTTACATCATGGATGCCGAGAACTCAGATAATCCGATCACTTCACTAGGACTTCTTGGAACCTAACCATCCCCAAATCACACATATCAAATTAGAGCTACATCCATATTTCCAAAATAATTCTAAATTTTTTTCAAAATTTCAAAGTTCCAATTTTTTAAACCCAGGATTGTTATAATAGAAAAATGGCCATTATTCTTATGTCTATGCTACAATCCGTGCTTAGTGTGACAGGCGGCGACATTGTGTGGACCCCCTTGTTGTACAATCTTACACATGCATGCATACACAAGAAAAGGAGAAAGAAAACAACCCCCCTTTTTCTCTCTCATTTTTGTTCTTTTGGTTCCACAGCATAAAAAGGGAGAAAGAGAAGAGAGGCGGTGGGGACGACCCTCTTCTGCTTTCTTTCTTCCTTTTGAGCTTTTACAATAAAGAGGGGAAGGGAAAAAGAGGCAGAGACGGATAGGGAAAGAAAGGGTTGGGACACCCTCCTTTTTTTCTTTCTTTCTTCTCCTTTCTTCTTCTTCTTCTTCTTCTTCTTTCTTTGCTTGTTTTTTTTCTTTCAGCTAAGAATGGAAGGGAAACATGCCGATGGTCGACTTGTAGCCGCCACCCGCGACACATCCTCTGGCCACCGCAGCACGGCCTTCGGCCGCCGCCACCCATAGTACGGCCTCCGGCCACCGCAAAAAGGACCCTACACCCTTTTTTCCTTCCAAAAACCAAGGAAGGGAGACTTACCAGTGGCTAAGGGTGCGAGAAGGAGAGAGAGAGGAGCAGCGGATGACATCAAATGCGGTGTGAGAGGGAGAGGGGATTCCAGCACAAGAGAGGGAAGGAGACGTGAGGGAGAGAGAGAGCGAGTAGAAGCGAGCGAGCGAGAGTGAGAGTGTGTATGAGAGAGAGCGAGATAGAGAGCAAGAGGGAGCACCGACTGGGGTGGGGTGGTTGCGATGGGAGGAGGAAAGAAGAAGAATTGAGTGTCCATCGCTCTATTTCTCTTCTTCTTTCTTTGTTTTTTCTTTCCACGGAAGAGAAGGGCGTGTGGCCCCTCTCTTGACTCCCGGAGAGAGAGTCACGTGGCCCCTCTCTCGCATTACCGCTGCTAAGTTGGGGCTGGGCCGTAGGGCAAAGGGCTTGGGCCTCACACCCCTCACACCCTTTCTCTTCATGCATAAGTTTCAGGGAAGGAGGCACCTTGCCGTGCGTGTGGCATGATATCCTCTTATACATTCTTTTTATTTGTAGGAGATCGTGAGGGAGAGGAAACTAGCTGCTGATCCACCTCCTCCATGTGTATAGTCAGGAGAGAAAACAACCCTTCTATCTCTTAATTTTATCTTTAGTTAAACAATCAGTCTTAATAAAAGGAAAGATAATTTTCATGGTGAAATTTCACTTTCTTTTACTAATACCCAAATGACTCATTCAACATTTAGTTACATTTTACTAGGGGCACGATAACCACCATCAATGCCTTGATAGCCAGTTGTGAAAACTACTCAGACTATGCAATGAATCCTAATTCAGTACTTGTAACTAGAGTTTGCTCTTTTGAAATTATTGGTAAACAAAAGATTCATAAAGTCATTTCCAAGTGGTAGGGAGAAAGTGTAATGATTATGATACTAATGGCATGACGTTTTTTTTGTCGAGGATAAATGCTATTGTAAACAGTCACTTTTCAGTCTTCACCATTAAAGTTTTAAAAAACTTCTATTTTGGTTTTTGAATTTGAATTAAGCTTTAGCTTTAAGTTTTATTCCATATTTTTGAAGTACCTATACTATGTACAACATGAGAGGTCGCCTGAACCATACTTTGTCCATTAGCATTAGCCTTCACTTCTTTTCATGAAATGGAAGAATAGTGATGCTAATGATTATTGGATATTCATAAGCAGCCTAATCTGGAAAAGAAAATAATCTGAATGCCCAAAAGAACTAATGAATCTTAATTACGTATCTTGCCTATCGATGAATGAAGCAAGAAACTATGTAGAATACCATTTCAAAGGAGTTCTTTTTCCTATTCTATTCCACAAGCCCCTGTAGCAGAACATGAAGGATGGCAATTTTTGATCAGAAGACACTGGCCACCCAAAATGATTGGTTTTAGTGGGGGTTTTTTATAATTAGGTTGGGTTTTGATTTTTTGAGATCATAGTATGCCGTACCATACCGAATTAGACGGTATCGGACGTACCGTGTTGGTTTGGTACCGGTGGCGTACCGGTTTGGTATGCCAAAAGAACTGCGTACCGCACCATACTGACACTATGCTAGTGTGGCACCGATATGAAGTCCGGTACTGAGACAATGAACCTTGCTTGAGACCAACCTAATTATAAATGGTTAAGTTTTGGGTTTGGCATCTATATATTATGGGTCACCATAGGTTGGAACAAGGATTCAAATTGGTACCAAGGATGGTACTGGTTTTTTCCATAAGTGGCATGGTATCAAACCATCCTAATTGACTCTTAGAATGAAGCATTTTTTTCAACTTTTTAATTTTTGGTTTCTTTAGTTTTTTCGCGGTTTAAAATCCTCTTACCTTTTGTTTTTTTTTGGTTTTTATCCCATTGTCGATGGCAGAGAGGTTGGAATAGCGGTGATAGAAGTGGAAGTTGTGAATGGGGCTGTGATGGAAGGGGAGGATTTTGGCATGGCACCTAGAACACCAGACAATGAGGTCGGGTAGAGAATGCTTGGAGGGTTTCAAGGAGGATCTTGCCATTGGTAGAGGTAGGTGAGGGTCCAGAGTTGGTACATTTGGGAGGAGATTGTGGGGAAGGCAATGGTAGAGGCTTTGAAGGAGAGGATATGAGAGAAGAGGCATGGAATGGGGATTAGGGTTTGATTTGTGACCTTGGGTTGGGTTTGAATAATCGGTCGGATTTGAGTCGACCCCGATTATGGTGCACAAAATTTGATTTACGACATCTTGGACGTTGAAGGGGGAGGATGAGGAACCCTAACTCTTTGCCACTCCCTATCGCTCCTCTCTCATTCTCTCTCTTCCTTCCTTACGCATCTATTGCCTTCCCTTGCTTAGCCCAAAGGCAGGAGGTGATAGTGGAGGCCGCAAACCACCGCACCATATTGTGATGTTTGTGAACACCACGAACTGCCATGGAGGAGGAAGCTCCCACTCGTCTGCCTTCGCCTCCTCTCCCTCTCTTTCTCTTCTCTCTCTTTCTCTTCTAAATCCCACCCCACATTGGTACCCATCAGTATTGTCTTGGTACTGATTGAACTGATGCTGATACTCCTGTGTTCTGTCCGGTACCTATCTGTACGATTGGTATACACCACTACTACTCGATTTTGGCAATATGGCACGCATCCTAGTACCACTTCTCACTAAAAAGATATGATACTGTGGTACTTTTGGATAATATTTAAATCCATGGGTTGGAATAACCTATAAAATCTAGGTTCCTAGCATAGTGGTTAATAGTGCATGGGCCATGGGCTAATCAAGGCTTGGTTTGAGTGGTTGAGATCGGGGTTGGTGGAACTATCCCAAATCATGTGGTTCTGGCCGTTCCGAGCCATATCAGCAACCCACCGGTACGGTTCCATCAACGGAAACGAAAACCGTTGCCGGAGGCGGAGAAGGAGAAGGAAAGAGAGAAAAAAATAGCAAGCGGGGGAGGGAGAGGGAGAGAGGGAGGGTGGTGGAGGGTGGTGTCGGGGCAGAAAGGGGAAGTCGCGGCCGTTCTCTTGTTTCATTCGAAACAGGGGTCGATCGCTTTTTTAATTTTTCGATTTTTAAGTAAAGTAGGCAAATTGCTTTCCGACTTCACTTAAAAATCGATTTTTTTTTTTAATTTTACGATTTTTAAGTGAAGTCGGCAAGCAATTTGCCGACTTCACTTAAAAATCGTGAAATAAAAAAGCGGCCGACCCCTGTTTGGAATGAAATAGGGGAACGATTGCGACTTTTCTTTTCCACCCCGGCGCCGGCCTCTGTCGGTCCTTTGCCAGCCTCTGCCACCCTCTACCGGCTTCCCTCCTTCCCTCCCCTGCTCTCTCTTTTTTCCTCTTCATTCTCCCTCTACCCCGCCTCTTTTATTGTGTCGGTATGGTCCGGCACGGCGCGGGCCCATACTGACTCGTCCAGTTGGAGGACCGGTGCGGTGCCCGGTACCAGTTTCGCCGACGTTGGTTGAGATAGTGATGTAGCTTGAACTATTGCAAAGAAAAAAGTCGGGAAAGTTTTCTTTGAAATCTGATTTAAATCTATCGAAACAACACTACTTTGCTTGATATTGTAGAGTTCTGTAACAATTTGCTGCGAAAATATATTTGGAGAGTAGTGAAGAGAAAATAGAAAGAGGATTAAGGAAAAACCTTTAGAAAGATGAATGTTAGGATTTGTCACATGCCGCTAAAATTCAAAAAATTTTTCAGATGCGTAGCGGAAGGACATGTGCATATCCCGTTCATCGTATGAACGTATTTTAAAACCATTTATAGATAGATTAGGATTAAATTCTATTTAAATCATTTTAAAATCATGATTAAGAAGATCAGATCTTCACCTTGTGCGGGTAGATGGTCTCCGTAAATCTGATTTACGTGGATTTGTAGAAGGTTCGATGGAAGTCGCACACGCGTCCGGCCTCTACGGGTATCCACACGAGGTAGTGAACCGATCGAAGCTTTTGGATCTCCCCAGGGTGCTAGCTCCCTTGCAGAGATGGCTATAGATGGCTGAGATCCTCTCCTTTAAATCAACTCTTGATTGCCTTGAGAAGAGGAAGATGAAGAAGAAAATCTAGGAAGAAGAATAAAAGGCCCTTCGCAGCCTTTTCTTTTCCATACGCTAGAACTAAGGAAGAAAGACCAAGAGGAGATGAAAGCCTCCTCTTCTTTTCTTCTTGCTGATGGCGGATGAAAGGAGGAAGAGAGGAGAGGTCTTCACGGCTGAAAATGAAGGGAATTCATTCAAAAATTCGCAGCCCCTTGACCCCCTTCTTTTATGGTGTGTGAATAAGGATGAGCTCCTAAATTTTAGGAGCTCATCTTTATCCCTATTTTGAATTCAAATAGGAGGGGCATGGCCCCTCCTTTTTCCTTCACGCCACCAGCCAAGGGAGAGGCGTGGGCCCCTCCCTCTTCTCCCATATGGTCAGCCCCTAGTTGATCAAATCAAGTAGGGAGGGTTGGGTCCAAAGGATGGGTCCAATCCTATTCAAAATAGGATTATGTACACCCATTTTAATTTCTCCAAATTCTAATCCAATTAGAATTTAATTGAACTATGACTCAATTGAACTCTTCAATCCTAATCTAATTAGGAGTCATTTAATTAATTAGATTAAAATTAAAATTAATTAGGACTTAAGAAAATTCTAATCTAATTAGGACTTATTAAATTTCAGCCCTAATGCAATTAGGACTTTAGAAATCCTACTCCAAGTAGGATTCTAATTTAATTTGAAATCCTAATCCAATTAGGACTCCAAGAATCCTACTCCAAGTAGGACTTGTGATCAAGTCCAATTAATTAAATCCAATTAATTAAATTAAATTGCAATCCGATTGCAGTTATTTCTTCTTCGAACCACTAACTCTTAGCTGGTTAACCAATTATCAATCTAATTGATCATATGTGATTCTTAATCACAATTCAATCATCGGATCGGTCATTACCTTTAATGTGTGTGACCCCATAGGTTCTATTCTGACTGGTAGTGAGATATATTGCGATCTCTATTACAATATCATTGAAAACTCCTTTCAATGGTTGAAACAATTCCAACTCAACTCACCAGAAATTATCGACCATCAAGATGATCCCTGTGAGTCTCACCACCACCAGTGACACCTAGCAGTATGTAGTGGCTATCCAGCAGAATAGAATAATGAACCTCTAGGTGCAGTTATCGTATGATACAGTCTTTCTATCGTGGATCCCTACAGACCGGAGGTCATGGATAACTCGTCAAACCCCGCCGTCTGTCATATGTCTAGATTTATTCGACTTAAGTCCGATAGTGAAAAACTCTTTCTCCACCATATATTACTGCCCTGGCCAAAGTCTTAGAACTCAGTCTAATAAATCACATAGGTTCACTCCTCTTCTATCAAGGTCGATAGATTTCATGTAAGTGCATACCCTACTTCTATAGTGAACCTACTGCAACCAATCTACACTACAAGGACTCATATGACTAGAGACTATGTATATGTGCAGTCAAACTACAATAACCTCACTGTGAATAGCGGAAGCACCGTAGGTCAAAGGACCAGTCAGACCACTGCAACATCAAGCAAGTCACTGACGAGTGGATAGACATCTAAGTGACTTCTTGTCTTGGTCACGCTCAGTACCCTTGTTTTTTAACAAGCACTTGCACTATCACTTCAGTGTCCCTACACTGTGGACTCGAGTCTCATCCATCCATGAGGAAAGCCATCTGTGCACTGATCGGATCGATCACCGTCCTCGTGATGATTCATTGATCAGAGCATTTAAAAATTAATCATCAATAATACAAGGCTCAAATTCTCAACTCTTGAGAATATGTATCATCTTATTAATTCCTTGGATGATTCATAGACACATAAACAATATAAAAGAAAAGATGCCCATTTATTATTCAATAATAATGAAGTCAAGTACAAATTTATGTCCCAGAATTAATAATGTGTCCGCCAGATTGGCTTCTATGGCATACATTTAACAATCTTCCACTTGCACTAAAGCCAATCAGACATATATCTAAGTCCCATCTTCTCAAGGTGGGCTTCAGTCTTCTGCTGATTTAACTGCTTAGTGAGCAGGTCCGCCACGTTGTCCGCGGAGTCTACTCTCTGCACCTCGACATATTTCTTTTCGAGGTAGTCTTGTATGAGGTGAAAGCGCCGCTCTATGTGCTTGGACTTCTGATGAGACCTTGGCTCCTTAGCAAGAGCTATGGCGCCATTATTATCGCAGGAGAGTATGATGGCATCTGATGGCATTACATCTAGCTCTGCAATGAATTTCTTGAACCAGAAGGCTTCTTTTGCAGCTTCAGAGGCGGCGATATACTCAGCTTCCATGGTAGAATCAGCAATGATCGGTTGTTTGAAACTTTTCCAATTTACCATACCACCATTGCACAAGAACACATATCCAGAAGTAGATTTTCTATCTTCAATATCAGTCATTAAATCTGAATCTGTGTATCCTTCTGTCTTTAACTCTGATAATCCTCCAAAAACTAAGAACAAATCTTTAGTTCTTCTTAAGTACTTAAGAATGTTCTTCACAGCAGTCCAGTGCTCTTCGCCTGGATTCGACTGATATCTGCTAGTGACACTCACAGCAAGGGCTATATCAGGTCGTGTACACAGCATGGCATACATAAGGCTTCTTATTGTCGAAGCATAAGGAATCCTGCTCATGCGTTGAATCTCTTTAGATGTGTTGGGGCACATCTTCTTGGAGAGATGAATCCCATGCCTAAGGGGTAATAGACCTCTCTTGGAGTTTTCCATACTGAACCTCTTCAGTACCTCCTCTATGTACATCTTCTGTGATAGGCCAAGTATCCTTTTAGATCTATCTCTATAGACCTTAATCCCCAAAATATAGGATGCTTTCCCAAGGTCTTTAATGGAGAACTCTTTTGACAACCAGACCTTGATCGAGGTTAGCATGGGAATATCATTCCCTATCAGGAGAATGTCGTCTACGTACAGTACGAGGAACACGACAGCCCTCCCACTAACTTTCTTGTAAACACACGGTTCTTCTTCGTTTTTGATGAAATCAAACGATTTGATCGCATCATTGAAATAAGTGTTCCAACTCCGAGATGCTTGCTTTAGTCCATAGATGGACCTTTGCAGCTTGCAGACCTTGTGATCTCCATCACTGGAGGTGAAACCCAAAAGCTGCTCCATGTAAATACCTTCATCAAGATATCCATTCAGGAAAGCAGTTTTCACATCCATCTGCCATATTTCATAATCATGAAATGCTGCAATGGCAAGCAATGTTCGAATGGATTTCAGCATGACTACAGGTGAAAAGGTCTCCTGATAGTCAATGCCTTCGCGCTGACTATACCCTTTCGCCACTAGCCTTGCCTTATAGGTCTCTACCTTTCCATCCGAACCTATCTTTCTTTTGTAGATCCATTTGCATCCAATAGGTACTATACCTTCTGGTGGATTTACTAAGGTCCAAACTTGGTTGGAATACATGGAGTCTATCTCTGACTTCATGGCTTCCAGCCATTTCTCGGAATCGATATCAGATATCGCCTCGTTGTAGGTATTGGGAATCTCCCATGAGGAATATTTCCTCGGTATTCTCTATAAGCATACCTAAGTATCTATCAGGAGGATGGGAGACCCTACTAGATCTATGAGGTGGAGGAGATACTACGTGTACTGGCTCTATGTGAATAGGTTCTATAGGATCCATTACTCGTTGCTTTTCAGAGACTCTCTATTCGAGCTCAATTTTCCTCCCACTGCCTCTATCAAGGATAAACTGTTTTTCCAAGAAAATGGCATTTCGGCTCACAAATACATTGTGATCCTCTGAGACGTAAAAATTGTATCCTAATGACTCTTTAGGATATCCTATGAAACGAGCACTTATGGTCCTAAACTCTAACTTGTCCGCCTGTTGTCGCTTGACATGGGCAGGACATCCCCAAATCTTAAGATGACCAAGACTCGGCTTCTTACCATGCCATATCTTATACGGTGTGGTAGGAACGGATTTAGAGGAAACTCTATTCAGTAAATAAATTGCGGATAATAAGGCATCTTCCCAAAGAAACATAGGCAGATCTGTGAAGCTCATCATGGATCGAACCATATCCAATAGAGTCCGATTCCTCCTTTCTGACACCCCGTTGAGTTGAGGTGTACCCGGAGGCATCCATTGTGAGACTATACCATTCTCCTTGAGATAGTTCCGGAATTTTTCACTAAGGTATTCTTCTCCTCGATCTGATCAAAGAACTTTAAGGGTTTTTCCAGTCTGTTTTTCTACTTCATTTCTGAATTCTTTGAACTTGTCAAAAGACTCATATTTGTATCTCATAAGATACACATACCCATATTATGAATAGTCATCAGTAAAGGTAATGAAGTACGAATAACGACCCTTGGCTGACACATTAAATGGGCCACACACATCAGTGTGTACCAGGGTAAGTATTTAAATGGTCCTCTCCCATGTCCTACCTTGAAGACAAGACTCACAAACTGGATATGACTCGGAAGTCAATGGGCCGAGAAGCCCATCTTTCTCCATTTTGTTCATTCTGTCCTCTCCAATATGGCCAAGCCTGAGGTGCCACAAATACTTCTGGTTTATCTCATCTCTGGATCTTTTAGATCCTATGGCATTCGCTACTTGCTCAGACACATATACACACACATCAACATGCAACATTCACTTCGTCTGTCATATGTCTAGATTTATTCGACTTGAGTCCGATAGTGGAAAACTCTTTCTCCACTGTATATTACTGCCCTGGCTAAAGTCTTAGAACTCGGTCTAATAAATTACATAGGTTCACTCCTCTTCTATCAAGGTCGATAGATTCCATGTAAGTGCATGCCTTACTCCTACAGTGAACCTACTGCAGCCAATCTACACTACAAAGACTCATATGACTAGAGACCATGTATATGTGCAGTCAAACTACAATAACCTCGCTGTGAATAGCCGAAGCACCGCAGGTCAAAGGACCAGTCACACCACTGCAACATCAAGCAAGTCATTGACGAGTGGATAGACATCCAAGTGACTTATTGTCTTGGTCACGCTCAGTACCCTTGTTCTCTAACAAGCACCTGCACTATCACTTCAGTGTCTCTACACTGTGGACTCGAGTCTCGTCCATCCATAAGAAAAGCAATCTATGCACTGATCGGATCGATCACCGTCCTCGTGATGATCCATTAATCATGAGCATTTAGAAATAAATCACCAATAATACATGGCTCAAATTCTCAACTCTTGAGAACATGTATCATCTTATTAATTCCTTGGACGATTCATAGATACATAAACAATATGAATGAAAAGATGCCCATTTATTATTCAATAATAATGAAGTCAAGTACAAATTTATGTCTCAGAATTAATAATGTGTCTGCCAGATTGGCTTCTAGGGCATACATCTAACAATGAATAGAAGAGAGCGAGCTTTGGTGCAATGGTAAGGTTGCTTTTGTGACTTGGATGTCATGGGTTCAAAACATATATGTAGTCTCTCCATATATGGGGGTAAGGTGCATACATTTAACTCTCCCTAGACTCCACAATGCAGAAGCCTCATGCACTGGGATGCCTTTTATTAGAGATGAATAGAGGAATAAGAGAAAAAGATGCAAACAGAAGATAAAATAGAAGAAAGAGAATAGAGGAGTAAAGATAGAAGAGAGACGAGAGGAGAAGTGGATATGAGGCTTGTTATTCTACTCAAAATGACTCAAATACAAGACTGATTTTTACCACTATCAGTCGGCCAGAAAGGCTTTATTTACAGACAAAATAATCTCCTTTTCACCCTAAATAGGACTCTCTAAATAGGAAATAAATCTTAGAAAAATCAGTGACTGATACCCTCCAGCTGGCCACCTTTTCTATTACTTAAAGGACTCCTAAATTTGGAGAACAAATAGCAACTAATCCATGTAATTTTGGTTTGGCTGGCCACCTAGTAACTTCTCATTTTGAGTCTAATTAGGACTCCTAAAACGAAACTAAGCTTCATTTTATTGGGTGTCCATTATATCTGAATACAAGCCTTAAAATCTGGAAAAGGAATCCTATTGCAATCTGAAAATAGCCTAACAAAATCTGAACCAAAAGACAAGACCTTTTGCTCTAATAACAATCTATTGTAGCTTGAACTGTTGTAAATAATTGCAGCAGCTTTCTTCCAAATCTGGCGGTGTTCTGTCAAAATAGCAATACTTTGCTTGATATTGCAGAGGTCCGTTACAGCTCACTGTGAAAATATATTGAGCAGCGAAGAGAAGATTGAAAGAGGATAAAGGAAAAACTTTAGAAGGATTAGAGATGAATAGAGGAATAAGAGAAGAAGATGCAGAGTCAGGGAGAAGATAAAGAGAAGAAGAAAGAGACTAGTTTTTCCCACATAAAATAACTCATTATACAAGAGCAATATTCACCACCATCCGTTGACCACAAAGGCCTTATTTACAGACTAACTGATCTGTTTTTCCAACCTAACTAGGACTCTCAAAATAGGAACTAAATCTCAGAAAATCCAGTGACTAATATGCTTCAGCGGGCCAACTTTACTATTCCTTACAGGACTCCTAAATTAGGAAAACAAATAGCTACCAATCCTTGTACCTTTTGCTTTAGCCGGCCACTTAATAACTTCGCACTTTGAGTCTAATTAGGACTCTTAAGTGGAAGCTAAGCTTCCTTCTGTTGGGCACCTCAATTCGTAGTTATTTGAGCTCCATTACATCTCAATACAAACCTTAAAATCTGGAAAAAGAATCCTATTGCAATCTGAAAGTGACCTAAAAAAATCTGAACCAAAATACATGGCCAAAATTACAACCCATAGTAGCTCTTTTGGTTGGTATTAGCTGCACCAGATAGTTTACTGGTTAATTTTTAAGAGAGTACAAAAAAATACCGGAAGGAAACATGGAACAGGCATTGTGTTCAGGATCTGTCATATTTTATTCTCTACTTTATTTTCTTCTCCTCTCTCTTTATTTTGTTGCCCAACCATAGATTTCCTCTTGTTTTCATGTTTTAAGATTTATTTACTGATAAGTGAAGTTTAAACTAGGTTGGTCGTTGTGTACAGGTCCATGTAAAAATACATGGGTAGTTATGGTTTTACTTTTTTCAACCTGATCATAAATGGGTTGGTTATGGGTTGAAAGATATTTTGACCTTATCCTGGTTTGACCATTCTCAACCCTTACCACTCCGATCTGTTGCCAACCCTACAAAACATATAGAACAGATCTTCATGTTGTTGTACACCTTTCTTGGATCTACTTTACCCCATCTTTAAATTACATTTATAACTGAGTTCATACATGGTTATTGTTGCAAAAAGCCATTAATCAACTCTAATGTTCAAACAGTTAATGAAAAATTATAAGAAACCACACATAAACCAAAACCTTAATTATATGGATGCCTCCTTAGAGACATTCGGTAAAATTGGAGTAACCAGACTTGTTTTAGTAGTTATTGTTTTCCATTTAAACTTATGTCAAGATAACCATCTAGTTTTCTTTGTAGGAAGATGCTGGAAGACTCAAATTCTTGTGTTATGCAAATGACGGGGTAGATGAACACATGATCTGGTATGTGTTTGACTTTTATCTTCTATTATTCTTCTGTGACATAGCATGTAATACTAATTATTTTTATGCTAATGTTAACTTTAATTCTTACATAAAATCTACAGTAGTTCTAGATGTTATTGGTTTTTCCATTTTTTTTCCCATACTTCAGGTTGATAGGATTGAAGAATATATTTGCAAGACAACTTCCTAACATGCCCAAGGAATACATAGTCCGCCTTGTTATGGATAGGTAGGTAAACATCCAGAATTTCTTTTAGGGATAATTTTGTAGAATACATAACTAATATATTGCTTGTTTTGCTTGAGTTTATGAATGTCTGATCTCCTGAAGTTATATAATTTCATTTCCATGGTCAGTGTCTTCTTTTTTTTTTGACATGAATAAGCATGGTCTGTTTATTGATCATTTATTAAAAATTTGTATGTGATGTTCATACCCTATTACTAATTTATCTTTAGGTTTTTACCCTTTTTTTAAAATCTAATCCTCGTTACAATGCTCGCCCCCCTCGTTCACTAACTCTTAATTCAATCAACATGGATGAGTAACATTGATTCTGCAAAAATTAACCAAAGAAAAGGTTAAAGTACACTTACTGGCCATCCATACACATATACATACTCAGACTTGTATGTACACATATACAAACACATATGGTTATTTATATGTGTGTGTGTGTGTGTGTGTGTGTATACTTATTTATACTTAATGGGTGTATTTACTTATTCTTGAAAAGGCACACACCTAGTGAAAGTAGCATAAGCTTAGATTTAAATATATGTCATACTAGCAAAACAGGATGGTCTTTTGCATTGGTTTATTGGTATATAGACCCAGCTTTTAGATTTCCTTCCAATTTCTAAAGATGAACATTTTAAAGTATTGCAAGAAATGGGGTGAAAGATAACTTTGCTCCACTTAAGACATCATAGGAGAAAAAATAAAAAAAGGAGATCTCCATAAATAACCATGTTGTATGCCAATATTCCTGTAGTTGACTGTGACGAACATTTCTGACATTCTTCTTTTGTTGGCCATATTGATGTAAGAACTGCTTGGAAGAGGAAGAGGGTAAACAGCGTTTAAATGAAAAAGAGTGTTTGAACACTTTTTTTATGTTCAAATTGGTTCATGAAGTAGAACTTAATCTTTAGATTATTGGGTTATGGACTCCTCTAATTGACACAAACCTGCAAGGCTGCAATAGATTTGGAATTTTGAGAATTCCTTATAAGCATCTTGTAGAAAGAATGAATTCCTACACATTCCAACAAGGAATTGGAAGACCTTAGTGGAGGAACATTCACCCCCAAAATTTGTGAAAAAAAGTCCTCACTTGCTAAACAATCTTCATCTTGTCTCCCTAAGTAACCATGTAATATTTACATGTTGTGGTCAAAAGTTGTCAAATATGGCTCCTTAATAACCAGTATTGCAGATGAAGGGAAACACAAACCAACACTAATTATGCTAGTGGTTTGCAAGAAGGCTTTTTTTTATTACTTTGTTCCATATCCTCTACATCCCTTATTTTGCATTATAAAGATAAGGTGTCTGCTATATGTGCTAGAAAGACCATTTGTCCTTTTACTTGTAAGTTGACTACTGAAGGTTAGTCTAATAAAAAGTCGTGCTAATATTCGAACATAGAAACAGTTACAAACCTGTTGGTTATCAACACATGCATTATATATCAATAAACGAATTACTTGCACAAATCAAAGACCTCTGTATTCATCACCATTTGTTGGTTAAATGCCGTTTTCTCTAATCAATCCCAGTCATTAATTCATGCATATGATGGTGGATGTACACAGCTTTTCTTACCTTTTTCCAGTCCATTTTAATCAGTGACATGACACTGATATCAATATGTTTAGATGTCAACTCTTGAGATGACCTTGTTTATATTCTCTTTCGGCTTCCAGTTGTTTTTTCTTTAACCTGTTCTGGTTCATTTTCTTTGTAACTGTTTCAGAAGCCACAAGTCTATGATGGTTATTAGGCATAATCAAGTTGTGGGGGGCATAACATATCGCCCATATATCAGGTAAAACTGTTGATCTGTTTTCTTCTTATCTCTAAGTTGTCTTTCATTCTTACTTGAGTGAAGATGCTAACAACTTGTTTATTTTATTACGGGAGCTACTTTCTTAATGATACTTGTCTGAGAAAACAGTAGAATCAAAACAGCCATCTAGCAGCTCTCTGCTCAACATATTCAACCTAACGTTCTTTAGAAGTTCACATAATAAAGCAACTATTTGCCAGTAGTTCCCATGATAAAGCAACTATTTGCAAAATGACAATGCAGACAGTGTGAGACTGTGAGTGCTGTTGGGGGAACTGGGAGTCTTATTATCTGGATTTGAGTCTGTACATATGTACATACATACATACGCTTTGCGTCCAGTCAACTACATTAATCCTCTCTCTTCCACAATTCATTCCTGTGGAATTTCACTTCATGCGTGATTCGCAACAAGAACATCTTTTGTGCGACCCGCCCACTATTACTACGAAAAAAGCCCTGCCCTGGCACCTTCACTAGATGGAGAGTAAACGACTTCTATTAGCGCCGGACCGTCGAGTCGAATTGATCGTGTCATGTGCAACGTCCATTAATGATGGTTCATTAATGTCCATTACATGGTATGCCGAACCGGCCTGTACCGGCCGATACTGGCCGGTACGGGCCGGTTCGGTTAGCTACCGGTACGCCGGAGCCATGGCAACCGGTACGGGCCGGTTCTGTGCCGGAGACGAAGAAGATGAAGAGAAGGAGAGAGAGCGCGGGGAAGAGAGGGAGGGAGGAGATCTGTGGCCGCCATCGGAGAGCCATGAAGGGGTGGCGGAGGCCGGGGGGGCTGCGGAACCCGGTGGGGGGTGAGGAAACTCGCGGGGGCACCGTGGAGGCCGAGGCCGCTACCGCGTCTCCTGTTTCGAAAGAAGTCGACAACCGATTTGCCCACTTCACTTAAAACCCCCAAATTAAAAACCTGCGGCCCCGTCCTCTGTTTCTTTCTTTTGAAACAGGGGATGCGGCCGCGGCCTCGGCCTCAGCCGCCTCCTTGCAGGTTCCCCCGCCCCCCGCCAGGCTTTGCCGCCCCCCCCCTCCCCGGCCCTCCTCTGCCCCTCCGCGGCTCTTCGATGGCGGTCACAGGTCTCCTCCCTCCTCTTCTCCACGCGCTCTCTCGTTCTCTTCTTCCCCGGCTCCGGCGGGAAGAGCTGGCCAGTTTGTACCGCCCGGTTCCGGTACAAACTGGAACCGTACCGGTCCGGTTGATGACCGATACGCAAACTGGACCCGGTATGGCGGACCTTGGTCCATTAATTTAGACTCCTTCCCCCTTCCCTTATGCGAAAAAGATCTATGGTGCTATCATTTTTGGTGCTTGAATAATCTATTCATGATATTATTGTGGAGAATTCATACATATGTTTTGGGCTCATTCATCTGCATCAATCCTCTCTTCCACAATTCATTCATTTGGAATTTTACTTCACACGTGATCCTCAACAAGTACCTCTTTTGTGCAATAAGCTCTGCGGTGCTATCATTTTTGGTGCTTGAATCATTTATTCATGACATTATTGTGGAGAATTCTTGAGTTGAATGACATGCATCTATTCCTCTATTTCATTCCCATCATGTTTCATAGATCTTTATTCATATCAATGCACTCTTCTCTATACGACAGGCATCAAATGGCTCCAATAATTATATCCCTTCATTAATTTTATAAGTTCTGTGATATTTTTGGGTTTTGCTATCAAATCAGTTTAAAATCTTCATTTGAGCTTTCTTCCATGTAAATCAATCTGCTTTCTGAGCAAATGTTACATGAGAAGAACTCATGTTGACATTCTCCAACCAAATCTTAATACATCTATTCCAAACTCTCTCTCTCTCTCTCTCTGACTCTCTCTGAGTCTGAATGTCAGTGTCGGTATCAAATTGTCCCATGTGCTCAACAGCTAGTGCTAATTCTTGATGTAGGCGTTCATAGCCCTGTCCAACTTGATGAAAATATTCGTCATCCGTTTACAATGTTTGGTCATCTTTTGCTGGACCTTGTGATTGCCAATCTGTCCTATAGTGATCAGCTGGTTAATTGCTGTTGCTTGTGAAAGGGGTGGTGACTGGTGAGTTAATTTCCAAAACTCTTGACCTTCCATTACCCTTTTTAGTTGCTAAAAGCAGAACAAGGCTTGCTACTACTTGTGCTTGAATGCACGTTGATTAGGTTGTCCTTGTGCCTGATTTATACTCAAGGTTTGCAATCTTGGTACTGGACCTTGTAACGGTACCTTCTTGATGTCGTGTTTCATAAGCCTAATACGGGGGTCGATTCAGCATACTGATACTCAGTACACCCTATATCACATATCGGTACAATATCAGTCTGCACCAGTACAGGCCGGTATGGCGTACCATGTTAAATATACTAAGCAAAGCAACTGGCAATCAGGGCTGCACTGAGCTAGCGTGCTTACTCGTCATCTCTATTTTTCTAAACATCAATCAGGTTTCAGGCTAAGCTGGGTTTGGGCTGTGGCTTAGGGAATCAACCTAACCTGAACCTTACCTGTAGTTGGATAATTGGCTTCCAATCTGACCATATTAATTTTGATCCAAACTATGTATGTTCTTTTTGTGAATTTTGTGTCTTCCCTTGTAACCAAAGTGGAGAAAATTCTTCAAAGTTGGAAACTTGTGTCTGGTACTATTCCAATGCCTCCAGACCGCTGAATTCTGGTTACATTTGCACAGTCATCTCTGTAGTTGTCGCAAACAATAATTTTTTCCTTCTCATAAAATACCAATATCTTTTCTACCCAAAACAACTGGTGAGATATCCGAAGAGTTTCATTATGGTTTTTATTTGACAATTAGGAAATATATGTTTGAAATATTAACCCCACAGAGAGCATGTGATGGCGATAGATCATAGGTGTTTGTTCTAGTCTAAATGTGCAAACATATTGTTTCTTTTTTCCTGCTTCCCTTTTTATTATGTTTATTTTCTTAGCAATCTATTCCTCTAAATTATTGGAGCATTTGTGTTATTTATATCTAATCTTATATCATCTCATTCTATATTTGAACTTGTGAAAGTAATGAAAAAGGTGCAAGATGTCCCTTTCATCTTTGTCATGGTACAATGATTCTAGTTGATATCAATCTGCATGATTTTGTCCATTAACATATGATCTTTGATTGCTTGCAGTCAGAGATTTGGAGAGATTGCATTTTGTGCAATCACAGCTGATGAACAAGTCAAAGGCTATGGCACAAGACTCATGAATCACTTGAAACAACATGCTCGTGATGTTGATGGGCTCACTCATTTTCTAACTTATGCAGACAATAATGCTGTTGGCTATTTTGTAAAGCAGGTATGATTACCCTACTCAGCCACACAAAAAAGGGAAGAAAGATAGCAAAGTTCTCTTTTATTTGCTATATAAGTTGATTTTGGTTCACGACCACAATGTTACCAAGCCATAAGCTGTGCTCTATTTGTAGCTTCCATTCAACTTTGCAAATTTCACTTGACATCTTAAAGAGCTCATTTTTTTTCCTTTTTTCTTCCGCTGATGGACACGAATCCTTGTTTTGTGGGTACATGGTGGGTCTGGAAAAGTTGTTGTACCTAGCATTTTTGTTCGTCACATCTTAACAATGCATCATTTTTGGCTTTTAGTTAAGGTGGTACCCTACAACAGCTACTCTCTCTCTCTCTCTCTCTGCGCGCGCGCGCATGCACATGCCCATGCAAGTGCATGCGTGCACCACTCACATGGAGATGGTGTCTCGTTTGAGCTTTTCAAGACTGACCTTGTGTTCGTGAATGGAGCTTCTCTGCTGCTTCACATCACACACTTGAAAGCTGCTCATGTTTTCCTTTTATGCTGATTGTTTATACCTGTAATGCAGTTTTCTGACTTTCCTTTGCTCTGCTATCATCAGCATCATCATTCTGATAGTCCAATTGTAAAGTTGCAAATACTCTCATGAACCAATTGAATTTAATATCATACTCATTATTTGATCTGTTCTTATAGGGCTTCACAAAGGAGATCACATTGGAGAAAGAAAGATGGCAGGGGTATGCATATTATTTTGTCTATATGACTTTTTAAGCTTGGCTTGCTTCTGAAGACTTATCTGCCTATTGACAATTTTGTAGTGTAGCTTTACCCCCATCATTTTGGGTTGAGCTTCACTAAAAGCTGAAATAGTCTTTACCAAGATTTATCCTGAACCTTGTCACTAGTTCTCACATATTTTACATGACAATTATGAGACTGGTCTTCTGGTATTAAAACACTGTTGAGTCACTTTCTAGTGTCCTCCAACATTGTCTTTAATATTTTGATGATTGATTAATTCATAAAATATCAAACATACTGTTTTTATGTTGGTTTCATGATAGTTAAAGAGGTTCTAAATACTGGTACCGAGCCCTATAACGTTTTTCTATTGCAATGGTATGGTATCGGTAGAATACCAGTACCGATGATACGTATGAAAACTAAGTTATTCTAAAACTTGAAAAACCACCTGTCAGATCAATACGATAACCTATCGGTATGTATTGGTATAGAGTGGTATAGATCGATATGGACGGTACATACTGGTACAATTGTTTGGGCATCCTTGCACCTGTACCAGTACTGGTTTCACCTAGAATGGATGGTACTGGTTGTACCATCCCGTTTTGACGGCTTTTGAAAATTTACCTTACCTTGATTATTTGTACGTTTCAGGTATATCAAAGACTATGATGGAGGTATACTAATGGAATGCAAAATTGATCCAAAGCTTCCATACACTGATTTGGCTACGATGATTCGTCGACAAAGGCAGGTAAATTGAAAGATGCTGCTTCACATAGTCAAACTTTTTGTTCCATTTTTTTGGTTGACTTAGGAAGCACTTTCTGTCGAAGGTCAGGTCTTCAAAGGTGAAAAGTGTTTTCAGATCCATAATTGTTACCATCCAAGTCCTCAACCCATTTTTGTCTTTTTTATTTTTATTTTTAACCTTCATCCAAATCCTATAATTTCTTTTTATTGGGATCTTATTTGGCCTATGCTGCACATAGCTAAACCTTTTTGAATTATTCTCTCTCACTTTTTTTCACCTTTTGTTTGTGTTACTCTTATGTATTCTAAAATGTGCATATTTTTGAACTCATGCTTGTTACCCTACCCATCCATCTCAATATCCTTGTATCTACTATGCCCTTACATGTTCATAGACCCTGTTATTTGCTCTGCTTTATTTCCAATGCTTTCTTTTTTAAGTGTCTTTGTTGTTTGATGATCAAATGATGCTCATGTGCATCTTTTCTTTGTCTATTTGTGGAGCATATTTATTTCCATCTCTTTTTGCATTTAATAGATTGTTGGTGTAAATAATAATTTGTTTGGAAGATTTCATATTTGTTAGTTCAGATTGAATTATCTAATTTCAACATCAAACCATAAGCATAACCAACTAACATACCATAGTTGTAACCTTTACTTAGATAATGGCTACACCTACAAGGACTCAAAATTGGGTTATGACTGGGGTTTTCCCATTCAAATGAGTTGAATGGTTGGGTTCCAGCCATCATAATCTGTAGCTTTGGCATCATCTAAGTATTTTGACAGTAATTTCCTCATTTGACCTCTGATTGAGGTAATTCTAGATGCGTTGGAAAGCTAATTTGATGCTGGATATAATGGAAATGGTCCCATTCATAATTCCAATTATGCTATTTCTATTAAATCTCTGAAGTTGCTGGGGCTTACAAAAATATCCACCTACGGCTAATATCGCTGAAGTTTGAGCCCATTGAACATCTATGAGCCAAGTGCAACCCATTCAACTACTAATAGCTTCCTTGTGGTTTGGAGGTTTTCCTCTATTCATTTTGATGTGCCGACTAATGTTTGCAAGAATCTAGAAGCATGGATTTTTTGGCTTGTTTTGTCACAGCTTTCTATGCAACCATGACTTTGCTTGAGTATTGGAAGTTTTTTACTGCTGTTGTTGGTATTTTGAGGTCTCTCATCGCCAACCTTGATAAAAAATAGGTATGGGATGCTTTGTTCCATATCAACGAGATTTGTATGGACTAATTATTTGCTTTCCACATACAGTCTCAAATAAAGGATGATGTGTTATAAGAATGAAGAATCTGAGTTATACTTGAATTGGTGATTATAGCCTAGAGGTAATAATATGATTATCTAGGAACCAAGACAATAGTTGATGGTTGGATAAAATTTTGTCTGCCTTAAGTGAGAACTATATGTAAGTGCATGGTTACATAGTCACCCTTCTTTTAGATATTTCTTTTTCAAACATTCATGGTGTTTGGTATTACCACTTGGGTCAAGCTCTATAGATCTAAGGGTTGGGATTGAACAAGTGTTTTTTTTTTCTCACTCAATCATGATGTCCATCTTATTGTCTAGTTGACAATAGCCATGATCCTAGGGAGGATCATGAGGAACTTTATGGCGATAATTCTAATAATTGTTGAAGTTATTATTATCAAGACTCAATCACTCATTCTTTTGTTTCTACCTCTAGAAAAGTTTTGGTCTCTCCTAAATCCTAAGGGAGGAAAAGTTATCTGCCACCAAATATGCTTCAGTTCTCAATCTTTTAATGCAGTTGATTCAGGAGGAGGGAATGTCTGATGGATGTATGTGATCCAAAAGGAAAAAGAAAATTTTGATGGATATGCTTTAGTTACCTCAAATCAGAGACAGCCCTACAATTGTGAGATTGAGACAAAACCATGTATTCACAAATGCCTGCAAGAGTTTCCTTTCTAGAACTCTTTCACCAGCTTCAGTTTTCAATTACAGAAACAACTTATAGGCCAATTTGCCTACGGACCATCGGAAAACTTTCCCATTATTATGATAAAGAAAATTTGGGGCCAGTTTTAATTTGTTAAGTCATTAAATTATATTGACCTCAACAACAACAGAAGATTTTCCATGTCCTTCTTTCCAGCTTTTGACTGGGTATATCAGGCATCCTTCCTCATTTTGGACCTTTCAACACAAATGCAAGCATCTTCCACTTTTTAAACTTTTCTAATTTTTGTTGCATGTTGTACTGTTTCAACCAGTTAACTAGTTTGCTCGCTAATCTTGTGACTTCCTTAATTCCTCTAGTGTATTCAATCTTTTATCACTCTTCTGAGCTTCACAAATGTCTTTATTATTATTTTCATCTTTTAATACATCTTTTTCTGCCCTATTTCTTTTTTGTAAATCTTCTTAGCTTTTAGAAGCTTTTGCAGAAATAATACTTTCATGAGAAAAGTTTAAGTAGAGAAATTATATTATCCAGAAAAACAGGAAGTTCCTCATTACCTGAATATGTGTTTTCTTTCTTTTTTTTTGTGTGACTCATTACCTGAATATGTGTTTTCTTTCTTTTTTTTTTGTGTGAATTTGCAGGCAATTGATGAGAAAATTAGAGAACTCTCCAACTGTCACATTGTTTATGCAGGAATTGACTTTCAAAAGGTTGTATGTGGCCCTTCATTGTGATGTTGACCTTGACCTTTCCTACTTGTTTAATTATTTTTGGTTGATGTTCCAAATAATATGCTTTTTTCACACATTGAGAAATAATTCCTTGAAGGAAGTATCCTTAATTATTTGTTGTGCTTTGTTTTGGACTACTAAAGACATACCATCTGTGAATCTTCCAATTGAATTATGCAGGGAGCTGCTTTTATTATGACCAAGGTTGACCATAATGGTGTATAATGTCCTATACCCGGCAGTACCATACTGGTACTAAATTGAGACTCGATACGGAGGATGTACCAGGTCTAACTACGTCGAACTAGCCTTGTACTGGGCATTCTAATACTATACTAGGATGGTACCACTACGGGGTCTGGTAACAAAATGGCGAATCTTGATTATGATAACAAGTCTAGTAATCAAATCATGCACTGTTCTTGACTGTTTTATTTTCTTGTACTACCCAGAAGTTGGTCTCACATGTGCTTGTCATCAATTGTGATTAGTTTTTTCTACAAAAATTAATAAGATGCTTTTATTAGTCCTAATAAAACCTTACACTTGGGTGAATTTGACAGAATCATGTTTTAAAGTTTTTGCATCATTTATCTGCATTAATGACTAAGGAATTGTGGAGAATGTGTTTTTCTGAATAATGTTTGTATGTGTACAGTTACGAACCAGAGCTGTACATATATGCATTTTTAATGGTTTTTTACTATGTATGTATGTATATATCTATATATATGTATGTATGTATGTATGTATGTATGTATGTATATGTACGTGTAATGCACATGTGCATGTGTCTAAATGTCTGCATGTCTAGGTAAAAATCATAAAGTAATTTTCTTTTTCAGGTTAGAAGTCTTAAGTTTGTAATCCATTCAATCGAATGGCAAAAAGTCATGTATACTTGAACAATTATCAAATGAGTACTATTACTCAAAATGCTATAAAAAGACATCCAGTGGAACTATTTTTTTATATATTTGAATAGCACTTCTGTAATACAAGTCTTATGGATATATTTACTAACTAATTCTTGTGACTAGGGTTCAGAGTTCAGACTTCTTACTTCACATGACAACATTTTTCCCCATGAATTTCTATTAGCAACAATCACATGTTGGTCTTTGTCATGCATGACAACATCACCAGACATCAGACCAATAACAGACTTAATATGTAGCGATGAATTTCATTATATTTTTGGATTAGTTTTGTTGCATCTTATTAAATAAATTCACCTGCAAAACTAATGATCGGAACATACCTTTCAATGTCATCTGTTCTGCTCTCTTGTATAGGGCCATGGTTTCCCTGATGAGTATCTTATTTCGATTGATGATAATCCTGTTTGTTGAACATGCCACTGCATGTGATTGACTAAATTTGTCCACTATCTAGCACTCCGAAGATGATGACTGGATCTTGCATTATGTTGATCTTTTAGGTCTGAGAACATGCAACATATGTAACTAAGAAGTAACATTACCATGACATGTAGTTTTAACCAGGTGTTCATGTAAGATTGTCTGCAGGAAGGAACCTATGAGGGTTAGAAGAGAGCTAAAACTTATAGGTTGCTGGGAGTTTGGGTTTAGACCCAAATTTGTTAAAAAAGTGAACTAGAAATATAATGTTCTTGAAGTAAATATGTAACTGATGACTATTATCAAAGACATTGTTTTGGATTCTAAAGCTGAAATCGAGTTTTTAAGGGTTTATGGAATTGAACAGTTGGAATGATGGAAGGTCTATTATCTGGTACATATATGACACGAGGTCTATGGGAACATACATAACGAGAAGCAAAGGGTAAAGGGAAAAGGGAGGATGATATGGGACTTACTCAAGGACTTCAGAATCACATCTTGAGTTGCAAACCTCATGCTTGTTCTACAGCATCACACTATAGGGGAAAAGAAAACTCAAATTTGATCCATCTTTTGCATAAATTCTGATTACATAACTTTTGTATTTGAAGAAAAAGAAACCCCTATTGGTCTTTTAAAGTCTTTAATCTTATAATGAACCAGTTATTTTCCATGGTTATTGTAGCATAAATAGCGCTGTGTGAACAGTATCATGACAGATATTTGGCTTGTCGAGTGGTTAAATTAGATCGAAGATCATTTAATCTTAGCCCTTGATTCATAATAACCCACTAGAAACTAAAAATCAACAAGATGAAAGAAAAATGCTGTAAATTGACAATTACAATTAAATCTAAGAAGAATCCCTAAGTTGCAGCCCTCCAATGCATCATAATAGCATGATCTTGGATCTCCATCAGACATGCTCTATATTCAACCTATAAACATATAAGAGATACCAAACTAACAGCATGCTGATGCAAAGTTAAAATTCTGATGGTTAAGTATCACCATTGCCTTCTTATGGTTAGCATTCACTGAGAGCGGCCATGTGAGTTATTCAAACTGACCTACAAGCATGATAGTTTATAGGACAAGGGATTGAGCACAGCATTCCCATGACCAAAGCTGATCATTTAAGCATTTTGTTGTTTGTATGTGGATTTTGGGTTGTCATATACCTTATTTCAATCTTCTTCTTCTTGTAGATGCCTCAGCATGTGTCAGATACAAAAACATGCAATGCTCTGACTCCAAGAAGAAGAATCAAAGTGTGGGAAAGTGGATAGAAATTGATTTAGCAAGTGGAAAATGAATTAACCCTATACTTTTAACACCTTTACTGTTCTGGTTGAGAACTTTGAACCATATTAATTGCTTGAAGTAGTTAATATCTTTCCTTATGTATTGTATTATCTTGAAAGAGTGGTCTCCTTTAAGAATTATGTCTAATTAACATCTTCTTTATGCTCAGAAAGATGCCGGTATACCTAGGAAGCCTATAAAAGTTGAAGATATTCCTGGTCTCCGTAAGTAAAACCACCGGCATATACCTTTTCAGGTTTAACTTTAGGAATAGTTGTAGTCCAATAACTACATTTTTATGTTTTTTTAGCTGAAATGTATATTCCTGTCTCTCTAAATGATGCATTTGCTTTGACATTGTGAAACAAGCATGCCTTTGACTTTTATGTTAGCATCTTTCTTTCATCCAATATATAACTTTTTACAAAACATGGATCATACATGCTATTAACTTGTTTATGTATTTGTTTAAAAGTCTTGGTAATTTTTTTCCCGTGGACTGCCACCATTTCAAATCATATTTGAGCATTCTAAGAACATTTTGACTAACAAATGCTTACTAGAAATGGAATTGAAAACCTAAAACTTTAAACTTAGTCACTTACTATATATGATTAGTTTTTGAAAATTGTTTTCACAATTCATTGGGTTGCCAAGGATTAACCAGGAAAATTCTGACCTTGCAAAAGATAGGACATTTATTTTTTGACCCTGGAAAGCTGTGATGCAGATTTTGCCTCTGCTTATAGCTTCTCCTATTAGTTCTCACTTACTAGATAAGGTTTGGGCCCCAGTAGTAGCTACCATGTAGCAACTTATTAGCAAAGAAGAGCTCTTTTTGACCATATAAATGCGAACTGCCTTTCCACTCTGACTGTGGAAGATAAGCATCTGCTATCTCACTTTGATGCTCCTGATCAGACCACCAAATAACTGAGCATAGGCTAAATTTGCTTGATGAATAAGCTCAGCCATGCGTAATGTCTTCTATATCCTATATTTCCTTACAAGATGGATATCCACATTGCTTATATTTCACGATGAACAGATGAATGTCAACTATCAAACACTTAATGAGCCACTTTCCATCATAAATGACTCCACAATGTGATGCTTAATTTACTTTTAACGTTAACTATCTTATTGCTAATGCCTTTTTTGAAGACGTTGTAAGAAACTGAAAGTAGTGCAGGCCCAGCCTAAAAAACAAAACCATTTGACGAACCCATTGGAGATTATATAAAGCAACTGGTTGGACACAGGAAACCCTAAAGAGTAAGGAGTGTTGTCTATTTCTAACTCTAACATCTATTTGATATTTTAGTAAAGAGGCTAGCTTTTGCATAGTGTTTTATTTTCATAGATGCACATGCTTGTATTATTACATGAATTTCTTGCTGTGGCTATGTGCTAATTGTACACTATCAAACCAAGAGTTTATGTTATTGATCTATGGTAACCTTAATAGGTTTTGGCCGTTGATGCTGTCAGTCAGCTTTCTTATTTGTGGTGTTATTTTCATAAATAGGAGAGGCTGGGTGGACTCCAGACCAGTGGGGCCACTCAAGGTTCAAGACAGCAAATGCAACAGATAGTGTTGCCTATCGTCAACAGCTGAATGCCTTTATGCGCGGTCTTCTAAAGGCAAGTTGTGACCATAAATAGATTGTTTATATAAGGGAGTTCATGGCATTGAAATCAATTAACCAGCATTTTAACATGGAATTACTACATACTTTCTTTTGGGTCCTAGTTTTCCATTGGTTTTTCAATTCCCAAACCTCTGAAACGTAAAATTGTTGTCAGTTTTCTGAGTCTTTGTTGACCTTGCCGACCCTTCATGGCCCTTTAACCTATATCTGATACCCTCTATGCATTGGGCAAGCCTCCACCCCTATTGTCAATGTCGACAACAACTTAGACAGTTCTTCCCCCTTATTTTTGTGACTCCTATGCTTCTGATATGAGTCATATCAAATATAGACAGAGTGCTTGCTAATACCATTAACCATAACTTCTGATTTGGACTCACCATGAAAATTCTATATGTTTATTAGCTCATGTGTGAGTTTATGCAAGTATGATTTTAAGATGGCTTTCTAACAGATGATGAATGAGCATCCTGATGCTTGGCCATTTAGGGAGCCGGTAGATGCACGTGATGTGCCTGATTATTATGATATCATTAAAGATCCGATGGGTAAGTGTGGAAGACTTGTGTTGTTTTGCATTCATAATATCTAATCTTCTTCAGCTCCATTGCATCCTTGCAAATCTTGTATCTCTTTTTCATAATTATTAGATTACAATATGTTACCTAGTAGAAGATTGAATATGCATATGGGCATATGTTTTTTTTTTTTTTTTTGTTTACTTAAAATGTTTGCAATTTTATAATGCTTGCAGATAATAATCTTTTATGATACTTAGCCTCTATGGTTCAAAAGTTCAACACGTGGTAGGCCGAACCAGAGTGAACTGTCCGATTCGGCCCGTACCAAGCCGACCCGATGGGAAACCGGATCAGTTTGCCCATTAAAATCGGTTCCAGCTCCGAACCAGCTGAAATGGTTTCCGAACCGACCGGAACCGGCCGGAAAAGGCCCAAACAGGACCGAATTGACCGGAATCGGCCGGGTCCAGTTTGCACCAAGTCGACCCAATTTACAATCGAGCTCCCTCCCCCTTTGCTTCGTTTGTTAAAAGGTGTTGTGAAGATGGAAGGGTCAGTTTCGTAGCCAGCGAGGCTAGGGTTAATGCAGGGCAATAGGTAGACAGATATTCCACGCATCCTTCCAGCTGATCAGCCACAACCACAGGAGAGTCGATCACCACATGACTCCCTTGTCAGAGACATCCTCTCAGAGAATTGATCGAGAGATGCTTACATGAGGCTACTACGTTACTCGGTCGACTTGATCAGGAGGACAACATACATCCTCCCAATATAGCCAGGCGAAGGGACATGAAGAGTAAGCAGGCAGCGAGTGACATGAAGGATGAGCAGGCAGTGAGTGGCACGAAGTATGAGTAGGCAGTGAGTGGCACGAAGGATAACAAAAGCTACCTGCAACCCCAATAGAGTGTGGAGGAGCTAGTTCATTCATATTTAGAGACCAGTAACAGCTGTTCTGGTGGTCATGGATTTGCTAGTTAGAAAGAGAGTAGAGGACATAAGACCACCGTTTATGAGACACACCTGCAGGGTAGTCTTCGATTCATTGGTGAGTCCCAGTTTATGCATACTACACACGGTAGGGATCACGGTGCACGATCTGGTGGAGCCCGCTTGGATCCTATTGCATATAGGAGACTGGCTTTTTGAGGTCATTCAGGAGGATACGATGTAGCTGCAAATGACCTCGCACGTGGAGTAGGATCCATAGACGTATATAGAATCATATTATCTATAGGCATAGACAACCTATAACCCATACAGATAAAGATATGAATGTGGTGCGTCTGAGGATCTTTCGGTGGTTACTACCTTATGAAGTTCAGAGCATCTTATGGATCGAATTTTGCTGCCGGCTTATTCAAATGAGCTCCTTTATGGCCGTTTTATCAGCTAGTTTATCAGCCAGAGGACACCTCTCAAAGCCAGAGCTTCAGTGAGAGATCTGAGAGTGCTTGTAACCTGGAGTACGTTCCTTATGGGATGAACATACAAGACTACAATGCCACTTGGTTAGAGGGACGGGCTGATGTACTTTCTGACTCTGCTAATGATTCGGATATCTACGAGAGGCACCGTCACGCAACGAGATTTTAGATATCGGTATGTATGTTGTACTTTAAATATCTATAATTAATAGTATTATTTTATATTTTCACCTCACCACTTGATTTGAGGATATTTCATGTTGCTTCTTGTAGCATGCAACATCTCATTAATTATTTTATGGTTTGTATCATTTTAAAACAACAAGATGTATAATTTAGGTTAAATCGGGATCACAGAAATCTCAAAAACATCAAAAATTATCAAAAAAAATCAATTTAGACTTAAAATCATTAAGAAAGTTGAAAACGATTGATTGTCAATTAATTGAACTTGAAAACTAAAAAAAATGGACGTGCTGGTACGGAATAGAAAGCTCTAGTGTACCGTGTGCCGGTACGGTACCAAAATTGGTATTGTACCAGGTTTGGTACTGTGCAGGTCCGTCTGCCGACCGGTATGGGTTTCGGTACCGGTTCGGCGGACCTTGGTTCAACATGTGCACATTGATTTCAGCACAACACTCGTTTAACTTCTTTTTAGATAGTTTAAAATCTTTTTCTTTTCTTTTGTTTCAGCATTGTACTGTTTCCAGCAGGTGACCAGCATACTCACTAGTACTGACAAAATTTTGTCTATGAACATTGATTAATATAGTAATTACAAGGTTGTTAATTATTTGAAAAATTCTAGTCAAACCCATTTTTGTGACAGAAATAGGGGGCAGCTTACATGGCATATTGAGGTGTCCCTTAATTAACTTGTTAGAAAAGTTAAAGGATAATACTGGAATTATAAAATATTCCCTTCCCTTTCTTCTCTTCCACCAGAAATGGAAATGCTGACGTATGTCCTGCCTCCCATTCTCCTTTTCCACTGGAAGAAAGAAAATGGAGATTTATATTCCATCCTGTTGGAGATCTCCTTTCACCAAAGGAAAACTTATTAGCGTGTATTCTTATGCAATACCTAATACCTCTATTTTCTCTTGTTGGATAATTTTTTTTAATAAGCCAACTATTGAAGATGGGAGAAGAAGAGGATGACACGGGTAGGCAAGTGGCCAACACCTAATATGCATGCTTATTTGATTATTTAACAACCACCACCGCAAAACTATTCTTCAAATCACACAAAAATCTCAGGGAAAAAGGCTAGGAGGATGTGGTACCACACAGACTCCTAAGTTCTAAAACCAGATCTAGATGTGTGATGTGCTTCCTCTTTAAATCTTTCATAATCAAAAGAGAAGGATGGGAAAACGGCAGAATTGCTTTCACCTGTTATGGTTAAGGGTTGTTTTCTTATTTTTTTTGGTAGTAAGGGTTAAGAGTCTCTTGTTATATGCTCTGCAATATTTTTGTTCCTATCTGATCCATGGGTTTCCTGATCTTGTTTTGTATTAATTCATTAGTTATTGGGATAATCCCACCATTTTACCTATTAAACAGAGGCAAACAACACAGTCTAGTTCATTTATTTACTTCTTCGTCTTCTTCACAAATTGATTTTTTATGAATATTTTCTATTCCGATGGATAGGAAGGGAACACCTCAAGGGAAGTTTCAAGGTTGAAATTGGACCATGTTGGCAGCAGACATGATGGCAAATGCTGAAGTGGTTCTCTGTCACAGCCATCGACCTCATCTTTCACTGACAGAGTCACAGAGATCAGTCTCCTTCAAACCCACTAGAACCATTGAGGATGAGATCAGTTTTGATGAAGAAAAGAGATCATATTTTGAAGATGAGGTTAATGGCGGTGATATAGGTTCAATCGAGATAAAAGAGAGCGCCTCAAATGGACTATAGTCCTGTAGAAATTCTACTCTGTTGAAACAGAGTAGAAGAGGAAGGAGGTTGGCAAGAAATAGATTCTGGCCTCTCACTAGTTTTCTTCTCTAGTAATCAAAATTTTGACTTTCCGCCATTGGAAAGAAATCAAGGAAGAAGAAAAGGCTTTGTGTCACTTTCTCCTTCCCACAATCCCCGTTTCTACCATTTATCTAAAAGGTATTCAGCTATCAAGAGCCTGCCACATAAGCTCTCCCCTCATTTCTGTCCCATTTTTGGATCGTAGTAGCATAACTCGAATTATTCCCTTACCAATCTTCTGTTTTCTGAGGTTGTCAGCTATACTTATCATGTCGTAGTAGTAAAATGGGCCCCACTTTCCAGATTCCACTGACTCCATATATTTGTCGAAGTACTCCATATAATTTTGTGCATTTTCATATCGATGATTTCCTTCTATGCCAGGCTCTCCATTAGACAAATAGACAAGAATCAGTTGAGCTAATATAGTTCCCTTGTATTCAATATAGCCCAGGTACCTTCTGAACTTCAATACACTGATTTGATTTGACAAAAATACATGTTATCATTTCCATTAGCATTCAATCCGTGATGCCAGAAGTTTCAAATAGATTAGTGAAAGACAAAGTTATATAACAACTATAGCCAAAATACTGAATTTAAAAAATTATATAACACATTGGAAAAGAGAAAATAGTTGTCCTCCCTATCTTTATTGATAGGAACTGCAAAGATTGTAATTGATAATGATTTCTTAATTGGTTGAATGTTATTTATAGTTATCTTTATGGAATTCATTTCAAAAATGTAATGAACTCATATAAAGTTTTAGCATTTCTCAATACTAGCACATCACAGATATCCTTAGGAGCAGAAATGCAATTACGAATTCTCATCGAGAGGAAAACCCATGCAGATTGCTAGCCAAATGGCTTCTGTTAAGAATTATGAGAAGAAAGATGCATCTTACTAATCAGCCTCAATATTTTGACAAGTTATTTTGAAGGACTTGTGGCACTAATAGAAGAAATCAAAGTGTTAAATATGCATGCATACTCATGATGGTGCACATTAAACAACCTCATCTATTATATCATCCTCTAATTGGATTCTTAGCTTTTCATTTTACCAACTAAAACAACATTGAATATTTATCTAATTTCGAGTAAAGCACTCTGAAATCTGGATTCTATATGAAAATATTTTGATAACTTTTACATGAATGAATTGTTTCATTTAAAATGGCTTGTTAATGATTCACTTTTTAAAGTGAAGGCGGCTTACCTCTTTTTAATTTGCAAAATCACTGATACCTTCTCTTTTGTAGATGCTAGTGAATCCAGCACATGCCATGCAGGTGCGGGGATGCCTGCTTTTTTTAGCTGACCTATTAAGTAACTTTTCAATAGTTAAATTATATTTATAATATTTATATTCCAATGTTGTAGTAAATTAAAAGTGACCTTTGTCAGATATATATATATATATATATATATATATATATATATTTGCAATATTTTCTGAATTCTATAGTTTTCATGAATAACGCCATGAATCATACCCAAAAAAAGAAGCCCTTCACAACTTGTAGCTAACATGCCATGTGATGATAGGGGATTAGCATGATTCACAAGGTCGGCATGATTCATGGCAAGTTCCATACAGTGCTGTTATAATGACCATTATTACAGTCATTGTTTTCATAATAAACAAAACTAAACGGCATAAGTTGTGGAAAGTAATGGCTGATGTAACCTTTATGACAGTCAATAAAAATTTCTGTAGTATTCGTTATAATGAAAGAGCACTTATTGAAACCAAAGGTAAAGGAAGGATTAAAATATAACCTTGTTTTCTGTTATTGTTTGTTATAACAATCATAAAAAAAATGGCATTACGAAAGTCATTATCGTGATCATTATTTAATAGTAAACAATTTTAAATTACATAGGCTTGGCAAATAATGGCCATCCTAACCATTTAACAGTCTCTGTTAAGGTCTGTTATAACCAAATGATATTGTTACTGAAACCTTGAAGGAAGGAGTGAGTATGTTATATTTCATTATAATATTGTTAATCGCTGTTATCATGGTTATTAGTTTTATAATAAATAATTCAAAATAGCATAGGTTGGGAGAGGAAATGGCCGTTTTAACGGACAATATCCATTTCCATAAGATCTGTTGTAATGGCAAATGTTGTTATTGAAACTTTGAAGGAAAGTAAGGAGTAAAATAAAATAGTGACAAGGGAGAAGAAAAGGAGATAAGGAATAAAATAAAATAAAAAAAGATTGTGTTTCTCTGTCTCAGAGGGGAATAAAAGATGTATGTTGGAATTTTGCAAAACTTTAGTGAAAAACTGCTTTATAAGTAGGCCAAAGAAGAGGAAGAAAGGATATGAATGGAAAATTCAAGCTTTGAAGTGTTAAATGGTGGTTTATACACTCATGGTGATAAACTGAGTATTATTTGGTAATATGTGGTGTACTGTTTGTATATCATGAAGTTTTCCACATTCATTTCCTTCTAATGTCAAAAGCTCGAAAAATAAGTAAGAAAAGATGGTGGTAGAACTTGCTTTTATTTCAGGAACTCCAATTCTTTAAACCTGATTTTGATGTACATATGTTCATGCAGATTTGAGGACCATGTCAAAGAGAGTAGAGTCAGAACAGTATTATGTTACTTTTGAGATGTTTGTTGCTGATGTCAAGAGAATGTTTGCAAATGCTCGGACCTACAACTCCCCTGAAACTATCTACTATAAATGTGCAACAAGGTGCATCAATTACGCCCAAACCCTACATTTTCATTATTGGGATGTACATCATTACATGACATTGTACTTCTTCAATATCAGCATGCTAAGTTGGTTTTTCTCTTTCTTCCTTTTTGTCCACACAGGCTTGAGAACTATTTTTCAAACAAGGTACAGGCACATCTGCTCCAAACAGCCAACAAGAATTAGTATTGCGCACAAAGAAATCTTTTCCTAGTTGAGAATGGAAGAACCTAGAGCAGTTCTGGCGGGGCATTCACAAACTACAAAGGAACCATGACATGTAGGACTGAATGCTGAGTTTGTGGGGCACAACTAGGCTCACCCGTCTTAATTTAAGAAAACTCTTCATTTGTACAAACCACAACTCAAAAGTACTTTTTTAACTCATCATCAGGATGTGTAAAAGAAAGACTGCACCATCATGCTACTCATTTGCTTGCGACCTTGGTGTTAGCCATGCAATGCTGCATTTGTTGGTGGCAGTCATACAGGGCTAGGTTTCATTGTACTGATTATGCCAAGCATGAGATCTGATTACCTTTGGCATTGATATGGAGATTGTTACCCAGTGGCATTCATCCACGGCGCAAATGAAGTTGTTTTAGAGATGCACACATTGGTCTAGATGAACAACTCAGAAAATTCCCAGGCAAGCTTCATTTAATTTGGTTAGAAGTTGTCATTACCAACGTTTTCATCTCCGTGGGTGATTCTAAAACGAGGGTAGGCATGCAGATCGAGGAAGGTTCTATAAAACTAGTTGCAGGCTTAATGCCACTCTCTACAATTCTCATCCCTTTGCAGTGTCGTGCCCTGGTGTCGATTTTTTCCCTTGTACTATTGGAAACAGGCTGTAAGCAGCATGATTTTTTTTTTTTTTGCCAAACAAAAAAGGTTAGGGGGGAGGAACGGACAACTTGCCCCCGCGTAGCAGCCTTCGCCCCGTTAGGAGAGTATTCGATGTGGGTAGACACCGTTTTAGTCATACTCTCTCTATCCGAAAGTGAGTACGTCATACCTGGCACCACCAAAGCTATTAGTGGACTAATAAGCGCTTCTAAACTCCAAGTCCAAGCAATGTCACCATATTTTAATCGACGTGCGGTGCGATTCGAATTTGGAACTCTGCGATTAGAAGACTACGCCCAGTTCTGGCTAGCATGACTTAGCTAGCCCATATTTTAATATGTTATCCTCATTTGAACCTAGCATCTGAGCACGGAGACGGGGCTTTTGCTAGGCCATTTTTATGTGTGCATAAAAAAATGACATGAGAAAAAGTGGGTGATGGTTGGTATACCTTTGCATAAACCCCTCTCGGGGACAAAGTGATACTCTTGGAATCAGTCTTTATTTGTTGGACATCAATATGTTCCTCGAATTATGATGTTTCTTTATAAGAAAGATACTAGCAATTTAACATAGAAAAAAGTAACATATTTTGTCACAAAATTTAGAAAGTCAATGTTCTACTGATGCCTTATGATGGGGGAACACATTTATTTCAACCTAGAAAATATGAGAGTGCTCATGACTTGAGATCTATGGTCTATTTGCTGATACAACACATGCTTGTCAAGCAGGGTAGTGAGAAGATGCACGATCATTTTAGCTGAGTAGCAATTTCTTTAAACATTTAGTCAGGCATTAATTACAACGTAATAAAAAACAATAAGATAATTTTTGTACTGGCTATGTTTGCTCTATAGCTGTTATGAATGAGTGAAGCTGCAAATACATGATCTGACAGTCCAGGAGCAAGAACATTTAGGTCCCATTTAGGATTGTTTTTGGAGGACCCAAAATCATCTCTAGAACCCAAAAAATATTTCGAGGGGATACATGGGTGTTTGGTAAAAAACTTGAAATAGCTTCTTGATCCTCTTAGAAGTTGAAAAATCTCCGCTTGGCAAAAGCTCCAAACTAAAGCTTCTCTCCACGAAAATTTATTTGTGTGACCAAAATGTTTTCAAACTTTATGGCTATTACATTATTTATTATATCTTTATATTGAAATAAAATACATAAATTATAATTAACAATATTTTATACCACATAATATTAATATGATCTTATCTCATTCATATATTATAATAATATTAGAGTTTGTAATAATATATTAATATGAAATAATAATAATTTTAATACTTTATATCAAAATATTGTATCACAATTATTAACTAATAATACATATATTATTAATATAATATAATATATTATTAATATATTATTATATTATATTATATTATATCATATCATATTATTTAATTTTATTTTATTATACTATAAATATTATATTATATTATACTAATATTATGGTAATGCCAAGGTATTACCATAATAATCATATTTTAATAATAAAACATTATTAGATTTCTATAATATTACACTATCATACTATACTAATGCACACATATTAAAAGTCTGATACACATTATAAGATTTTGATGCTCACATTTGAAATGGACTATCCATGCATCCAATTATTGTTGCATGCACCTTAAACGGGTGATGTACTCGCCAGATGATAACTAAAGCGATGATATGCACCACCACCCATCACCACTAATGATGTTCCCCACTGTCTACCATGATCAATACTCTCTACCACTACTCACTGTTGTTAGTGATTTCAATTATTTCTCATCATTGCCCATCACGACTAATGAGCTTTATTGTCATCTACTATCATTGATGATCTCCACCATAACCCATCACTATCGATAATATCCACCATTGGGATCTTGAACATTGCCTATCATTGTTAACAAGATCTACCATTGCCCACCACCATCATTGATCCTACCACCACTCACAACTACTGATGATAGCGGTGGCGATCATTGTTGATGCATGTGCCTTTTAAAGGAGATGCGCACATTAGATAACCAATATACAGGGCCGGCCCGAGCCTTAGGCGACTGAGGCGGTCGCCTAAGGCCCCGGGCCAACAGAAGGCCCCCGGAAGGTGGAGAGAGAGAGAGAGAGAGAGAGAGAGAGAGGGAGGGAGGGAGGGACCGTGACCAAAAGGAAGCAAAGGCCCCATATAAAACGGGATGAGCTGGCTACGAGTCTTCCCCCTTGATGGAAGGGAGGTGGAGAGTTTCTTGGCCTGCAGAGGAAAAATTTAGGAAGTTGGGGACGGTAGTTTTGTTTTGGATGGAGAGAGAGAGAGAGAGAGGAGGGATTTGGTTGGCTTGATACACGCCTGAAGCCACTCTTACCTTTCATCCCTTCTCTTGTTTGGTTTTGGTCTTGGTTTTCCTTCCCTCACATTACTCCTGATCTAGCTGGACTATCAGGAAGAAAGGGGGATTGGAAATGGACTTTCTTGGAGGGTGGAGATTCTTTTAATTTTCTCCTCTCGGTTTCTTCTCCCCTCTTGGGTGGTAGAGAGAGAAGGAGGGAGGGGGTTGAATGGCTGCTGTGCTGTGATGTTGCGGTTGCTGCTTGGGTACTCACTTGAAGGGGAGATGGAGGGATGGGACTTTTATTAATTAGATGGAGTCAATTTCCCATAATGCCCCTACTTTCTCTTATAGAGAAGCTCCTGGAGAAATTCTTTTCTTTACCTTGACCATGAAGTGCCATGGGATGACCTTTTCCTATTCCGCTCTTGCTTGACATGATAAACAAAATTGCCAAGCATTATCTCAGTTATTTAATCAATTTTATGGCCCTTCTTTTAGGATAATTACTTTTCTGCATTTCCATTCAAAAATAATATTAAATTAAAAAGATTTCTGGCCTATCTTTGTTAGATTCATGTACCTTTGTTGAAATAGTGTACTTGATAGCTATCCATTTTCATATCATTTTTTTAATATTTTATATTTATTAAAAAAATTTATTATTAAAAAAAAAGCCCTCATTCATTGGATTCGCCTTAGGCCCCCAAATGTATTGGGAATATACATGTTTCAAATTGATCGTGCATACATGCATGACATATAGCTGTACACTAAAATCTAATGTGAATGTTTTAATAGAGTGATGCACACATTATAAACTTTTAGTTAACATACTTGAAACGGACAATCTATACATAATTTATTAGTATACAAATTTTATGAGTACATTTTGAACAGCACTCATGGATGATACAACTTTTGTTAGTATACTTGACGCACATATTATAGATACGAAAGATTATAAGTACTTATTTTAAATAACTAATGCATACATTTTAAAAGTATGATGCACACATTATAAGCTTTTGATGCTCATATTTGAAATGGAGCATGTCCAATTATTATTGCATGCATCTTAAACAGGTGAAGTACTTACTGGATGGCAACTAATGCACATATTGAAAGATATCAAAGTGGTATAAATGCATATTTAAAAAGGAGAATTACTCATTAGATAACAACTGATGTACATATTTTAAATAGTCGATACAAAAGAATCTGATACTAATGTCCTAAAAAGTGACACATATATTAATTTTTGAGTAATATCCACGATTTGAATCTTGAACCTCATGATAGGCAATCTTGTAGGGGTGAGGTACCAACTAACTATGCTAACAATTATTGACAACTATCTAATATTTAAAATGGGCAATTCACACATGCTTAATACTATGCACATTTTAAATAGGTGATAAACATGTCTTGAAAAGGTGGCATTTATTGGATGACAATTGATGCATATATTATAAGAGATTAAAATGTTACCACTATACAATTTAAACGAGTGATGTGTACATTTCAAATTGGGCTTAAATAGCTGATGCTCTTGAATTGACGTTTGCTTTTAAAGAAGATGATATATGTACATTTTTCAAAAAGATGATGCCTACAGTATTAAACAGTAATTTACATATTTAAAATGGATGATCCATATATGCTCAATTACCATGCATAATTTTTTGTAGGGGATCAGATCACTTACATAATTTTAAACATGATAAGCAAATTTTATTGCAAAGTTGAGCATATGTCCATTACAAGACTCAAATAGAGAGTCACTACAAGTACTAGCTTGGCCGATTATTACCGTGATAACTAGACACTTCTTCACATTCATTAATTTAAATTTTACTTCTTCTGATTTCTTAGAATTTTTCATTTTTGATGGTACCAAAATGCCATTATATCCGCATATCTTATCTATTTCCCTACAAAAATGAATATTTTCAGAAAAAAATCAGTTCAATATTTATGCATCATCAATTTATAATATGTAAACAGCACTTTTTAAAAATATGTGCATTAATAACTTTTGTCAACTATAATTAACAGTTGTGGTTGGTGGTGTAAATTGTTAAAAGTAGTAGGTTATAGTGGAGATCTTGATGATAAGTGATAGCAATCATTAGCTATCACGTACGAAATTCGGGACGTAATATGGCCATACTATAGAGAGGAACAACCCATGATAACACAAAGCCAAACATTTCATTTAACTTCCAAATTCATCTCAAACAAAATATAATAAATAAAAATCTAATTTTATTATCCATAAAATGCATTGAATACTGGTTCAAAGCATCTAAATTCAAACATAAATACCAAACCCATAATCCTCAATATTTAAAAAATCATTAGCTACAAATTCTTAGTCAATTTAAAATACTAAATTTTTTTTACAAAATTGTCAAACTTGCTAACGCAAACTTAAGTCTGGGCCTTCGTCCTTATCGACCTTATTCATCTGGAGAGAGAAAAATAAAAATAGAGATATATGAGTGATAGTTTAGTAAGTAAATCTTACTCTACCTTACCGGATCAAGCTTTTTTATAGCAATGCATTATTTAAAAGAAATAACAGATATTATAAAATAAAGCATTTCATAGTACAATATATTAAAATAAGTCACAAAGCCAGTCATGCATGCATAAATTATTCAATTTCATAAACATAGTTACAAGAATATATTCAAAAACCATCCCTCTACCATTTAGCTATATCATAGTTCAAAATATTGCTTACAAATATTCGTGCTACAGTTACTTTATACTCATGACAGGGTCTGTGTTCATAATCGACATTTATTTTTATTTTGTATGTCAACTTTATACCCACTGGCAGGACCTGTGCTCTAATGGATGCTAACTCCATATGTCGATTTTTTCAATTATAGAGATCATACATAGCAATTTGAGAGCTTTTCAAATACTTATATCTTTTCTTAAAATATATACATAAATAGATAAAAAAATACTAAATAACATGATCAGATTCAGCTTTCATAACAGAACTATTTTTATTAAAGTATTCATAGACCTATTTTTCATAATAAAACATGATATTTCCACCAGTAAATTTTAAAAAAAGTATGATATTTTCATCAACAAATTTTATGCATGAAAAATATGATCATTTGAAAAATAATGAGTGTAATATCTACTTACTTCTTTCGCCTGTATAAATTTTACTAGGTAAATTAGTTAGCCCTATTTAAAAATATTAAAAGCAAGATTAATTTCTATTCGATGATTTTAATCAAACTAAAATAATAAGAAAAGGAGACGGTTGGTCAGGTGACAGCATTTGGCAGCTTCAGGCAGGTCAAATCTAAGAAACTCAATCAATGAATCATGGGATATGGACTCGATTAGCGCTAAGGTCATTCGATAAGATTCATTATGAGTGGAATCCAAGAATATTTAACAGAGCCGAAATGATAGGTCCAATAGGCATTCGGGGCACCAAGGCAGTATAGAGCCTCTTTTCAGGGGTCAACTTAGGTTCGTAGATTAGGTCGACAAGACTCTGTACTGGGATCCATAAGTCTCCTAGAGAGAGAAAGAGGAAGAAGAGAGAGAAGAAATAAGAGAGAGATAGGTTCTCTTTCTTCTTTTTCTTTTCTTTTCTAACTTTTCTTCTTCTTTCCTTTTAAACTCTTCTTCTCCTTGGCAGAACAGGGGAAGGAGGCAGCGGACCACGGTCATGGTCATGGTGGTTCGACGAGGTGGCAATTGGAGGTGATGAAGGGCAATGGGTGGTGATCGATGGTGGCGGCCGGCACAAATCAACCCAAAATAGGGCCAAATAGAGAAATTTTTTGGCTCGGTGATTCTCGAGTCCTAGCCCACTTGCCGACAACTAGAGGTCCGACTCGGATCAGGGATGAAGATAAGGAGGTCGGCCGACTCAACCAAGGCCTCGACATTAAAAAACAGTGGCATCAGTGGCCGAAAAAGAAGAAAAATTTCAGCCAAAAATAGGAAAAAAATTGGGGGTCAGATTTTCGGTCGATTTTTGGCTGATTGTTCGGCCAACTATCGTGATTCTAGATCATGGAAAGAAGAAAAAGAAAAGGGGAAAAAGGCTGGGGCATTAACTCAGTTCTAGTGGTGTCCGACGGCCCCAATTTTTGGCAAACACGAAGACGGACAACCATGAGATCAAGGGGAGAAAAGAGAGAGAAGGAGAGCTGATGACCGTCGATGGAGGGCTTAGAGGGGGGAAAAGGTGTTTATATAGAGGAGACCTAAGGCTCCAGTGTCCCTAAGTTTCTGACTCGGAGTCGAAGTCGTCGTGGGAGTCTTCCACCCATCATGTGCAAAGCATGCTTGGGGCTAACATGGGAAACTTAACACTTAATTCTTAAACAAATTGGGGTACTTTGTCTTTCATTTAACATTCCGCCATACTTTTGCTGCAGAACTTTGATCTGATCTTACTCTTCTAGGGCTCAAAACTCTAGATTGGTTTGTATTAACCCTAACTTCCTCGTCTAAGTGATACACATCTTAAATAAAACATCTGTAAAAATAACTTTATTAAGAGAAATGGCAACACATAATGGCTCATTCAAATCTTCAATTATGCAGCTTAAAAAAGTAGGAAACTTGAGAGATGCAAAAGAATAAGAAGAATCTTATTCAAATAGCACATGAGCATCTATGGACTTGTCTAGAATGGTACCTATCATTACTTGATCACTTGAATTGGCATGATGTTGGGTCAAAGCGAACACCCGTACATTCTCTTTGTGTTCCTGGTCAGCTTGTTTGGTAGATTTTGGATTTTCTTTTTTCTTGATAGAGAAATCTCTTGCCATATGACCCACCTTGTTGCATGTAAAACATGCTCCCAGCTTCTCAAGATAAGATCCATGATGATTCTTGCCATAATATTTTGAACTTTCTATTGATCTCGGCCTCTTTCTATCTCCTCTCTCTTGTTCTGATCTTTTCATATCATATTCCACTTTCAAAGCTCTTTCTAACACATCTTGTAGTTGTTAAAAGTATGAGATGACAAGTGCGACCGAATTTTATATCTTAGACCATGCTCAAATCTGTTGGCTTTGCCCTTATCGGACTCAATGACATGAGGGCAAAAGCATCCTAGCTCATTAAACTTATTAGCATATTCTAGCACTGACATATTTTCTGTATATTGTAGAGCTAGGAATTCATAACATAAGTCGGCGGCAAAAATCAACCCAAAATAGGGCTAAACAGGAGAGTTTCTTGGCTCATTGATTCTCGGGTCCCAGCCCACTTGCTGACAGCTAGAGGTTCGGCTCCAACTAAGGAGGAAGGTAGGGAGGCCGAGTAACTCAACAAAGGCCTCGATGTCAAGAAACGATGGCACCAATGGCTAAAAAAGAAAGAAAATTTCGGCCAAAATAGGAGAAAATTAGGGGGTCTAATTTTTGGTCGATTTTCGGTTGATTGTTTGGCCGACGACTGTGATTCTGGGTCATGGGAAGAAGAAAAGAAAAAGGGGAGAAAGGCTAGGAAATTACTCCAGCTCTGGTGGAGTCCGGCGGTCCTGATTTTTTGTGAACACAAAGATAGGCAACTATAAGTTCAAGGGGAGAAAAGAGAGAGAAAGAGAGCTGATGATCGTCAGTGGAGGGCTTAGACAAGGGAATAGGTGTTTATATAGAGAAGACCTAGGGCTTCGATGGACCTAGGTGTCCGACTCCTAGTTGGAGTCATCGGGGAGAAGGGAGGAAGGAAGACTCCTGATGAGAGTCTTCTACCTGTCACATGCGAAGCTGCGCAGGGCTAACATGGGCCAAGCCCAGTCAGGCCTTCACATTAGCAATGGTGGATGATAGAAGATATCACTGATGGTGATAGACAGTGGTAGAGATCATCTGCAATGGTAGGTGGTGGTGGAATCATTGATAGTAGTGGGCCATGGTGGAGATTATCGATGATTACGAGTAGTGTTGAAAGTTGTCAAATAGTGGTTGGCAACGGTAGAGATCCTAGATAGGTGAATATCATCAATAGTGATGGTTAGTGGTGAAAATCATAAGAATGGTAGGTGAACTAGAAATCGTTAATGGTGGTGCATGGTAGTAATGGAGATTATTAATGATGGTAAGTGGTGGTAGAGATTATCCATGATGGAGGGCAATTCTAGAGATCTAAGATCGTGAGTGGTGTTGGAGATCGATAATAATAGCGGACAGCTATGAGAATTCTTGGCAATAGTGGATAGTGATGAGATTGTTGATGGTGGTGGGCATGGCTGAAATAGCAAGTGGTGGTGGATAATGAGAGAGAAGATAGTTCTCTTTCTCTCTCTCCCTTTTTTATCTCTCAAGCTATCATTTTTTTCTCTTAATTCATTTTATATATGCCATATATTTTCAATATAATCCTCACCTGTAAAGAGAAATGATATTATGGAATATGCTGTTATGGCATGTGATGGCTACCATTATAGCATGAAATGTGAAGAACCTCTACATGTGGGCCCTTATTTTTTTTCTCCAAATGCTTTGATATCTTTCCATCCTTCAATAACAATCAATAATTGTGCTTTCTTTCATTTCTGTATAACAACCATAGCCGTAGATTATTTTCTATCTTATTTTTTATTCAATAGCATCAATCTTGTTATTATGATCATGTTGTATAATTATATATACATATCAATGAAAGGCTCTATGCAAACCTATTCACTAAACTTTCCATTGTATTAGAGCAGGTCGATCGACGCCTGCCAATAGTGTTGAATTAAATTAAATATTTTAAACCTTTCCTCCAAATTCAAAATTTGAATTCAAATTCCGCGTCAACGGGCTTTCTGCTTCTTTTGGCCTGTGTCTGCTTTGACTTAGTCAACGGCCAAGTGTCAAACATTCGCGCGCAAGCAATGGAGCAAACATAGAAAGATATCTAAAAAAGCAGGCCAAGACAAGTGTAATGCATCCATGCGCAAGAGCAAGAATGTAATGGCCCCCAAAGAAAAAAGGAAGCATGGAGGGCCAAGATACAACATGCCACAGGATCAAAGGAGCACAAAAAGACATGTCATCAATCCGCAGGAGGAGATTTTGCTTCTTTTGATGCGCCTGAGCCTATATAAAGGGCTCTAGGGATCATTTCAAGATAATGAAAAATTTCTCTTCTCCCTTTTGTTCTTATTCTCTTCTCCACATAATTTTAATTAATTTTCTGAGTTTCTTTTGAGCTATCTACAAGCATGAACGTGCTCTTCTTTCTTTCTGGAGGCGCACTGATGGAGAAAACGTGGTTCTATATTGCGTCATTGTATTTCTAGAAATCTGTACCAGCAGACCCATACGTGGGGGGCATAAACTTTTCTGGGACAGCGCGTCAGCGTGCTTCGATCCACAAGCCATCTTCTTTTATTTTTTTCATTTTATTATTCTATTTTCAAGTAAATAATTTGCTAGTTTACTCTTCTTATTTACTGTTTATGAATATTAGAAATATTCAATTATTGATTTATCAATTATATTTGTGCATCTAGGCTAACAATATAGAAAAATTTATGCACTGTTAGTACTAGATTTTAAATTACAATATTTATTATACATTCTGCCACATATGGCATGCATAATCTTGGTGTGATGTTACAATTGCCACATATTGAATGCACAATCTTGGTATGATATCAAACTACCACATATTGCATGCACAATCTTGTTACGATGTCACAATTGCCACATATTGCATGCACAATATGATATCACAACTGTCACATATTGCATGTATAATCTTGGTATGATATCACAACTGCCACATATTGTATGCACAATCTTGGTATGATATCACAGATCAATCTCCAAAAATTATTGAAACTGATTATCATATTCAAAATTAGTATTTATATCAAATCATAGGATTTAGTATATTTTAGCTGTTACACATTTTTGCTAGCTTTATTTTAGTGCTTAATTTTTCAAACAAAATATTAGATTATCTAACCTTCAAGAGGTTTATTAATACCTCCATTTGTACTTCTTACGGAGTAATTTCTAGATTCCATTCAAATAGAAATTCAGAAATTGGTTAATTCATAGGAGCTAGCTTAATATTTCACTTAGGATGAAATTGAATGATATCTAGTAAAATTATCTATTGAATAAGGTGTCTAAGAAAAGTTTGTCAAAAAGGCCTACGTGGCTAAGAAAAGCTGGTACTTAAGTGAGTCAAGTGCTCCACCACTGATCTGAAGCTGATCTAGCTGTTATTTTTTGAATTTTTCAACTTGACGTCTAAAGTTCAAATTAGATATCAGTGCAATAATTTGAAATAAACCTTCTCATTTTCACAGGTATCAAAACTGTGTTAAGCTACAAATCAATGGCTTCCCACACATTTGAAATCTTAGTGCTAAACCTAAAAAGTTTGATGGTCAAAACTTAGGAGGTGGCAGAATCAAATGCAGTTCTGGCTCACCATCCTAGACTTGATCTCAGCCATTGGTGAGAGCACTACTAAAGTCAATAATGGGTCTAACTCATCTGCTTTACGACTTGCTACTCGTTGCAAACCAAATCCTGCTGATGCGTTCGCAAAACTGCTCTCCCAAGTGCAGGAAAATATATCTTTCTTTTCTTTTAGAGATGAAAGAGCCCCCCTCTATTTTTTTTCGAATGAGAGATAAGAGCCCCCCCCCCCCAGCCGAGAGAGAAATATTCCTTGGCCTTCGATCCCCCTGATCGCATGCGGTGGAGACCGGTCGGCTGAGATGAATCCCCAGGAGAAGAGGATGGACGTGGACGGCTGGATGCTGATGTGGATGCGTGCGTGGGATCGCGATCTTCTTCAAATGGATGCATAGAGACGCTCGGGAGCTGATCGCGATCGCTTGCATCGTGGGAGGCTTGCTGGGATGTGCTGTGAAGCTCTGGGATGCGGACGGATGCGGAGGTGCTCGCGAACGGCTGGATGAAGCTGTGGATGCGGAAGAATCGAACACGGAGAAGCTGGTAGCAGGGCCTTGGACGCGGGAACCTGAGATCTAGGAGGTGGATCACGAACGCCTGCGGGATCTGATCGCAGATCCAGAAGCATGGGATGCGGAGGATACTTCGCGAAAGATTCGCACGCGGAGAAGACGGACACGGTGCCTGGGGTCGCGAATCCGGAAGACGCGCGGATGGGCTGCACAAGGGAGAGACTGATGCAGAATGAAGGAGCGTGGACTCGGAAGCGAGCTGATCGCGGGATGCCAATCCGAAAGCTGATTCGGAAGCTGGACGCAGAATCGTGGGAGCTCGGATGCGGGTCCATCCTGGATGGCAAGATACGGAAGAGGAAGCATGGATCACGGGCTCCAAAAGAATGAAGCGTTGTTTCCTTCTTTGAGCCACAAAAAGATGGGAACACGGAGACGCGTGGAGGGCGGATCCAACGCAGAAGGAAACTGAGATGCTTGGGCTCGCGGATGGATGAAGATCACTGATGGGAAGGGTATGATGTTGCTGCATGTGGCTGCACTTAGTCTGCTAATGCTCCTTTTAGTATGCAATTGGGGATGACCCCATACAGTTGGCTGTTCACCTGCGGTGATGCATCTTTTTGGACCCAATGTGCATTTCAGCTTTGATTTTACGATCACCTGCACTCAACAAAAGTATAATATTAAATCGGCAATTTTATCATTATCTGTTAACAATAATACTAATTTAAGTGATGTGTAAATTGCACTTTTGTGCTCTCATTACACCCCCCCCCCAAAACTAGCTTATTGCTAGTCTCTAGCAATTAACGAGCAAATAATAAAAAGAGGGCACAAAAGTTGTAGTCTAACCTATGACTTTTTATTGAAGCTAAGTACAAAGAATTAAGATATGTATCCACTTTCGTAAAGCATCACGATTGCACTTAGCACGTGCAACAAGCCGTTAAACCCCTAGGTTACCCTAGTGGACGAGTGTTGTCTCGTGAGAGTTTTCAGGGATGTTAGCCACAAACATCATGAATGATATGACATGAGATCCTAATACAAATATGAAATAAATCCTAAGCTAATACACATGTAATTAATTAATATGTATTTTCAAGCATGGCAACTGTCAAAGCAAGGAAATATAAAAGTGTAGTGTGCATAAAATAGTTTGACTTTATCAGAGTACTAATACCTCCACCACAACAGGGCACCGCCCGAGTTTTAGGCGCACTACTCAATTTCACAAGTGTTTTCTACAGTTTGTTAGAACCTGATCCATCAAATTTTTAGAATATCAAATATTGTATAAATTTGTCAAGAATGGTTTGCATGTAAAGAAAAAGCTATCAATCCCAACTAAACAACCCGGGTACACAGAGGTCCAATACAATGGAGTCAAACTAGCAATTACCACATGTCATTGGGTTCAGCCTGACCAACTCATTCATGCTTATTTTTATTTTATTTTTCATTCTTTTTTTTTACCAACACATATGACGACTACAGCTGTCCAACCTCCATGTAGCGAGCTTTCAGCCAATGACCCTCGACCAGTTGGCTCAAGATATTAGGTGAAACACCCCTCGGACTTAATTACTCGAACCAGACTATGCCACGAGGCTGACTTGTCATCATAAGAATTTTTTTTTGAATAATAATTATGCAAGAAAAGAGAAGGTATACTGAACCGTATAGATATTTTTATTATATACGTGACTGCATCATGACTATAGATCAACCAAGGTCGGATCATAAGGCACCTAAGTAATCTAGACGGGATATTCAACCTCTATCTTTATGTGAAAACCAAATCATGAACCTTATGGTACGAACAAAAATACTCGTACTTCTTTTACGGATAAGGCAAACAAAAATACAGTTAACAAATGTGAACTCCTGAGGCCTTCTTATTTATTATTAAGTACACGTGCGGGGATCTAATAATAGGTCTCTGATTAGTCATAGTGTACATGTGTTCCTTACCTTAATAGTCACACAAACTCAATATGAAAATACATGTGCATTTGTTCAGAAAAGAAAGTAATAGAATAAATCAAATGCAAAGACAAAATCTCTCTTTTTTATTTTTTATGTTTTTTTCATTCATTTCTTTTTTTCATTCATTCTTTTTTTAAAAAAAATATTTTTCTCCCCTTAACTTAAACATTGCATTGTCCTCAATGTACTATATACAAGAAAACTATATATGAAAGACAATAGAGAAAATAATATAGAAGAGAAGAGGAATACCTTGAGCTGTTGATATCCAGAAAAGAAGATCTATAAAATAAGAAGAAAACTAGAAATAAAAGAAAAATTAATTCTAACTAATATATACATACCTTTGTCGTCATGCTCAGTCATAAGAAGGCTCTCCCAAGGAAAAGGAGTCCTCTTCATCTGCAAAATTCTCAAGAAAAAATTTTAACTTGTGTCCATTTACCTTGAAAGTATTACCATCCCGTGGATTCTCAATCTCAACTGCCCCATGTGGAAAAACAGTTTTTATAATGTAAGGGCCTATCCATCTCGATCGTAACTTGCCGGAAAACAGATGTAAGCGAGAATCATATAAAAGAACTTTTTGCAGAGGTTTGAAAGACAATTTTAAAATTGATTTGTCGTGTAAAATATTCATTCGTTCTTTGCAAATTTTAGCATTATCATAAGCATCTTTGTGAATCTCATTAAGCTCGTTCAATTGCAATTTTCTAGTTAGATCGGCATCTTGGAGGTCAAAATTCAATTTTCTAATTACCCAATACGATTTATGCTCTATTTCTATAGGCAGATGACACGCTTTTCTGTAGACTAGTCGGTAGGAAGACATGCCAAGAATAGTTTTGTATGCAGTACGATAAGCCCACATGCATCTGATAGTTTCAAGGACCAATCTTTTCATGATGGGTTTACCGTTTTCTCTAAAATACGTTTGATCTCCCTATTGGCTAACTCTACCTGGCCACAAGTTTGCAGATGATATGGGGTAGCAACTCTATGGGTGACACCATACTTTTTCAATAAGGTCTCGAAAGGCTTATTACAAAAGTGCTTTCCACCATCACTAATTATGACCTTAGCCAAATCGTGAAAAAATATTTTCTTTCAGAAATTTCAAAACAGGTTTGTGATCATTGGTTCTACAGGCAACAGCTTCTACCCATTTAGACACATACTCGACACCAACTAAAAAATGTACTCATATCCAAAAGACGGTGGGAATGGGCCCATGAAATCAATGGCCCAACAATCAAAATTTCGATAATAGTAATGGGTTGAAGAGGCATCATTTGCCTACGAGTTAAACTTCCAATACGTTGACATGGATCACATATCATACAGAACTTGTGGGCATCTTTAAACATTGTAGGCCAATAGAAACCACATTACAAGACCTTTGCAGCAGTTTTCTTAGAGGCAAAGTGTCCACCACAAGCATCAGTATGGCAGAAAGAGAGTACGCTTTGTATATCATGATCCGGTATGCATCGTTTAAAGATTTGATCAATGCAATATTTAAACAAATAGGATTCATCATAATAATAATTCCTCACTTTGCGCAAAAAAAAATTTCTATCTGTCGACCCCCAATGCTCTAGAATCCAGTTCGTAACAAGAAAATTTACAATGTCAGCGTACCATGGCACAGTAGAGAGTGCAAACAACTGCTCTTCAGGGAATGAGTCCTTGATGGAAAAATATGACACCGAATCATGAAAAACTAGCCATGATAAATGGTCAGCAACCACATTCTCTACTCCTTTTTTATCTTTAATAGTGATGTTAAATTCTTGGAGTAGAAGTATCCATCGTATTAAGCATGGTTTGGCCTATTTCTTATCCAGCAATTATTTTAACGCTGCATGGTCCGTGAAGATAACAATAAGAGCACTAAGAATATAAGAGCGAAATTTGTCTAATGCAAATACTACTGCAAGCAATTTCTTCTCGGTGGTGATGTAATTCATTTGAACATCGTTTAAGATTTTGCTTGCATAGTAAATGACATATGGCTTATTATCTTTACGTTGTCCTAGGACAGCTCCTATTGCATAGTCGCTAGCGTCGGACATGATCTCAAAAGGTAGTGACCAATCGGGTGGTCGCACGATGGGTGCAGTGCTAAGCATAGACTTCAACTTTTCGAATGCATCTTAACAGGTTTCAGTCCAATTGAACGGTGTATCAAGGGATAGGGGATTACATAATGGTCGAGCTATGACACTAAAGTCCTTGATGAACCTCCTATAAAATCCAGCATGACCAAAAAATGATCTAACATCTCTAACCGTCTCGGGTGCAGGTAGCTTGGTGATTAAGTCAATCTTAACTCTATCAACTTCCATGCCCTTCGATGAAACAATATGTCCTAGGACAATTTCCTTTGGCACCATGAGGTGGCATTTCTCCCAATTTAATATCAAATTCTTTTCCATACATCGAGCTAAGACTGCTTGTAAATGTGACAAGCAATCTTCAAATGAGTCGCCAAAAACGGAGAAGTCATCTATAAACATTTCCAAAAACTTCTCGTTCATGTCTTCAAATATGTTGAGCATGCATTTTTGGAATGTTGCAGGTGCATTACACAACCCGAATGGCATCCGATGGAAAGCGAATGTGCCGAAAGGATAAGTGAAGGTAGTCTTCTCTTGATCTTCTGGTGAAATCTCGATTTGGTAATATCCGGAATAGCCATCGAGAAAACAATAAAAATCATGCCCTGCAACTCTCTCCAACACTTGGTCTAGGAAGGGTAGAGGAAAGTGATCCTTTCTTGTGACCAAATTCAGCTTACGGTAGTCGACACATATGTGCCAACTCGCCGGGACACGAGTTGGGACCAGTTCACCTTGTTCATTTTCTACTACCGTCAAACCCGACTTCTTAGGAACGACTTGAGTAGGGCTTACCCACTTGCTGTTGGAAATTGAGTAAATAATTCCCACGTCAAGCAACTTGAGGACTTCTGCCTTAACCACATCTCTCATCGTAGATTCAACCTTCGTTGCATTTGCCTTATGGTTTTGGCATTGTCCTCCAAATATATCCGGTGCGTGCAAATTAAGGGGCTAATTTCCTTCAATTTGGCAATAGATCACCCTAGAGCTCCTTTATGATTCCGTAGAACACCAAGTAATTTTCTTTCTTGGTCATAATCAAGATCAGATGAGATGATTATAGGAAAAGTATCCTCGGGTCCAAGAAAGGCATCCTTGAGTTCCTTTGGTAAGAGTTTCAACTCGAGCTTAGGTGTTTGTTTATGGGATGGTACTATTTTTGCCTCTCGAGGTGGCAGCTGTTCAAAATCTTCTACTTTTGGTCTCCATCCATTGATCATCATGGCATTCGAAAAATCCATACTAGGTGTGACTAACAAATCATCTTCATCGGTGCCATTAGAACACCAATCAATTAAGCCATCGCCGGATGGGTCGTTAAATGCTTCAGCTAACAAATATTCTTTCACGATAGTTTCAACCCAATTAACCTCCTTACTCTCTTCGTGATCATTAGGTTGCTTGCACACATTAAAATTGTTCAATTCCAGGGTCATGTTACCAAAAGAAAGCTTCATGACGCCATTCCTACAATTAATCAATGCATTAGAAGTTGCAAGAAATGGGCATCCTAAAATGACCGGAATCTGAGACTGTGAGTTCGAAGCCGGATGTGTGTCCAATACGATAAAGTCGACGGAAAAGTAGAACTTATCTATTTGGACCAATACATCCTCGATAATCCTCCTTGGAATCTTGATTGACCTGTCAGCTAATTGCAAAGTGACGGAGGTTGGCTTCAACTCACCTAAACCAAGTTGCTCATATACAAAATATGGCAACAAATTCACACTCGCCCCTAAATTTAACAATGCTCGCTCTATCCTAAAGTTGCCTATGATGCATGAGATAGTTGGGCAACTGGGATCTTTATATTTAGGGAGAATGTTGTGCTGCAAAATAGCACTCACATTTTCAGTTAAAAATGCATTCTTCTTAACATTTAATCGACGCTTGACAGTACACAAGTCCTTCAAAAATTTGGCATATGAGGGTACTCGTTTGATTGCATCAAGAAGAGGTATGTTAATCTTTACCTGCTTAAAAAGCTCAAGAATTTCAAAATTAGGTTCGAACTTTTGCAACAGCTTTAACCGTTGTGGAAAAGGTGAAGAAAAAGGGCATTCAACTTTTTCAGTAGAAGTTGGGACCTCAACTTCTTCTTTGTCCTTTTCATCAGCTTTGGGCACATCAGAATTAAAAGTGACCTGCGGTCTCAATGGGATGGTCTGATCAATGACTTTCCCATTACGCAAAATCATAATGCTCTTTGCATTCTTTGTATGCGAACTAGAAGGAGCCGCATTATTACTACCATGCACTTGTAGGTTAGGTTGGGGTTCAGCTAGAAACTTACCCTTCTCTTGGGTACTTAGGACGGTAGTCAACATTGACAATTGGTTCCTTATATCTTCAAAATTTCGAGTATTTTGAGCATTGATATTGGCTTGACCTTGTAGAAAAGATTGTATAGATTGCAAGGTATCCTCAATATTCGGCTTCTGAGAGGGCGGTGATGCAAAAGTAGAATGTGCAGGTGGAGGAGCTGAATGGTATTACTGCTGAGGATAATCATTTTTCCACCTAAAGTTCGGATGATTCTTCCAATCAGGGTTATAGGTATTCGAGAATGGATCATTATAAGGCTTCTGGTAGGAGTTCATAGTATTTGCTTGATCGTGCAAGACTTCCTTGAATGCCGGTATGGTGGAGCCATCTGTAGTGGTATGACTAGACATATCACAGATCCCACAACACTCGTTTATGAGCTCTATAGTCTTGACAGGCTCAACCTTTCTAAGCTCAATTTCTTCTACCTTCCCAGTGAGGGCTGCCATTTTAGCATGAAGATCATCTTCAGTTCTGAGGTTGTAAAGGCCACCCTATCCAGAGCTAGTAGGCTTAGGCAAAGACTTATTGTTTCTATCCCCGTTATCCCAAAGTTGGGCAGTCTCAGCAAGGGAATCCAAATACTCCCATGCCTCATCATGTTGTTTTTCTAAAAATCTACCATTGCACCTGGTCTCTACAAACTGTTTCAACTGTAGAGATAAACCTTCATAGAAGAAGCTAATAGTACTCCAAGTTTCGAACCCATAATGGGGCATGAGAGAAGAAGATCTTTAAATCTCTCCCAACATTCATAAAAAGTTTCATTGTCTTTTTGTTGGAAATTGCTGATATGCCTTTTGAGAAAGTTGATTCTTTGTGCAGGAAAGAACTTCTTCAAAAATTCTCTCTGCATATCTTGCCAAGTTCTTATTGATCTAGATCGCAAGGAGTTTAACCATGTTTTGGCCTTATCCTTTAGAGAGAAAGGGAACAACGTCAGCTTGAGGACATCCTCACGTTCGGCACTCTAAATGTAATGCCCAATTCTTCAAAGTCTTTCAGATGAAGGTAAGGACTCTCAGACTCTAATCCCTAAAATTTTGGTAGTAATTGAATTACCCCTGGTTTGACGTCAAAATGTCCTACATTATTGAAAAAAATCATGCATGAAGGCTGACTAGCTCTAGTAGGTTGTAGGTATTGTCTCAAAGTCATAACAGGGGGTTCATATTCTCAATCATGATGACTCCCCGCATCTTCATTTAAATCAGTCATCTTACAGGGTGTGAAATACTGCGAAGGAATCTCAAGATTGTGTTCTAAGGAATTATCACAAAATGAACGACTCAATCGACCGGTGTCGTCCCTATTCCACTTTAGCATGCAATTTTTATTTTATTTTTATTTTATTTTATTTTATTATTTTTATTAAATAAATGAAACTTACCTAAACTAAATCTCTAATTAAATCTGAAAATATATTAATAATTCAGCCGATTCTCCGGTAACGGCGCCAAAAACTTGATGCGTTCGCAAAACTGCTCTCCAAAGTGCAAGAGAATCGCGCAAGTAGTAAAACTCGGAAGTCCGAGGTCGAATCCTCAGGGAACGGTATATGTATTACTATCGTAATTTCAGATGTAATTTCAGATGGTTTTTAGAATTAAAAATAAAGAATAATAGATAAATAAACAAAGTTCAATGAAATAGAGATGGTTAGGGATCTGAAATCCCCCTTGATGATATTGTATCCAAGAAATAAACTCTATGGTTCTTGATTAAAGATTAATAGTAGGATAGATCTAATCATGGTATATTTTTCATGAACACATGAACCCAACTTCTAAGCATTCATCGTACCTAGTACGTCTATGACAAATCAAATACTAAAGGAATCTATATATCAATAGACATAAACCATTAAAGAACTATCTACCCAATAATTATGCAAGAATCCATAAAACATCAAAAACATAAATCAATAAGAGCAAAGGTTCAGAGTTTACTTCAAAAAAAGTAATATATCAAAGGTTCCTCCATCACTCTTCAGCTAAAAAATCAGCCTCTCATTAAAAACATTATCCTCCCTCTCATTTTTTTCTTTTCTTTTCGGAAACAAGACCTCCCCTATTTCTTTCTTTTTTTTTTAGAGATGCGAGAGCCCCCCTCTGTTTTTTTCGAATGAGAGATAAGAGCCTCCCCCCCCCCCCCCCCTTCGGCAGCCGAGAGAGAAATATCCCTTGGCCTTCGATCCCCCTGATCGCACATGGTGGAGACCGGTTGGCTGAGATGAATCCCCAGGAGAAGAGGATGGACGCGGACGGCTGGATGCTGATGTGGATGCATGCGTAGGATCGCAATCTTCTTCAAATGGATAAACAGAGACGCTCGGGAACTGATCGTGATCGCTTGCATCGCGGGAGGCTTGCTGGGATGTGCTGTGAAGCTCTAAGACGCAGACGGATGCAGAGGTGCTCGCGAACAGCTGGATGAAGCTGTGGATGCGGAAGAATCGGACGCGGAGGAGCCGGTAGCTGGGCCGTGGACGCAGGAACCTAAGATCTGGGAGGTGGATCATGGACGCCTGCGGGATCTGATCATAGATCTGGAAGCATGGGATGCGGAGGATGCTTTGCGGGAGATTCGCATGTAGAGAAGACGGAAGCGGTGCCTAGGGTCGCGAATCCGGAAGACGCACGGATGGACTGCATGCGGGAGAGATTGATGCGGAAGGAAGGAGCGTGGACTCGGAAACGAGCTGATCGTGGGATGCTAATCTGGAAGCTGATTCAAAGCTGGACGCAGAATCGTGGGAGCTTGGATGCGGGTCCGTCCTAGATGGCAAGATACGGAAGAGGAAGCATGGATCACGCGCTCCAGAAGAATGAAGCATTGTTTCCTTTTTTGGGCCACAAAAAGATGGGAACGCGGAGATGCGTGGAGGGCGGATCCAACGCGGAAGGAAACTGAGATGCTTGGGCTCACGGACGGATGAAGATCACGGATGGGAAGGATATGTTGTTGCTACATGTGGCTGCACTTAGTCTGCTAATGCTCCTTCTAGTGTGCAACTAGGTCTGACCCCATACGGTTGGTTGTTCACCTGCGGTGATGCATTTTTTTGGACCCAATGTGCATTTCAGCTTTGATTTTACGATCACTTGCACTCAACAAAAATATAATATTAAATCAGCAATTTTATCATTATCTGTTAACAATAATACTAATTTAAGTGATGTGTAGATTGCACTTTTGTGCTCTCATCACCTGCTCATTCCTCTTCTCAAACTGCTGCTGCTTCCTCCACCTCCTCCACTAGGACTCCAGAAGAAACCAACTACCACTGTCTTCATAGAATCCTAGGAGCCTTTTCTAATAAGCTTTATGATATTTATTATATAGCTAAGAGTGCCAAGGATATCTGGGATCCCCTAGAAAATCAATATAGACTTGATGATGCCAAGGATCTCTAGGATACCCTAGAAAATAAATATGGACTTGATGATGCCGGGGTAAAGAGATTTAAGGCCTCTGACTTTAGCAAGTTTAAATTTGTTGATTCCAAATCTGTGAATGATCAAATCCATGAATATGAAACCCTGATTCTTCAACTCCAGGCAAATGGAACCCACCTAGATGAGTCTTTTCAAGTTGCCTGTATCATAGACAAACTTCCTTCTACTTGGTCAGACTTTGCGAAGACTTTAAGCCACACCCAAGAAGATCTGTCTCTAACTCAAGTCCTAAATTCTATTAGGATTGAAAAAGAACATCGCCTTAGGAAAAAATTTCACTCCTCCACTCCTTTGCCAAAAGTCAACAATGTTGAATCCAAGCCTAAATCCAAAAATTAGAATCATTCTTTCCATCTAACCACAACAAATCCTTCAACAAAAAATCATTCAACCATAGAAACTCCTTCCAGCCCAACAACAAAAGACCCAACTTCTCTTAGAAGCAGAAAAAAGAGAAAGAATGAGAATCTGTTCATTGCTGTTTTGTCTGTGGTCGGACCAACCATATGGCCAACCAATACTTCTACAAGATCACTACTCGTCGTCAACCTAGAAGTAAGGGTTCTGCCACTTCTGGCGCCCAGGCCAACATGGTAACCTATGGGGCTGACTCCTCTGGGACTGCTATCAGGTTTGTTTCCTTCATACCTGAAGTTAACATGATCCAATTAGCACTTGACTGGTGGATTGATACTAGAGCTAGTATACATGTTTGTTCTGATCGCTTCTGATTTTCATCTTATCAAGTCTCATGTGGAGGAACTGTGACCATGGGTAATAATGCTGTGGCACGCATGCTTGGAGTGGGACGAGTGGATTTGACACTTACCTTTGAAAAGATCCTCACTCTGCAAGGCATGCACCACATTCCAAATATCCGTAGAAATCTAGTTAGTGGATTCTTGCTTGTCGAGCAAGGATATCGAATTGTTTTTGAATCAAATAAACTTGTAGTAACCCATGGTATATCTTTTATCGAAAAAGATTTTTTTTGTGATGGGTTGTTCAAACCCAATGTAATTATTCCATCTATGAACGAAAATTCTATTGTTCTTCATATTGACTCTCCTGTTGTCGGGCATGGTAGGCTGGAACATGTAAACTACAGTTCAATTAAAAGATTAATACACTTGAACTTAATCCTAAAATCAAAACTTAAGAATAATGACAAATGTGAGATATGTGTAGAGGCCAAATTACTTAAAAAACCCTTTCACTCTGTAAGTAGAGATTCTTATCTCCTTGGACTCATACATAGTGATGTATGTGACTCAGGAAGAACCTCAAGGGGTAGAAACAAATATTTTGTAACTTTCATATATGACCTTTCTAGATACTGTCACCTTTATCTTATCAAAGCTAAAAATAAGATCTTAAATAACTCAAAATCTATAAAACAAATTCTAAAAACCAACTAGATAAAAAATTTAAAACCTTAAGGTCTGATAGAGAAGGTGAATATACCTCATTTGAGCTGACCCAGTTCTGTGAAAAACATGAGATAATTCATGAAATAACAGTTTCCTATTTACCCAATCTAATGGAGTAGCTGAAAGAAAAAATAGAACTTTAATGGATATGGTTAACTCTATGCTAATTAGTTCCGGTGCGCTAAAAAATCTTTGGAAGAAGGCACTAGTAATTGCATCTTATATCTTGAACAGAATTTCATTCAAATATAATGATAAAATCCAATATGAAATATGAAAACATAGAAAACCTAACTTAAAATACTTAAAAGTGTGCTTAGCTAAAGTAAAAATTTCAACAACAAAAAAAAAATTGATCCAAAACAGTAGATGCAATATTTATAGGATATGTAATTGAGAGTAATGTTAATAGATTTTTAGTGTTTAACTCTCAAATAAATAAAATTAATAACATCATAATGGAAGCAAGAGATGCAATCTACTTTGAAAGTATATTTTTCTTTAAAATAAGGATAAATGATCAAATAAATACCAAGAATAATCTAGGGACTAGTTCAAGCAGAACCAGATTTAGAGAGGAAGAAGAAGAAGAAACTGAACCTATAAGAAGTAAAAGAACTAAGAGTTGAAAAGAACTTTAGAGAAGACTACTACACATTCCTAATAGAAGACTCCCCTACTTCTTTAGAAAATGCCATGAAATCTTTAGATGCCCCCTTCTGGAAAGAAACAATAGATAATAAAATGCAATCCATAGTTCAAACCATACTTGAAAATTGGCAGATCTACCTGCAGGAAGTAATCCCATAGGGTGTAAATGGATCTTTAAGAAGAAACTTAGACCAGATAAAACTGCAGATAAATACAAGGCTAGGTTAGTAGCCAAAAGTTTTACTCAAAAACTTGGGATGGACTTCCTTGATGTTTATGCCCCTACAGCTAGAATCACTACCATTAGGATCCTTGTTGTCTTGGCTTCCATTGATAAGCTGGTTATACATCAAATGAATATTAAAACCACTTTCTTGAATGGGGACCTAGATGGAGATCTACATAGACCAACCCGAAGGTTTTATTGTCCCAGGTCAAGAGAAAAAGGTATGTAGGTTGATTAGATCTCTTTATAGTTTAAAACAAGCCTCAAAACAATGGCACCTTAAACTTGATGAAATAATCCTAAATAATGGTTTTAAAATTAATAACACACATGAATGTGTATATTATAAAAAGAAGAATAACAAAATTATAATCTTATGTTTATATGTAGATGATATCCTAATTTTTGGAACAGACTTAGAAATTATTAATGAAGTAAAATAATTTTTATCTCTAAAATTTGACATGAAAGATTAAGGAGAAGCAGACCCAATCCTAAATACTAAAATCATAAGGAATGAAGATGGAATAACATTATCCCAAAGCCACTATGTGGAGAAGATTCTTAAAAAGTTTCACTACTCTGATTATCATCCTGTATCTACTCCCTATAATGCATCTCTTCATCTAAAGAAGAACTTAGGTGATCCAGTCAATCAAAGCTTGTATGGCCAGATCATTGGTTTTCTATAGTTTCATGCAAATTACACCAGGCCTGATATTGCATACTTTGTGAACCGACTAAGTAGATATTCTCACAGCCCTAACAATAATCATTGGACTGCTCTAGAAAAAATTCTCTGGTACCTTAAGAATACCGTATCTCTAGGATTAAACTATTGCAATTATCCTGCTATTCAGGAAGGCTACAATGATGCCAACTGAATCAGTGATACAGTTGACACCAAACAAACTGTAGTGGTTAAAAGCACCATGGAACCTGAAATGATTGCCCTAGATACCACTAGCATTGAGACCGAGTGGCTTAAAGATCTACTGGAAGACTTACCTCTTGTGATTTCACCATTACCTTCTATATTTATTCATTATGACTACAGATTCGCTATAGATAAATGCAATCAAGAAAATGCAAATATGAAAATGAATAGGCACTTAAAAGTGCATTATAAATCATTGAGATACAAATTAAATAATAACTTGATTGCATTAAATTTTGTAAAATCTGAAAGGAATCTACCTGATCAGCTTACCAAAGGATTGTCTAGAACATTAGTTCTAGAGTTGTCAAGAGGGATGGTGCTAGTGGGGCCTCATATAGGCAAGACATGATTTTCTTTTTGGGGAATGGGAGTAGTAATTTTTTAATACATATTGATATCTTATAAAAAACTTTCAGATGTGATGGCTATATTCAACTGAAATGGATTGAAACAACCTGCACCTCAACAGACCGAGCATGTATTTCAACATAGCTTTGTGCAACATCTACCGCTAAATGAAACTTCCTCTCTCTTATCGGCTGGTTAGTCTACCCTTGATTAAGTTCTGTATATGTTTTTTCAGTTGTTGATCCAAGTGGTCCTTTTGCTAAGGTGGTGTCCACAACTTAAAGCCATGTCATCATTTTGGCTCAAAATATATATACAGAAACCAAGCAAATAAATACACAAGGCCAATGAATTCATTATTCCAATGATAATGTGAATGTTTAATACTCACCAACAAGTATAGTTAGAACAGAATATGATGTTCATTTACAGTACTTCTTAAACCATACACCAATGTTAAGAAAGCTTTCGAAATCAGATTGTGGTCTGCAACAAAGAGCAAATGTCAGTACTTCGAGTAATTGTTCATGGTTGTTTAGGCATGAGATGACAGTAGCAAACCTCTCGATTCCATGGACATCTTCAGGAAATACAATCACTTTGACCTCAACACCTTTCTCCCTGAGAGTCCTCGCATACTATGAACATTTGAGACAATCAATTAGTTGTGAAACATAAAATTGTCAGTTTCTGCCCAACGAAAAAGGTTTGCCCCTTTTTCTACTACCTTCCAATCAAATGACACATGTAATCTTTGATGTGGTAAAGAAACAGGCTGAAGATGTGAGGTAGGACGCCAGTTTGAACTCCTTTATGTCACTCCACATCAAAAATAAATAATGTGACAGCTTTATTAGGATTGTTCAAAGTCATAAATGTTTTTTAATGCTTTACTTTGCAGCCCTATGAGGAGCTGAAGTTATTTTCATCTGCTGCTTTTCAGAAATACGAAAGCTTCATGTCAGGTCTTCTGCTGCTATTTTGTTGCATTGCTCTAACTCAAAGCTCCAGGATGCAAATCATCATCATGCATTGTAACGATAGTAATAAAAACCCAGTCAGTTTGATGACTTAAAGTATAAAAATAATCTTTGTATTCATTGACTTGGACAAATTTATGTTTTTGTCATGGTATTTCAGATTGGGTAGCCTCCTTTAGAGGAAGGCTGCACTACATTACTAGGTACATGTAGGGCTGTCACTCAATTAGAAAAGCTCAACTAAAGCTCAGTTTGGGTTAAACTCAACTCAGAGTTATTCATAGGCTTAAAATTAATTTCAAACCAAGCTGGAGATTAACCCAGCTTGGTCAGCCCCGGCTCAATAAGGTTTGAAAATATTATATAATATAATATCATATAAATAATACTAATATATTATTATACATAGCTTTTTCTATGACTTCGTTAAATTATTATGTTTTAGTTCGACATTTCCTAGTATATCTAATAATTTTCTAGATTTATGTTTAATATTATTTTTTGTAAATTTAATCATTTGAATCAGTTAAATGTTAACTCAAGCTTGAACACCACTAAAAGTATCTTGACTCAAGTTGCAATTAATTTCAGCTTGATATAAGATTATCAAGCAAATTGAGTAGGCAGTTTTGGGCTTCAATTGATAGTAAGCTTCAAGTAATAAACAAATCAAGCTTGATCCTAAGTTTCCAGCTCGAAAATAATTTCCAACAAAGTTTGATCAGATTCAAGCTTGAAAAAGCTCGGCTCAGTTACAACCCTAGATACCTGTTTTGTTTCCAAACAAAAATTTATGTTTTTGAATGATTGAGGTGGGTTCTGCTGCTCCATAATTTGAGGTTCGTTAATCTCAACATGTTAGGAAAGAAGCAATATTCTTATGTTTGTTTAATGGAAGTGAACCATTATTTTTCTCACAGAAATGAATATTGCTTAATCTGCTTGAAATCACTAACTTTTACAGATTCTTCAATTTTCCAGCCGTAAAAGGAAAAATATATAATAACACCAAATCTGTACCTGGAGACCATTAGAAACTGGAACACGAAGATCCTGTGCTCCCAAGAGGAAAAGGACAGGTGTTTTAACCTGCAGTTATTATCAAATTAGCAAATATGTTATTGCTAATTAAAAAAACTCTCTTAAAATATCTATCTCCAGCCATATTAAGCATACCCCCCCCCCCCTCCCCCCCTCCGCGCCCCATCTTCCTGAATGAAAGTGTTTTGTTTGAATTTATTTTCTCAAAGTTATGGGTCATAATGTTATTATGGAAGTACAGTTTTCATAAATGTTGTTGAAATTTAATAATGATATTATCATGTTCATCATGTAACCACTAAAAAATTGGGCATCACATTCTTCAGATCTTCTAATTGTTTATCTCTTCCCTTGTAAGTCACCCCTCTTCTGCAGGAGGGATAATACTGAGAACAGCAGTTTCATTCTGGTTCCATCTTTCATCTCCTGCACTTATCTGATATCATAACATATATGAATCTTTGGAAGAGAAGGAGCTTAAGTTCAACAGAAGAGGAGAGCATGCAAAGTTGTTACAGTTTATGTAGTTCCCCTTTTGTCCTACAGGCAAACAAAGGAAAAGGACAACAAAATCACCATAATGAAGAAACATGATGGGCTATCCTGAAGTGAACCCTTGGATTCTATCCCGAGGTCAACCATAAAATTCTATTTCACCATTGGTTGTAGAAATTAACTAAAAGCAGAATGACTGATAAGAACATACCTTTGAGATATGTGCGATTGGAGATTTGCTATAAAAGAGACTTAAATATTCAGCTGAAGGAGCCTCTGAGAAGTAACTTTTTCCGTCTGACCCAAAGGCCTCTACATAACACCAATCAGGGATGTCAGTAGTACCAAGCATTAATGATAGGTTACAAACAGGATTTCGGACAGCTGCCACAACAAATCTATCTGGAGCCTGCATGAATGAAAAGATTAGGACATATGAATTTGCAAGATAATTCCATTAACTTTTAATAAATTGTACATTACCAAGTATTTTAAGCAGAATTAACTAGGACAAAGACCTGCATCTAGACATCTAGAAGGCATGCATATTTTACACTTGGAAGAAGAAAAAAGAGTTGGAGATTTGAAAACGATGACTCATTTCATATCCACATTTCATGAAAGGGTCATTGAGATATCAGACAGTACTATAATAAAGAGTCTAAATTACATTCTGTTTTACATTAAATTATTGGTAGCATATATTAACATATTTACTATTTAAATTATTAGTCTATAAAAAGCAGCAAGGAGCCTTATGAGCTGAAAAATGGTATAAAGAAGAACTGACAAATGATGAGAATACTCATTAATACCAGATGTGACAAATGATAAGAGAAAAATGGTAAAGAAGAATAGGTGGGAGGTGGAAAGAGCAAGGAATGTTTTTCTTTTTCTTTTCTTTTTTCTTTATAGGTGGGTGGGGGAGGAGCTGCAGGGAGGGTGGTGCCCAATTACATCTCATCAATTACATATAGGCCTTCTTATATCCAAACACACCTCTACACATGACAGAATGGTAGTTAAGCTCAAGATCTTTAAATGTTCTAAATCCTATTGCATGGTTGTGAAAACAGTCAAATGCTTGCTAGAAGCTTTCTGATCCTCAAGCTTAACAGTAATATTATTTATTTTAAACCGTCTTAGCATTAAACGGTAGGAAAAACATATACAACATAAAAATGAATGCCATATAAAATAATATTTAGAATAAATTATTAACTATCAAACAAAATATGCGATAAAGATTTTTGGATGCCATGGCTGAAAAATAGAAGCCTGTGCACGAACAAACATCTACAGAAATAAGAAAACAATCAGAGTTAGATATAGAGGGACAGGAGAAGGTGAATAACATTTACTCAAATAGAGTGGCGGTTTCTCATTAATGGATCTCAAAGAATGGTTGCTTACTATGAGAAAAGAAGCTGATGTTGAGAATGAGAACAGCAAAAACCACATTTCTATAATCTTAGTATACATAAATTTTAGACTCATCCAGCAAATTATAGATTATGTGACACTTCGTGACCGATAGTTGTCCTTACATCATCATTACATCATATTAGATATGATATCTTAATAAGAGGACTAATAATCAAAATATCAAATATATCAAAAATTGCATGCATTGAAGCTTCAGATCAACTAGATCATTGTTCAAATGGTGAAGCAGATTAATGAACCACTTTAAAGGTTTAAGCCAACATCTATATGGTTAAGCATTTGAAGCAGCCTCTAACCATGCAGAGAAGGCTCTTTGATGAGTAAGTTAATTTATGAATTTATTTATGGAGGAAAGTATTTATTTAAATCTTAAGTCATTCATACAAGCGATAGACTGGAAACAAAATAACTCGGTAGGTTGACTATATTGTAGAATTTGGAGAAAACCAGAACCAAATTGTGTTGGTAAAATATATATAGTACAGTACATTTTGTTCAAATTAATGATGCAAATTATGCATCATCAATCACTCAAATGCAAACACTGTGAGTGAAAAATACTTTCATTTTGATATCTTGTTAGTTTCATTCATGCAAGGAAACTACCTGACAGTTCATGTACAAATAGCCTTTGATGTGTGTGAAGTACTAAAATGTGGAGGTGTATCAAGAAGAAATAAACTAGTGAACCTCAACATCTCGATGAAGTATCTTTGCATACTAAACCTGGCCAATTAAATGAGTTGTTAAGAAACCTCCATGTGAACCTCCAAGAACAGCTACTTTAGATGCATCCACTAGTCCCTTTCCAGTGACATAGTCTAAAGCTGCAAGTACATCATTCACATCCTGCTCACATAAGAAATGAGGTGATATAGGATATCCTCATTAAATTCTGACAAAAGAATATAGATATCAAATTTCAGAGCATGAGGACAACTGGACAAGTACCTGAGACCCAACTTTCCCTGGAAGAGATTGCAATGCTTCCTCTCCAAATCCCAATGAGCCTCTGAGACAGCAAATGTTTCAATGAAAGACATTACTTTTGAATCTTATAACTCTTGTTGGTATACAATATTACAAAATTTCCTCAAAATATGTATGCATGAATGCATGGATGCACACATCCAGGGGATGGATGCATGCATTATGCATGTGTGTATGGATGTATGTATGCACGGATGCATGCATGTATGCATGTATGTATGTGTATACATTGGTCAAGTTCAGCTTATACGTTTTTTGAATTGGATGATGAGGGTCCTCAACTATGATCCGAGCTAGTTGGATGCGATATACTACCTCTAAACTTCTTTGGGGACTCCCAGCCTCAACAAAAGTGGTCAAAATTGGATAAGTTTAAATAACATGAAATAATGTATGTTTTTTGAATACCTGATGCATAGACTATAGTTCTCTGGATCATATGATTTTTGGTATCTTAGCTGTTTACAAGTAGTAGATCACATCCAATGACTCGGATCATCGATGTGGGACTTCCATTGTCCAATTCAAAAAAGGTGTAACTCTATAAGAGTGATACCAGGTGTAACTTGATCCTAGTCCTATATAAACAATCGTACATAAATACATATATATGTAGATACATACATATGTACACAGAAACACACAATATCATGGTATCACTTGGCAGATCTTAAAACTTACAGGTATAGAAGACTATAAAAGGTTCGCAAATGGTACATTACATTTATAGGTCCACAATTTTAAGCATAAACAAATTTAATTTCTTTATATTAGTTCAAACAAAAAAACATTGTTCTTTGTTGCACTGTACAAACAGTATCATAAATCATCCAAGAGTTCCGTAACAACTGCAAATTGACAGGTGCATTATTTCTCATAATTTTTCATATAAACTGACTTTATGCAACTATTTTGATATAGCAACACATGAAAGCCTAAAAATTCATGATAAAAAACAACAGGGACATGCAAATATGCATAGACATCAAAGGTAAAAAGCGTAGTATTCTAAACTTGTATGTATATTGTTGATAATATGGGGAGCTTGTGTATTCTATAGTTTTGCGAAAAAGTTTATATTGTCAGCTACCTTGATTCCTAACCTCTAGCCAATATAAAACAATAATTGTTGTCAAGGTTCGCAGTCTCGATATCAGACCCCATACTGGCACCATGCTGGTACAGTATCAGTATGCCTAGTATAGAGGTCGGTTTGGCGTATCGACACTTGGTACAACCCTCATATTGAGTCTTGGTTTGGTAATAGTATGGTTAGTACACTCGGTATGGGGCAGTATGCAGCAGTACAACTAACCATGACTGTTGTTATCATGTTCGATATGTAGACTGGGCCTTCAATTTTTTATAAAACAAGGATTAAAGGAAAAAATTAAAGGGGAAGAGCTCCAAATCATCTAGAGTAGAGAAAAGGTGGTCAACAAAGGAAGGGTACAAATTGTCCAAGAAAGCAAGTTTCAGTTTCAGGTCCTTATTGCTATGTATCAACCTACATCAATGCATTTCAACTCAATATGCATTAGTATAGGATAGTGCATAGGGTACATAGGTGGAGCTCGAACAATATACTGATAATCTAAAATCTAAAAAAATAGTACGAATTAAATCTAAAAAATAGTACGAATTATAGATGCAATATGCTTTTGATATGCATTGCCAATTAAAATATAAATTTTTTAATTTTCACATATCATTTTGGAAAAAGCAAACATTCTATATCTGAAACAATACAATCTCAAATAAATGGAAATACATTTGTTATTTATGGTAATGGGATCCGAGGCATGTAACTGACAAAATACAAGGCAAAATGGTAATTGACTTTGTCGAGCAAAATAAGGGCAAAAATGCAAATGTCGCTAACTAAATTCAATTATGTCCATCCTTATTAAAAATGTTATATATAAATATATGTGCTAGGACACCAATTTTGTTCATAACATGCATATCAAGCAAGCCTTAAATCCTTCAAAAATCGAAACAGTCTCCTTTTCGAATGCTCCCACGGTATGATAACCAAAACCACAAGATGAAGACCATTATAATCAGCTTCATTAGGCTTATTTATCATTCAATAATATCTGAAATACTACATATTAAATGGGCAGCTAAAGGATAGATTATGCTGAAGGAATGAGATAATTTTTTGGGTAAAATGCACCTAGGTCGAGTAAAAAAACAAAATTAGCTAATAGTAGTTACATGGAAACTTAGAAATATATCAGCAAACTTTTTAAAATGTAAATTAAGAAAATGTTTTTACACCTATTTAATGTAACATAAGATAATGACAATGTCCCAACTACCAAAAAAGCTATACAATGATATAAATTGATCATCCAAGCCTCCACCTCCCATCCCCCAACAAAAAAGGGTAAAATAACTTGATACTTCAAGTTAATGAAACAAGCAATTATACTGATTTACTGATAATAACACAAAATCAGAAAGAAAAAAAAGTATAATTGAAACCTGTATGTTGCAACAAATTAAGATGCTGGGGCACAATTGTGTAAGACTTGAACTGAAACAGAAGGTGGGTATTAGGGAATGTCATAATTCATCCTTCCTCTTTGCCCCACCTGATACCCTAGAACAATTCAAACTTGATCAGTTAGTTTGCCTAGGAGGAGGTAGAATTGCACCCACTAGAAAGGCGAGGCAACATGTAGAAGATGCTCTTAGCTGAGTCCTTAATGGAGAAGCAGGGGCTGTCGTAGAGACCCAGTTGTTTTCCAAAACAATGGTTCGCAATTTTCACTACAATCTTCTCGTGTCTGATCTCACAAATTGTATGTTTTCTCTTAGGGTCTCCCTCTAATCAAACTATTCAGCTTGAATCAAACCCTTCTTTATTAAATTCAGTTAAAACATAGTGGCAATCAAGCAAACATTTAAACTGGTTCTCCACTAATTATGATACTTCATAGTTCCTAAGCTTTCCTTAATATTAATTTGGTTCAGGTTTCACCACACATCTACCATCATTGTCCATTTCTACAACACTCAGATGTGTGAATTTATCCTATTTCTTTTCCAAAACTTAACCTTGCAAGATTGCAACCTCTATGATTTCTACCTATGTTCCATCTCGTCTTGCCTTGTTGCCTCTCATACTGATTTTTCAATTCCTGATCTGAAGAATAGAAAATATATTTTGTGTTTCTAATCATCCTTAAAACTCTCATTGACTAATTGTAAATTATCTGCTGATAACATAAACAAAGAAGTGATTCTCTTGAGTCATTTTCAGTCATTTCATTTACAGAATTATGAATGGATCAATGTTCCACAATGATACATGGTGACATCCACTAGAAATGAAAACCAATCATTCTCTTTCTGAAAACAATTGTTAGAAAAATAATAATAGCTAGAAAGGTCAATTTGCATAAAAATTAGCCTAGCATAAAATATTAAACCACTGTATGAACAAATGAATAAACAGGTACAGAAGAAGAGTAAATCTACACCTATAATTTACAATAAGCAAGGTGTAGCCTAGTGAAGAGAGAAATGCCAACGACTTAGAGTAGCTTGTCAATGAAACTGAATGTGGACCACCATGAAGAATTACAATTAGTGGATTGCGCGCACCATCTATCTTATTCTCTTTGTTCGATATAAAAATAGCCTCATATGGTTTTCTGGCACCTGCATTAAGTCGAATAATTAACAAAGATTGCAAATAACAGGATTTTCTTTAACATGCATGCATATCAAACTCCAAGACAAATTTCAGAATCCTCTTAAATATGGTAAAATATAATACTTAAAAATAGGGATATTTGGAATATACAATACTAAATATAAAGAATATAGAATCTTTAAATAGATAAATAAATTGGATAAGTAAAACTATGCTTCTTGCTGACAGCAACACAAAGTCCAGTTTAATGGGGTCAGATAAAGCTGGATCAGCAAAGTTATCATATTCAAAATCCCTTCCAAAAGCAAGCAATGGGGTGTTAGTGACTATCCATGGGACACTTAAGGAATCCTCTTTAGACTGGACATTAAATCTTATCATGAACCTCAGCAGATCAAGTTCGGCATAATTTTAAATAAAATACTTAAAACATCTTTAGCCGTACCCCCGTACCTCCCCAACACATATGCATCCCTGTTTTTTTCTTTTTTTCCCCCTTTTTTTCCAAATCTGCCTATTCAATTTTGCAGGTTTGAGAACTGATGTACGACTTGAGTGGCAAACAAGTATTAGTTAAGGCAAGCTCAATGGATATGGTTATGACAGAAGAGGAGAATTGAATAAGAAAAGAAGTTCGGAGTGGCTACTTAAACACTTCTACATGCGCAGTTTCTATACGTCCCTGTACATGTTTTCGGGTGCATGCTGATGCCTGCATGGGTACACTCACCATGGTAACATACCACTAACTACACAAAATATCAGTTTATTTAGATCAAAGACAAAGTATAGTTCTATGTACTTCAATACACTCCCTGCTTACCCTCCTCCATTTCCCCCAATATTCCAACATTGTGGATTATGCAGAGAACCAGTGAGGCGGAAAATGCTAAATAATGTCTAATTTTGACAACAGCTCAGCAAACTAGTTTGCAGAAAAAATGCAAGCAACTGGGAAGGCATGCCAATTCTCAACAAAACAATAATAACTAAACGACCACTCTCATAAGACACTCCACTTCTAGTAATCTGAAAGACACTCCAGTTATCATGATGGAGGGGACTGAACATTTGTCAAGAGAAAAAATTGAAGTTTCAGCCAGAATTGGATTCTTTTTACTGAAACAAATAGTTCCAGTAGTTTCAGTGGTTCTGGCCGGTTCAAAACACTATCCCTTATTTGGCTAGATTTTCTTGAACTTAGCTACTGGCCTAAAGAATGGAAAGTGACCATTATGGTTAATTTAGTAAATTTAGAAGATGTACAGCAGTACAGGTAATAAATGCCATTTTGGATGGTTCTTAATTTCTTTCATTATATTTCAACAAGTATGTCATTTCTTAGGTCATTTCTTCACTTATTTAATTTTGGAGGAAGGACATAGTTATCAGGTGCTAACAACTTCCCAGAAGCATTTCCTATGATTAAACTTAGAAATTTCGACAAGTTTGAAATTTAGGGTGCTGCTTGCAAAAATTCAAATGGTAAAATTTTCTTGCCAACTTTCTATATCGGCAGTTAAACTAATATAGGCTAAACAGAATTATGTTCATGAGAGACTGAAAGTTAAGCAACAAATCTTGTAGAAATCAAGAAAATAATTTATTATTACTTCTATGATTATTTTAGTGAAAGATATTTGACAGATGTGCTTTCTTGTTTTGCATTATGTTTCTTGAAAATCTCATTTAAATAATAAACCATTATAGATATCAAAACAATAAATCTACCTAATTTTATTTCATATTGTAAATAGAAAAGAGGGGATGTCTGAACTTTATTATTTATAATTTTGTATTTGGGTGCTTGATATGATGGTATTGGATTTTTATAGCCTATGATCAACAAACTTATACCTTACACATACTTACTTTCATATACATCTTGATACTTAAATGTTAATTTTACAAGAAACTATAAAATAAGATTTTACTCTATCTCTGGTAATAATATGACATTACCCTTTACTATAAGGTGAAATATCATTTCATCCTTTTATTTTGTTAAAAACTTCTATAATTTTTGAGTTGTTCCACCATGAACAACCAAAACTGTAAACTGAAGTACCAAAACAAAGAACTATACTCCAAATGATACCTAACGAAGTTTTTCCATTTTATACTTTTCATTATTTAGATTTCTTTATTTATTTTTTGGGTTGAAAAGCCAAAGCTGCAATCAAAAATTATTTACGTAGAGCTCTTTCAATCCAATCAGACCAAAACCAAAAATTATGTTTAACCCTTGGTGGAGAGAGAACATGAGACTTGTCAACAAGTATTGAAACCACACTACAAGAAGGTGGAAGCTTACCGACTTGGTTGTCTGTTGGTGGTTGTGTTAGATATTTGGGTTCAAATCCCACCTTCACCAGGGTTTGGGGAGTTAGGGATATTTGGGGATATTTGGGCAACGGCTACCTTCTGATGGGTAGCCCATTGCCTACACTTCTTCTATTAAAAATAAAGGGGCAAGAAAAAAGAAAAAAGAAACAAAAATTCTGAAAAGGGTACTAGCAATTAGCCAAAATTTCACTTGAATGCCCAAGCAAAAAATAATGTTTTTCAAAACATTCTACAAGATGAAAATATCTTTATTGAGGACAAAATTGGTGGTAATAGACTGATGGTTTATCACTGTCATAGTTGGCATCATAGTAGGCATACGCAAAAACAGAGAAAGGATAAGAGAAAGAGGATCTTGGTGATGTTGCCACAAAGATATCAGAAAATAGGAAGGATTTAGAAGATGAAAATGACAGCAATTTTTTTCAACATGAATAGTTGTTAGTATTGACTCAAAGCTCAACAACTTATAGCAACTAGCAAGATCTGCAATCTCGGTACCGGATACCATATCGGTACTTTATCGTACAGTACGGTATAATATACCTCTATACCGAAATAGCTCTCCAACAATTTTCGCAATTTTTATCTCAGTACGCCTCAATACAGGTCAGTATACCTCGGTACAGACCAGTACACACCTCGGTACAGGGCGGTACACCTCGAAATGGGCGGTACGGGGCTTGTACCGACTTAAAGTTGCGTTTTGTATCGGTTTTCTCCTAGTACGGTATGGTATGCCTCATACTGGGCAGTATGAGGTGGTACGGCAAACTATAACTTATAGCATCTGACATAAATTGGATAAAAATCTTAATGGAAGTTTCAGCAGTTCAAGTTTCTATTAATTAATAAATAAATATTATTAGTTAGGTATATGTTGTTGAGTAAGACATCCCCAAGAGCCATTAGACACCTCAAGCATGAGGAAGTGGTGAGTAGGAACTGCATTTTTATTTCCTTGCAAATAATAAAATAACACCAGCTCCCACATGAAAGGACTCACCAATACTTCACTTTGATATGTTTGTTGTGTTATTTCATTATTTGACCTTCAACATTCTCCACAGTCCCACATGGTTCGGTGTCTCCTATAAATTATGCTATAGCAAAGACTTGCATAATCGACATGATGATGCACAGGATGCCTACCGTCCATGTATGTTTAACTCATCATTGCAAGTGATACGATCTATTAGTGACCTTGTCCATCTTTTCAAAGGTCTCAAGCAACATCCTCCTGATGGAACTGAACCCTGACTTGCTTTATCCATTCCACTTGAAGTCAAGGTTTGCTGAACCGATATTGGAGGGCGTATTGGTCGACGACTAATTCGGCACAATACGGATCCATACTGTGCTATCCCGAAGCGTACCGAAATTGAGAGAGAAGCAGGAGGAAGTGAGAGAGGACCGAAGGGGCGAAAGAGGGAGAGAAGTGGGAGAGAGGTGAAGAGGCTTACTTGGACGTTGGATGACGTCGATTAGCATTGATCGGTGTCAAAGAGAGCCCGATGAGTGACCAAGTGAGCGAGACGAGCAATCGAGCAAGGGGGACGAAGGATATGGCGAGCAAGATGAACGATCTGGTGAGTGGGATGATCAATCGGGCAAGCAATGCGAGAGATGGAGCTTCAAAGCTCTGATAATGGTGGAATGAGGGGGAGAGAGAGGTACTCAGAGGGCATCGGGGGGGAGTTGAGAGCCTTTGAACATGTCGAGCCAATGCTCAGAAGCCTTTAAATGTGCCAAACTGACCTAATTAGCCAAATCGTTTAGGTTCTTGACCGATTTGGTACAACCCGACTGTCCGATTTGGGTTGGTTCGACCAACCTTGCCTGGAGTTACTATCAAGATGCTCAAATAGCATATCATATTTCATGCAACAGTGATACTGGATCAACTGGTGGATTTGTCCCTGGATCACCTTCTTTTGAACAGCTTGACAAATATGGACAAATCTCTCCAGTTTTACATTAGTCCCAAGAGTAGTAGCTTCTTTGTAATACCCAATTCCTTAAATAGGGTCACTATGTATTGATAAAATCCTCCCTTCATCCCATCTATCAAGAAGGGTTTTAGCAATTTAAACATCACCAACATTTCTATCCAATATTCGCCATCTTGATACTGGATCCCATACTAGTAGCATGCTAGTGCAATGTCGGTATGCTTGGTATGAGGTCGGTATGCTTGGTATAAGATCGGTTCGGCGTACCAAGACTCTGTACGCCCTTCATACCAAGTTTCAATTCGATACTAGTACAGTATAGTATATGCCCAGTATGGGGCAATCCACACCAGTAAGCGAACCTTGATTCTGTCAATTCTTGATGCATCTTCTCAACAAGTACCCCAATCTAAGGATAATAACTCATTGAAGTTCTTCTATCACCAAGCTCATCCCTATGAAAACCCAACTTCATGCTTTTGCATTTAGACTTGTTGCCACCACTGTATTTGCTGGTACATACTAGGCTACCGTTTTGGTTCTTGAGCTTCTTCCATTTCGGCTCTAGGTGTGATGCATCAGAGGGCTGCAAATTATTGAAATATATAGAATGTTTTTTTTAGTCTTTAGAAATGACTCTTCTTTGAAAGAATTATGAAGGTACATCTCACTTTCAAAAGAATCTTAAGGCAACACCTCATGACTTCTTTTAGTTATGTTGCCTTAAACCATAAGCTCTTTAAGTCTTGACATGAGCCTTTTAAAGCATGGATGCAGCACCCATAGTCTAGTTTCACATGCTGGGTGAATGCCTGCATTATTAAATTATGCAAAACTACTACCTCAAAGGAGCTTCACCCAAAGCTTCATGCCAAAAATGGTAATGTCACTTCCCCTTGATATTGTTAACTTTTGATTGGTCTAGGTTTAGCACATACGTATAAAATTGCACATGCAGTATGTGAAAGGGTCAATCTTTTAGTGCCTGTTACTCTAATTAATGTGCATCAAATGGTCCTTCTACATAATCATCAATCATTGTTTCTCTCCTACCTCAGCATTAGAGCTTTACACTTGCACACAGATTGTCTTGCAGACTATCTTGATCCATTGGCCGTGTATAGACTTCTGTGTCCTGGAGTAGGTTTTCATCCAAGAAAAGCAAGTAGAAGTAATCTTTCATCCTAGCGCCGAAGCAAAGTTCAGTTCAATATCTCATATTTTATGGAGGTTATGTGGCTTTGCTGCCTTATATTATGAGTTGGTAATGCATTTAGTACTCCTTTATGCACTATGATCGCTAACATGCAATTTAGAAACTCAGATTGCAAAAACTCCAATTCTCTATGAGCTGATGAACCATATTGAGGTTGATCATCATTTATCTGACACTTACATCAATTATCTTGTCAAATTCTTACATTAATTGTAGAAAACAGCTCATGGCCTTCATGAAAAAGACATGTTACTACACGATTCTTGTTTTACTGCACAAACACCCGATGATTAATCCATTGTGAGACTGAGACTGTTAAAAAAAGTTTGTACATGGTGTTTGTACAGCCTTGCATTATTTGAAAGAACCATAGCCATAGCAATTTACATGGATTACTTAGATTACTGTTCTTATAGCTAATCTAACAATGGAGAATTGAAAGCCATCTAACATACATCATTAAACACTTGAAAGAAACAAAAAACATTGCACAACAGACAAATCTGCATAGCAAAGAGGCAAACAGTTTTCTTTACTACAAAAGATTCTGAAATTACCTTTAATAAGCTGGACTATAGATATAATTAAAACAAGTAACCCTAAATCTCTCTCATTGATCATATTTATATGTTTTATATAGTCAACAATGTTGAGCATGTTTTGCATCTTTCAGGAAGATCCATTACGACCATGTTATCGCAAATTTCATGACCAACTTGAAACAGAAGACATCAGATGTAGATGCTTAAAAATGCCTTCACATTTGGAGATGTAGATGTACTTGACAACAATGACAATGTACATGGTCGTATTATGATTTTTATATGTAGAGTATAAGTACAATACATATAAAGGAAATACTTGAAAATTTGTGAGGTTTCACAGAATGCATGATACATGAGACACACAATGCAGTTATCTCAAATTCTCAAATGTATTGTTGCATAAACTTATTGCCTCCATCCGTCATTAGATTCAATAATTCTTAGAAATTTCTGATAATTGTCTTGAACATTAACTTGATTTGTTTCCTTCACTCCTCAAACCATATTCTCAAGAGCTGTAGTCTACTTATGCCATTACAGCTGTCCAAGCTTTAATGTCATAAACTCATAATACTGTTTATAATGTGCTACCAGTCATCAGATGCCAAACTGTTGCAGTTTTCTTAGGAGTTAACTTATTTCAACATGAAATAGTTAACTAACATGCATCACTAGAATGGAACGAGCAAACAACTAAAATATAACCATATGCATCATGGTAGAATAGCATGGACCTTAAAAATTGCCTACCATATATGCATAGCAGCACAGAATCATACTAATTCAACATAAGAACAACAATGTTGTGTTTATTTGTTACCTTTAGAAAGGATTTCTGAAGGATCACTAACTGGAATCTTCATTATACTAAACTGAAGTGATGATAGGAAAGATTTCACCTGTTATAAGAAGAAAATTTAATTTTAACATTGTAAGAATTTTAATTCCTTAAATGCAGACAATGAATATAGAGTCCAAGAACCTGAGAAAGACAACCTTATCAGAGTATCTCACAAAAGGACTTGAAATGTTTAACCAATTCCACGTGTTTGATTGATCCATCTGACCAGTATGGTATCCATACTTGATTTGAGGAGGATCTATAGGGCTGCTTGACACTTGAAAATAGAAGAAAAAGATAAGTGAAAACTAAGTTTACTGCCCTTCCACTTGAACAACAGCATGATATGAACTTTTACCAGCAAGAATATTGTCCTCATCCAGTGCAAGAACATTCCATGAGTAGCTCGAGTCATTGGGAGTTAAACGTGATATTTCGCAGCTGTAGCAGAAAATTGCATTTTAACTATTTAAACAGGATAATTTAGCTCTTTATCTGCAAGTAAAGAGTAATCACTGATTACCTCAAAATGTTTACTGAAAGTATTACATTGGTGCTACCCCATACAGAAGACAAAATCATTGTACGTCCATCGGAAAGCCATGGATCAGAGAGAAAGCTGGAACAATAAAGTCCAGGGAAACAACCATCCTCAGGGCACACAACAACACGAACCTACCACATGTTTTTTAAAATTATGTACATTAGAATACAAGCTTTATTCCATCTACTTGAGCTAAAAAAAGTGATACTGCCAAAAGTATATATGACTGATGCAGCACTCTAGAATCCTCATGGGAACAACAAAAGATAGAAAAGAGATGAAATATATAGATGGTAGAGGCAAAAAAAGGGAGAAGTTTAAAGGAGGGAGGGAGGGAGACCATGGGGGAATAACCGTATAGACTTCTTCAGTCACAGATCTCCTTTTGTTTCATTCATTATTAGGATGAGTGTTCTATGGTCTGTACTAAGAACATTGCCTTCCATAGGTGGCTGGTCTCTTACTACACTGACCACAAATGAACTGGCAAATGTAAGGTTTCAACTACACAAATGAGATATAGTACAGACATTGTTCCACATAAGATTGATTTACAACCATCCATATAAACTGTCGTCGACAGTACAAGTTGATGTCATCATACAAACACAATAGTTTCAAAATTTTCAGAGGATTGTGTAGTGTATAGTGTATCAATCTCAGGCAGGTTAGGGTTTGGATCAGGTCCCCTGAGAATCCATATCTGATCTATATGTAAAAGGAGGTCATATTTTCCACCCAAAATTGATACACATGACCTTGAGTTGGACTGAAATAGGGTCATTTTCAGGTCAGTTTTGAATTGGAAGTACGTCAAACCAATCAACTTGCAGCCCTAATCACCAAAAACCCTGAAGAATCAGGGATAGCCTACCAGAGATATCTGCCCATAGGGGGCAATGGAATACAGGTGCGGGGCCCTGAATTCTGACCCTGATAATAAGCCACTAAGTCACATTTCAGAATAGTCTATAAGAATTGTTCATTATTTTAGTATCCCTCTCCCAATTATTCAGTAAGATAATAATAACATGCTTGCGAACACATTTCAAGTCATGTAACAAGAAGCTTGAGTTTTTAAATAGAACAGACAAGATCTTACCACATCTATAATATTTAAAGAGGACTGCAATTTCCTGTCGGCAGGCCAGTCAATTCTATGAAGTGAATTTGTGGCTGAATGTGCACCGCTATCAACAGCAGTTTTTGCAGATAGAAATACAAGGGACTTTCCATCTGGACTGTAAAATAACAAACCTATTCTACTTAGTTCAAAAATAAACTGTATAATCACTTGCTCAGCTTATATTAGTGGAGTGCAAACAAGATTGGTTACTGTGTATTCACAAAGAAAAAGTACTAATTACATATTTAAAAATGGTACACATGCACCAAGGCAAAACCAATTTTACCCATCAAAACATTGTAAAGCCAAGTCATGAACAAAAACAAAAAAACAAATGAGCGACTGGACCAGAATTTAATAATTGAAATGACCATGTGATGTGATACAAGGACCTTGAAGTATGCAAGAAACCCAATCCAGACTGCAACTTTCCATAATTACCGGTAACCAAAAGATAACTTACAACCAAAAACAGTCTATTTGCCATCAGATTTATGGATTTCCATTTGTCATTCATATCTATTGCCGCTGAAACTGGGCTGAGGTCGGAATGCATCGGACGACCCTGAGGTTGGCTGGAGGCGAAGTCGAGTAGGCTGACCGAGGTGCGGGGGGTGGTTCTTCTCCGTGTGTGGCCTACAAAAAGTCCACTTGTCGAAGAGTTTCTAGCGGAGGACCCTCCGATGTCAAGTCAGAATCGGGAGGTAGCAGTGTGGAAGAGAGAGAGTTTCAGCAAAGTGTAGGCTCCATGAGTAATATTGCATGCATACCAAAGGTCCCCCAGGCCGCCCCTTTATATAGGAGAGCTCATTTTGTCGTTATTTAGCCTGATGGGGCATGCAATAATGGTCAAATAACAGCCGATAGTATGGCTGAGGCATGGGTGTCAGTCTGCATGGGCGATGGGTGATGGGACGTAGGCCATGATACTACTGCAACTGTGAGCCGCCAGAGCTGTCGGTTGTTTGGACCGTCGGTCCTTATTGACATGTATTAATTGTTCTCCTCGACTGATGGATCTTCAATTGGGATCGAGGTTGCTCACTTCGGTTGATTGGCTGCTCGGTTGGGACTGAGGCCATTCTCGATTTTGTCCGGGGTCGAGGGAGCAGATCTAGCCTGAGGTTGAGGTATCTAACAATTCTCCCAACTTTTGCCCCCCACTTCTGAGGCCGAGCTACATCTCAGTTCGAGCGACGAAAGTCAAGCCGCTACTTCGATCAAGGACGAGACTTTCGTCGTGGGCAATAAATGAGTCGATTCATCTCCTCGAAGCGTCGTCGTATCTAGATTGTCCCAAGACATCATCACTACAGCGTTTCGCTTGAAAAATTATCAAAGCAGCGATCCGGCGGATTGCCCGTGCCATACCCCGAGGTAACATGTGGTGCGATCTACCGCAGTAGTTGATCGACACTTTGATCGGGGCCGTATGCACCTCAATATAAGGGTGTCCTCATCCTTCAGCCCCCACCCCTTGTTGCGCTTGCTTCTTCACTCGGGTGCTCGATTGTCCAAGCTCCCAGGTGGTGCTCCAATGAAGTCTTTCATCCCTCACTCCGGCATCCCCTGTGTTCCATTTCTAGTGGGTATTCACTCCTTTGGCTGCTCGATCCTTCTCCTTGTATTCTCTCTTGCCACCTTGTTCTCTTTGTCATCCTTCTCCGACGTCTTGTCCTTGGTCTTGCAGTTCTCGTCGCCATAAAGACCGATCTTGCACTAAGCCTTGAGAGGAGAAAGATGAAGAAGAGATCGGCAGCGGCTGCTGACGGTTAGACATCTTGGTGGAAAAAGTCGAGGGGGAAATCTTCCTCGGCCTGGGCTGCCGAGACCACCATCGAGGTCGATGTTGAGACCTTGATTCCAGGAGTTTCCCACGAGATGATCGTAACTCGGGGGGAGATTGCAGAACTTGACCCCAAAGAAGTCGTTCAGCCGTCTAGATCACCCCATCCAGAGGGGGCCGTTCTGCCCCCACGCCATCCGTCTCCCGAGGTTCGCACCTTGGCTCGATCGGATCCGAGCCTGTTTGCTTCAGCCGAGGGGGCCTTTTAGCCCCAACCCATGCCCGCAGGATCCATTTCCCAGAATGGACAGTCGAGGAGTCCGACTCAGCTCTGGAGTCTTTCAGAGTGGCGAGGGTGCTGGTCGAAAACAAACAGTTCCGAGCCGACAAGGAGCTCATACGCTCCCTCGACCCCACCGAGTTCTTTGACGCGGCTTTTGCCTCGATTATTCAGGCAGGTTTCATAAATATTCATTAAGTCATTTTTCTTGACAACTAACTCCCCCTCTTCTTTTCAGCACGCACTCGAGGTCAGTTGCTTGCATGATAGGTTCAAGATACTCTCGAGGAGCATCACAGAATACAAAGTGAGGGCAGAGGCCGCCGAGGAGCACACTCGTCTGGCCGAGGTGAGGGAGAAGGCTGTCGAGGAGCAGGCTCGAGAAGCCGAACAGAGGGCAAAGACAGCTGAAGACCGAGTTGAGTCGACAGAAGCCCAAGCCTCGGCTGTGCGGACCGAAGCCATGATCATGGAGAGGCAGCTGTCCTCCGTCAGGGGGGCATACAAGGCCGCCAAGCAGAACGTCGCGGAGCTTTCTGCAAAGCTAATTGAAGCCAAACGGAAGGCTACCGAGGCCAAAGAGCGGGCCGCCGAGACCAGGAGGCAGGCCATTCGGGTCGAGGCGGGGATTGCAGAGATGTTGAAGAAGTATTGCGCCTTGGAGGAGTTCCAAGAATAGGCCCTGAAGAATGTGACCGATGCCTTTGAGAAGGGCTTCAAAGCATGTCGGGCCCGAGCTCAGCAGCTCTTTCCACTTCTCCAGCCTCGATGACAACGACGCCAGAGAAAGGCAGATACACAAAGGCGGCGGCGGCAAAGGTGGCGACGCCGACGGCGACGGCGAAGGTGATAGAGATAAGGGCAAGGAGTGAAGCCCCGCCTCTCCATATATGTTTTTTGTTTGTTTTTCTTCTCGCTCGGATAAACCGAGTTCAATGTACTCGTCTTTTATCCAGCCTCTAGCTTTACTTTTATCCTTGTTGTTTGCTTTTTGTCTGAGTTCATATCGTTGCCCCAAACTTTAACCTTTTCTGGTAACTCCTTTTGCTCGACTTCTGTCGAGGTCAATGCATATACTAAAAGATAATGAAAGTAAAGAAATTTTCCAAAGTACCAGACTTGGTCTCTGTCTGTCACCTGCTTTCTGTTTGAGTCTAGGCCATAGCGACGAACTCCGACCTTCCATTGTAGTTATTTTTAGCTCGGTTTCTGCCGAGGTCAATTTACACACTGAAAGATAATAACAGTAAAGAAATTTCCAAAGTACCTGACTTGGCCTTTACTTGTGTTCGACCACTTCTTGATTTGAGATTGGATCGTCTCACCGAGCTCTTCCCCTTAAGGGGCTTCAGCCTATCTTGGGCTCCTCGGTCGATCTTTCTAGGATTCAGTTTCTAAGAAATTCTGAGTGAGCTCAGCTGAAGAAAGTCCCAAGTCGGACCAGGATGTCTCCTTTCATCTGAACCATGGTCCCAAAGGCATACTTGGATTGAGATCTGGGAGGGATTCCGAGCAGGCTTGATCTTCTATTGGGGCCATTTATGACCTAGGGAGGTTGAGTGGGAAGCCAGGCCTTCGGCACGGAGGCCGGTCTTCTGCTTGGGCCATTTACAATCTAGGAACATCAAGTGGCAAGCCAAGCCTTCGGCACGGGGGCCGATTTTCTGCTTGGGCCATTTACAATCTAGGAAGATCGAGTGGCAAGCCAGGCCTTCGACGTGGAGGCCGATCTTCTGCTTGGGCCATCTACGACCTAGAAAAGTTGAGTGGCAAGCCAAGATTTCGGCGTAGGGGCCGATCTTCTGCTTGAGCCATTTGCGACCTAGGGAGGTCGAGTGGCAAGTCAAGCCTTCGGCACAAAGGCCGGTCTTCTGCTTGGGCCATTTATGACCTGGGGAGATCAAGTGGCAAGCCAAGCCTCCGGCGTGGGGGCCGATCTTCTACTTAGGCCATTTATGACCTAAAAAGGTCGAGTGGCAAGCCAGGCCTCCGGCGTGGGGGCCGATCTTCTACTTAGGCCATTTATGACCTAAAAAGGTCGAGTGGCAAGCTAAGCCTTCGACACAGAGGCCAGCCTTCTGTTTGGGCCATTTACGACCTAGGAAGGTCGAGTGGCAAGCCAAGCCTTCGATGCAGGGGCCGGTCTTGAGGAGGTGCCAAGCTTCCTCGAGGTGTCTCCTCTGTTGGAGCCCAGGCGTCCCCAGAGTGACCCAAGTTAAATACGTTTTTCGCAACCATCCGATCTGAAAGATAGAAAAACAACAAAAAAAAATTATTAGAGATAAGTTAGGGATACAAAGGACCTCACTGATTAAAGACACGAGGGTTGTCGGAGTTCCGAGCCCATGGGATCAGGACATTGCCGAGGTACCCCAACCAGTACGTCAAAGACCTTCAATTGTTGGATTCCAAAGTCCTTTGAAGACTTGAGTCCGGTGATGAGCGCTTCGTGCTTAATTTCGTTGTCCAAGATGGAGAATATGAACCGAAAAGCATACTCCGTGATTACTCCACCAGGGCTGGTGAGTATGGGACTAGTCCCACCACCTCCCGGGCCCAACACCCACCCACATGCAGGGTCTATGGCCGCTCGATGGTCATCCTTTTGATGAGCTAGTTATCCGAGGCACTTAGACCCTCGACAGGTCCGCCAGTAATGCTGTTGATGATGCCTGTTGTCGGACGATTGTCGATCGACTCCAAAGATGGTGGATCAAAGGCCGACGTGGGTGCTTACCGGCCTGATCGAGGGTGCACGTACCGGTCAAGCCACTTGCGCCAAATGAGCGCTTCAATTTCATTTTTGAGCTAAACGCACTCCTCTATGTCGTGGTGGTTTTGGTAGAAGCGGCAGTACTTCTTCTGACCTCTCTTGGTTATTGGGTCTTTCATCAGATGCGGTGGGCGCAGATAGCCTCGGCCTTCGATTTTCATAAGGATCTGTGTCCTCGGGGCAATTAGAGGGGTATATTTCCCAAACTTCTAAGAAGGGCTCTAGGGCCGCTGCGAGCCCCTCTTGCGCTGAGGTGAGACACTCCTTGCTCTCTTCGCCCCTCGCATCTCTCTTTCCTCCTGGAGGGGTCTCCCGCTAGCAGACTCACGACAGGAGGCCATGGCGTCCTCTACATTGGTGTACTTGTTAGCTTGCGCCAACATTTCCACGAAGTCGATGGAGAAGCGCTTTTCCAAGGAGAAAAGAAAGCTTCACGGTGGTAGGTTGCTCTTTACTGCTGACATCGCGATCGACTGATCTAGGTCGTGGACCTCCAGCGTCTAATATTGAAGTGGCAAATATAGTCCCTAAAGGACTCTTTCTCCTTCTGCTTGATGTCGAATAGTATATCCGAGCCATGACACTGTCTTCGGCTAGAGACGAAGTGGGTCGTGAAGAGGCGAGCAAGCTACTTGAAGAACTGAATGAAATCGGGCTCTTTGCGAAGGGCTGCGGGAAATGCCTTGCAAAGCACGGTGTCGGTGGCTCCGTGCAGCATCATAAGAGCCTTGAAGCTCTCAAGATGGCCTAGGAGATCTAAGGGGCCATCGTATGGCTCTATCTAGGGCATCTTGAACCGATGTGGCATCGGTTCCTCCATGATCTGCTTGGTAAAGAGGGGCTCCAAGGAGAAGTGAGGTCATTGTTGGCCCTCGAAGCATGTCCCCTAAGGGCCCGAATCTGTCAGCCCATTTTTTCGATTATCCAATCGAGGTCGGCATCCCGTCAAGACGAGACTCAATGTGGCGAACAGGCGAGAGGCTCTAGACGAAGTCCTCATCAGAATGGGAGCTCAGAGTATGTCATTTTTCATTCCAGTGGGGATTGCTCCGCCGAGTATGCCAGCTCTGGTGAGATCGCTCCAAATCTCGGCATATTAGGGGCGGTGGCTGACTATGCGTATGCCATGAGCCGGTGATTGAGAGTGGTGGCTGGGTTGGCCAAATTCTGGCTGGACCATCTCCGGTCGCTCTACTGCCTGCTGCAGCACCTATACCTGTTGAGCGAGCAGGTTGAACTGCTCATTGTCCATAAGAGCGACAGATTGTTCCGGTGGAGTAGGTTCTAGGCTCTATCATTACCCTCAGCAGGTCGGTGCGTGGCGTTGCGAAGCACGCGATGCGCCGAGGGTTCCTCGTAACTTCATGCTGGTTGTCTCTTCCTTCGATAGATGCCAATGTTGCTGGGGTTGGTGGTCCTTCTAGCGCCAATCTGTTGCCGCCGAAACTAGGCTGAGGTCAAAGTGCAGCTCGAACAACCCTGAGGTCGGCTACAGGCAAAGCTGAGCAGGTTGACCGAGGTGCGAGGGATGGTTCTCCTCCATGTGTGGCCCGAAAAAAGTCCGGTTGCCGGAGAGTTTTCGATGGAAAACCCTTTGATGCCTAAGTCAAAATTAAAAGACAATAATGTGGAAGGAAAAAAAATTTCAGTAGAGTATAGCAAGGTCCGTCGTACCGAGTCCAGTAGGCATACCGGTTGCCTACTGGACCGGTACGGTTCCGGTTCGTACCGAAATCAGGCGGTATGAATCGGAAAGCTCTTCTCCGCCGGAGCCGGAGAAGAAGAAGAGAACGAGAGAGAGCGTGGGGAAGAGAGGGAGACCACTTGCGGCCGCCATCGAAGAGCCGCTGAGGGGCGGCGGAAGCCGGGAGGGCAGCAAAGCCCAACGGGGGGCAGGGAAACCCGCAGGGGCGCGGCGGAGGCAAAGGCCGCGGCCGCGTCCCCTGTTTCACCGTAGTTTTTAATTTGAAAATTTTAAGTGAAGTCGGCAAATCGGTTTTTAAGATTTTTAATTTGGCAACCGATTTGCCGACTTCACTTAAAATTCCTAAATTAAAAACCACAGCCGCGCCCCAAATTAAAAACCTCGGCCTCGGCCTCCGCCGCGCCTCTGCGGGTTCCCCCGCCCCCTGGCCTTCGCCGCCCCCGGCCTCCGCCCTCCCTCTCTTCCCCGCCATAGGTGGTCTCCCTCCCTCTCTTCCCCGTGCTTTCTCTTTTTCTCTTCGTCTTCTTCGTCTCCGGCATGGAACCAGCCTGTACCGATTTTCACGGCTCCGCCGTACCGATAACTGGCCGGACTGGTTCGTACCGGCCACCGATTCGGCATACCATGGAGTGTAGGCTCTATGAATAATATTGCATGCATACCTGAGTTTTCCTGGATTCTTTCTTTGTTTAGGAAAACTCATTTTGTCGTTATTTGGCCGGACGTAGCATGCAATGATGGTCAGATAACAGTCGGTAGTATGGCTGAGGCATGGGTGCCAGTTCGCGTGGACGGCGGACAGTGCTGATGGGGCACAGGTCATGGTGCTGTCACGGTTGTGGGCCGCCAAAGCTGTCGATTGATAGGATTGTCAATACTTGTCAACATGTGTTGATTGTTCTTCTTGACTGATGGCTCTTCGGTTGGGATTGAGATTGCTCACTTTAGTTGGTCGGCTGCTTGGCTGGGGCCAAGGTCGTTCTCTTCGGTTTACATCCGAGGTCGAGGTGTCCAACATTTCTCCCAGCAATATCAATGAATCTATTCAATTAGTCAAGCCTTTACATGTCATTTCAAACAACATAAATCCAAGATCACCTGCCTCTACTTTGTAGGTATCTATATAGTCTTCAATGCAAGATTTGCCATACCGGTTGGTACCGAGCACCGGACCGGTTGCCTAGCGGCATGGTCGGTACGGACCCCGCCATGCCATGCCGTGCCAGATCTGTACTAACACAGTAGAGGAAGAGGAGAGGGCAAACGGGAGAAGAAAAGAGAGAGGAGGAGGGAGGGAGGCCGATGGAGTGTCGGTGAAGGCCGGCGGCCTCCGCGATTTTTAAGTGAAATCGGCTTGCCCAAGCACCAACTTTCGACGGCCCTCCGCCGGCCTCCCTCCCTCTCCTTCTCCCTCTCCCGCTCGCTTTCTCTTTTCTCCTCTTTCCTTCTTCTCCCCCTCCAGCAACGGATTTCATTTTTTTTTGCCGAAACCATCCTGATCCACCGCTAGAATGGCTCGGTACAACTGGAACCGCCCGGTTCGGGATGGTTCCTTTGACTCTAAACCATACCATACAGTACTGGTACTAAACTGGTCAAACTAGCCCCGTACCGAGCATGCTAGCACATTAATAAAGTGGTACTAGTACAAAGTCTGGTACCAAGATGGCGAACCTTGCTTCAATGAATGCTAAAGAGATAACCATTGACTCTCCATCGCTTCATTCTTGATCAGCTATATAACTCTTAAACTTCTTGCATTGTACTGGTTTCTTACATTACTCTTCTATGTTCTACTGCATGCCCAACTTGGAATTGCAATCTTCAGAATTTTCATCTTATGTGCATGAATCAAGTTATTGATCAACTTTTTAAAACATCAAATATCCAAATTTCAAGTTTTATAAACAAATGCCACATTGAATGCAACAATCACGCATATTCCACAAGCATATCGAATGCAACAATTGAATGCATATTCCATGGAATCATGCATATTCCACGGTAATATTAAATATCTTCATCTAGCTCATGAATTCCAGATGAAAACATGATAGCATAAATTAACCAGCCTAGCGTACCTCTTGGCCATTAGGTCTAACCCCATCACTTTTGGTAGTTGTCCCATTAAAACTACTTCCATTCAATTTCGTATATGCGAGCCCAATAAAGATGGGGTAAGGGTTGTTGGTCAACATTGTATGTTGTTTAACAAATCCGAGGATCCAATACCTCCTTCCATCAAATCTTATCACCATTTACACAAGATTCAAGTATCATGCATTTTTCCACCTTGTTGACTAAGAACCAGCATGACATTTGGACCATGTCATGCCATGCTGTCACACAGCAGGCACTAGCATAAAAAGATAAAAAAACAGTATTAACTGATGCATAATTTGGACTCTGAATACTTTCCAAAAACTCAATCATTATTTTCATGTAGACTACTTTTGATTTCTAATATTTGGAGAAATCATATCTCAAACATCAAAGAAGATTTTGAATACTAAAAGAAAATCCAACTACTTATTTTAAGTTAACATGCACACATTCTTAAATGAAGGTATATTCAAGATCATTTTTTTTTATTTTTTCCTTCTTTTCAAAATTTCTCAAAAAATATATATAATGATATGTAACATTACTAAAAATAAGAAGAAAAGTAGTACTATCTCTAGATCTTAAATCAACAATCTGTTTGCCATATTTACAAGTATTCAATATTCATGTACTCCAGAACATTAAGAAATATCATCTGACTATTGAATGCTGGTGAACACAAATTGAAAGATGGTGAAGATTGAGGTTTGAAAACTCGGTTTTAGTATTGGTTTCAGTTAGGCATGTGGAGTTTCAATTTCACAGGCTCCACTTCAAGTTCTGAAGTGTTTGTAAGAAATTGGTAGACTAACCTAGAAACCATTGAACTTAATGAATCTACCATGGTTCTTTAGACATTATATTTATAGACCAATATGTCCAATGACAAAACAGAAATGACAAAATAATTATAGTAAACCAAAATTATGTTGGACGTGCTTTAAGATCAAAAGAGAATTATAATCAAGGGGAGCAATATACATTACCTAAACCGCGGAAAGAAAGCGCTACTTAAGCCATGAGTTAAATTGATCTCAGTTGCTGAATTGTCCATTTCATTATCACTGAATCATCATATATGATCAAAAGTTATCAACGAGAAAAGCTGGAATCCATAAAGCATCATATTAAGATTCTGTCAACTTTTAAGAAGAAATTGGTGAAGAAAGTGAGCATAACATCTCTATAGTTTCTAAGGGCAAAAGCACACTCACTTTAATGGTACTTCATTAGCTTTCAGTTCTTGAAAAGGAGCCCTAATTGCATATAAGGCACATGGCCTATTGTAACAATACTTAATACCGAGCTTTCTTGGAGTCTGGTTTGGACCATTTTCTGATGACCACCCAACAAAAACCAAGTAATTGTGACATCCATGGGAAGATGATGGAGCCCAAACAACTTGACCAACAGTTAAGGATTTTGAAATGCCTTGAATGGCCTGTACTTCTCCACTGTGACATAGATTGGAAAATGTTAGGTTGTAGAAATAGTCATCTCACACATATTTCAATAACTCATACTCATAGACATAGTTTGATGTAAAGATAGACCTGTTAATGTTGACAACAAACAATGAAGGTTTTCTTTTTTTTGAATAGGTTTCACCCCAGTCCTCTTCCCAATCTCCTTGGCCTTTCCAGCTACCACAGTCCTTCTCAGAACAACCTTCTTTCTTGTAGCCCAAATCATTAAATGCTGGTTTTAATGGAGATGGCTCTTCCGCAACATAAGCAATGAGAGTTTCTTTGTGATTCCAGGAAACTCCCTCAAACCTTTAAGAATAATTCAATTTTCAAGTAGCAGTTTAAAAAAAGGAAGTAACACTGTCAATTGTAACACCCAACAATATGCTATCAAAATAAATATTAGGTAGTCAGGTAGAACAATGAACTCGGGCTTCTAAGTCACAAAAACATGTAAGGTATTACCATCCATCAGTATATAGCGAGCCATGAACAGATTGTGGAATATGAATCTCCTTCTCCAACAGAGACGGACCCCATATTTCAAGCTGTGTAGGGGATTCTTTTTCTTTATTCCGAACCACAAGAAGCTTTGAACCTGATGGTGATGGGACAATTGTGGACACACCAGTCATTTCTATAGGAAAGGGGGTCCACTGGAAATCCACTGACTGTTTACTTGTCTTTGAAACATGAGATGATAGAATAACTGTCCGTTTTTTGTTAGCCAACAGATTCACTTGCCCAGTAGAAAACATTGCCCTAGAACAGTTTGCTGCAGTCACAGAAACAAAGGCCAAAATAATCTTGGAGAAAGAAACAAAGGCCAGAATAGATACAAACAATAGCATTGACTTCTGCAATCATTCAGAACATGGGTAGAGGTAAGAGTTGTAAAGGTCAAAAGTCCATACCACCATCAGACTTGAAAATCCATGCCTTGTCAATGCTAGGGATATTACTAAATTCTTGAAGCAATTTAGCCTGAGAAGCATATTCTGCTTCAATTGTTGCATCTATTCCCAGAGGCATTTCCTTCTCTGAGACAGCCCCAGGCACTTGCATAGCTGATGAGGTAGATAACGCCTGACTAATGTTACGAAATGAAGATAATAAACCAGCAAAATATCAACTTCTTGAATGGAAAACAAATCCAAAGCACTTGAGAAAAAAAAAAAAGGCAAAAGTAAGGCTTTCAAGGAGCAATTAACTTCTAAAATTATCGGCGTGTTTTTCAGTTATCCACAATATTGATTACCAAAAACACAAAGAGGAACCAATTTACACTAGGTTGCTCTTAGCAGATAAGGTGAATCAACGCTGATTTACATGAAATACTTTTAAGTAGAATTTTTCATAAAAACCAACAAAAACTATTATACTGTCAGAGATGCAATTAAATATTCTTAAATCGCTACCCAAATACACAAACACTACAGTGACAACCATTGTGAAGCAATGATATCTTGCACACTTTGCCACATAGTTGTATGACAGATGGATCTAAAACAAGTTAGAAGCAAAATGACCGCAATTCAAATTTAAAACATAGAATTGGGCATTTACGTTTTAAGAACTAGCATACAATATTACAATCTATAGAAGCTCTTGAGAATTTCTACGAAATAATACGGGAAAAAAATATAAAAGCAGACAAATAGAAGGGGGAGAAGAAGATCAAGCATCTAAAATCTCCAAAACCAACAATATTGGGCTTATGAATATTCAAGGACTGGCTTAAAAAAAAAACGTGGAAACACTGGCAATGTAGAGAAAGAGAGATTGAAAACCAGTAGGCATCTGAAAGCCGATAACAGAGAGAGAGAGTAGCGGGGTTCTTACGCGGGACTATAGAAGAATTTGAGAGAAGCGGAGCGGACTGAGGATTTGGGGCGGAAGGATGAGGAGGAAAACTGGAGGCCGTATAAATGGGGGGTGGCAGGCAACACGCTGGCCATTGGCATCTAGGCATCTACGGTCAGATCATCCCTGCCAAGATTCGGTACTTTATACTCCTCCGCGGATCATTGTAAAGTCCGATGTTCCTTTTTTTTTTTTGGTACATAAAATAGGTGACGAGGGGGAACCAAGCGGAATTTAGGTCGCCATTTGCGATACATGATAGGCTCATCGTTTCATGGTATGATCTGAAAATCCGTTGGCTAAGATTACCATGATCATCTTTTTAATTGGATTTCTTTGATCTCCAAATCTGCAGCAGGAGAATGCTGGGCCTAAATACATCATTGGACCACAGTCATCCTTTCTCCCTACAGGAACGTTGCTAGATTGAGCCAGTATGAATTCGGGCTAGATAAAGTACCGTTTCTTCGGCATGTAAAATAGTATTTCTATAAATCCCAAGAGGGTAAAAGCAATAATAGGATGAGCAGGCTGACTGATGTGTCTAAACTAGCTTTTTGAGTTTGGATAGACATTATGGATGATTTGTGGAATGATTTTCCAATATTATTGTGCCTTTGAATTGCTTGACTATTAAGGAAGTAAAGTTTGAATAGTCCAAGAAATGTGAGAGAAGCATTACTGAGCTGAAAAGAAGATTGATGTCACCTCTCATCCTCACTATATTTTCTGGGAGTAGAGCTTTTACCATATATAGCTAGGCTTCTAATGAGGGTCGACGATATGTCCTAATGCAGCATGATGAGTTCATGGCATATGGTTTTAGGCAATTAAAATCTTATGAACAAAAGTACTCTATAGAGATATGGACATAGATTTGGGGTTATTTGCATAAGTCTTTGGTCTTAAAATCTAGAGCATTATTTGTACTGTGAACACTATAAAATATTCTCTGAACAATGCATAAAATACATCTTTACTCAGAAAGAATTAAATATGAGGCAAAGGAGATTGCTAGTATTGCTAAAGAATTATAATTTATCAATTAACTATCATCCAAGAAAAAAAGCAGATGCTCTAAGTAAAAAATCTTTAGGTATTGGTTATATTAATCATTGTTGTTGTCGAATCCGGACTGAGGTAAGGAGTACAGCTCGGATAACCCTGAGGTCAATTGGAGGCAGGTTGACGCGTCGAATGCTGGGTTCCTTCGGAGATGCGATCAGAGACTTTTTGCAGGCAATAATATAAAAGGAGGAGAATTTCAATAGAATATGGTCTCTGTGAGTAATATTGCATGCATACTCACAGAAATATTACTCACAGAGTATGGTCTCTGTGAATAATATTGAAGTCCCTTAGGTTGTCCTTTTATATAAAGAAGCTCATTTTGTCGTTACCTAGTCTAATGTGGTGTGCGATGATGGCCAAATAATGACCGATAGTATGACCAAGGTATGGGTGCTAGTCTGTGTGGGCAGCAGGCGGCGCTGGTGGGGCGCAGACCGCGATGCTGCCATGACTATAAGCTATCAGAGGTATCAGTTGTTAGGATTATCAGTCCTTGTTAATATGTGCTGATTGTTATGGCTCCTTGGCTGATCAGCTTCTCAGCTAGGGCCGAAGAGCTCACTTCAGTTGGTTGGCTGCTCAGCTGGGGCCGAAGTTATTCTCCTTGGCTTATGTCGAGGTCAAGGGGGCAGGTCTGGCCATAGATCGAGGTGCCCAAAATTTTTTCCAACACATGCCCCCTTCTTTCAAGATCGAACTGCCTTCTGGTTTAGGCGATGGAAGTCAAATCATTACTTCGATTGAGGACGAGGCTTTCATCATGGGCAATAAATACGCCAATCTATCTTTTGGGGTACTCTTCGAGGCATCATTACTACAGCGATCTTGTGAATGATTTACAAGGGTGTACTAAATAGACATCTCAAGAATAACCTGCATATCACCCAATAATATCACTCTGTTGATTAAGGACATGTCCATACTTAAGCAGATGTGGATTCCCCGATTTTGATAGCCTACATCTTTAGGTCAATTAAGGCTCTAGGAGAGTCCTATTTAACAAGGAGAAAGGGCTTATAAAAAGTTTGCAGGATGCAATAAAAGGCTAAATTCGGTATAGTCATTGTAATAGAAGATCAGGGAAGAGAAGAACTAAGTTCTCATGACTTGGTTGTGTTGAGGAAGAAGAGAAAATGTAGTGCCAAGATCCGATGGAATGGAAGTATTGTTGTTTCTAGTCTTCAAGTTGGTGGAGGAAACAATGGAATGAACGAGATTATGGAAAGAAGTGCGTACAACCTAAATCATGAATTAACCTTTTTGGCTAAGTAAAACCTAAGACATATGATCGGAATTAGGTTGGTTGAGAGGGTTTGCAATTGTTAGGTATTATGAACTAAACTACTTCCTTGAGTAAGACTCTAAACCTAAACTAGAATATTCTATTAGATTCTTATGAATAATTCAAGAAGGTGCCTGGATAGATCTCTTAAGAACAACCAACATATCACCAAAGAGTCTCATTCTATTGAATGGGGACTTGTGCATTGAAAATGTTGGCAAATCTGGATTCCAACCGGTTTTGACATCCATATTTGGGTTTCTTCATGATTTGGAAGGATACTATTTTGATATCTCATGCGTGTTGTTGTTTGTGGGTTTTCCATTTGAAATTTTATGTATAATTCAAATAATTGTGATTTGTACAATAGTATTTGTATTTTTCTGGACTATGTTTATGGTCATCTATATACATAGTAGCTTTTCTTTTTCTAGAGAAAAGGAAGGGAAACCTTTCCATTTCATCAAAGAAATGCAATAAACTACATCAAACAAAGGAGGTGATCTTCCAAATCCTTTTTTACTCGCTAGCTCTTGTATAATGGAATGTTTGGTGTACAATGGAGGAGAAAGGGTATGTTACCAAGTTTGCAAATAGAATAGAAAGGCTTGACATTTAATTCCAAATCATGCTAGGAAGAGGATGGGGAAGAAGAGCTCCAACTCTCATTGCTTAATTGCATTTGAAGAAAAGAAAAAAAAAAGTGCCAAGATTTATTGGCACTCATAGGGTCCCAACCCAGCATATAGGCAAAGGATGAAAGGATGAAAAGAGTTGTGACCTAAACTACAAATCATATGCTTCTTTGGTTGAGCTGAAATAGTCAGTTGTCGATTCCACTGCTTAAATAGTTATTTTATTGTGCTACAAAAGTTTAAACCCAAATCTATAGTTTTGCCATAGCCTTTAATCAAACCCACTTTAAATACAAAACCTTTAGTGAACCCAATGCCAAACCATATTAGCCACATCTAGAGCCATTCCTTAACCACACTTGACATTTCTAAGACTAAATCCTATCTTGATTGATTCACATTGTACGTATTTGAGTGTTAACAAGTAAATTAGATGCAAATTACCCATATTATGACCATACTTAACTTGTTATAAAGAAGAAAAACCCTAGTCATCCCAAAAAAGAACATAGGCAAGAATATTATGTAATATATATAATCGAAGTTTCATGTATAAATAAGTCTGTTCATCACTAATGCAATAAGATTTTGTGTGTATTTTAGGAACTTAAATCTAACTATGACCAATTTAAGTGATATATCTAATTCAGGTCTAAACAAGGATAATATACAAGGAGTAATATCATGATGGTGCTACCTTGATTGTATTAACTTGTTATACAATCAAGTTTATCTTTCATGTTATAGTCTAAAGTAATATGTCCAACTAAAACTTAGACATATCAAGGTTTCAATAAAACTGATACTCCATTATAAAGAAACCCCATTGAAACTATTATTAACCGTTGTAATAGTTACGATCACTGTTAGTTATTTTGTGATTTAGAATTATTCAATATTAAAATAATAATACTATAATAGTTTTTTAATGGCTTATAGCGAAAATAATGGATGACTAATGATGTTATTGTCCAAGTCAATTCATTTATTAAAAGATTAGTAAATGTGGCACAAACTTTTTCGGAAGAAAATTGGCAAAAGTTGAATTTCAAATTGCTACATAAGTATTTTATTTAAGAAACAATACAATTACAACTAACCATCAATGTTCATTATATAATGGTTGTTATAATGGAATAATGGTCAAATAACAGCCATTAATCAAATGATTATTATTTATCTTAATATTATATGCAAATGTTTTAATTCTCCAACTTTTGAATTCCCATAGTGACCCTAACTTAACTTTTATTTTGTTCGTGTCTCTTTCTAATCCTTATTAGCAATTATAATCCAACACAAACTACATGCAAGGATTACTAAAGATCATTTACAATATTTAATAGTATCAAGCTACTTTTTTCGCCTAATATTCTACTATTTATTTAATTATAGTTATGATCTTATTGCTATAAGGTTAAGAGTCCTATTAATTGCTTGGACTATAGGAAGCCAGGTGGGAATTCTAGACCCCACAATCCAAATGTCGACGAGGGAGAAACTTAGTGATCTACTATACCTTCCACTTCTTCTCAAAATGCTACAAGATCAGTAATCTAAACGACGACAAGAAAGAAACTTCACAAACATATATGAATAGTAGCTTTGATTTTGTATGTGTTGTTTTCCTTGACTGTCATTATTGTTAGATTTTTATTAAATAATAATTAAAAGTTTTCATACTTAAAACATATATATTATGTATATATGTTAAGAAGGGAGTGTGGTGTGGATGGTTGGTGTGCCCGCTTGAGGTGCTTGAGGTAGGTAGTTCGAATCTCTGTTCCCTTCTTTTTTAAATCTCTCATATGGAGGATTTATTTACGTGAAGGCTCGGTTCTGTGCTTGTGCTCGTCCGACCCGACGGTCTTTGCGCTCGAGCCTGTGCTCGCTCGGCCCTGCTCGTCCGAGATTACTTGCGCCTCACAGGCCCTGCTCGTCCAAGGTTCCTTGTGCCTGTGCAACCAGAGGTTCTTTGCGCATGTGCCCTGCTCGTCCGAGTTTCCTTGCGCTCGTGCCTCTGCTCGTCGGCCCTACTCGTCCGAGGTTCCTTGCACCTGTGCGACCCAGAGCTGAGGTCGTCCAAGAGACTGAGGCCCTGCTCGTCCGAGGTTTCTTGTGCCTGTGCTCGTCCGAGGTGCCGAGGTTGAGGTCGGACCACAGGTGCAATGAGCCCAGAGGAGCCGAGGTCGGACAACAGGTGCGATGAGCCAAGAGGCGCATGAGTCGTGCTTCGCACCCTTAGCACGAGGAGCCACGTCGCTTCCTCGATAGCACCTCTTCGCAACCGACCTCGCATCCGCTGGCCATACTCCCAGTGTTTTTTCAAACTTTCTTACCGGTTTCGACCGTTGGATCGTTTTTTGGGTCGCGTCTGTCCCGAAGAAGTCTATAAATAGACCTCTTCGGATTAGACAGTATATAGAAAATTGAAAACGGAGAACTTCTATTCTTCCTGTTTGCTGTTTTTCTTTCAATCAATGGGCTTGCTGCATACTGATTCTGGGTTCGAAAGCTTCTTTGATCCGTGCAAATCATTGAGGCAGAAGGAACAGTGCGAGAGGCTGTTGTATCTCAGGAGTAGAACGCCATCCAAGCCTAGTGCACTGTAAGGCGGCGAAATCTACTTCAAGGAAAGTGACCAACATACCACGCCTCAGCATCTCGGGTTCCATTTTTCCACTTTCTCTATTTATTTTCTGTAAGCCTATTTCTGCCTATTATTTGTTGAAGTAGAGTATTATAGATTTAAAAATTTCTGGGACAGTATATTCCCAACATTCTTGAAGTAGATTTCTTCCTACATATAATAGGCTAGTACTTAGAGTTACCCCAATGGCCAATGCAAGTGACCCGGTTCCTCCTGAAAAATTTAATGGAAATAACTTTAAGCGTTGGAGACAGAAGATGGAAATCTTCTTAACCACACTTGGGTTATTTTCCATAATCTTTGACTCTCCTCCAAATGAGGAAGAGAATGAACCAGCTAGAACTTGTAATTTGGAGGAATTTAAGAAGAAAGACTACCTGTGTAGGGGAAGGATTCTGTCCTATCTTACTGATCCCCTTTTTGATGTCTACTGCACTTTTAAAACCTCCAAGGAGATTTGGGATGATCTTAATAAGAAATATGGTATCCAAGATGCCGGAATGGACAAGTATGCTGCTAGTCAATTCCTGTCTTATAAGATGGTTGACACCAAGCCCGTAGTTGACCAAGCCCATGAGTTAACAGTGATTTATCATGAGTTAGGCTTAAGGGGAATGGGAATAACTGAGAGCCTTCAAGTTGCTTGTACCATTGACAAGCTCCCACCTTCTTGGAAAGACTTTGGGTTATCCCTGAAATATAAAACCGAGGATATGACAATGAAAACTCTATTGTCTGCCATTAGGATCCAAGAACAACACCTTGAGAAAGATAATGAGCAACTCATGAATCCTGAGCTTCTTACCAAGGTGAACTTTGTAGAAAGCCAAAATAAGACCCATAAGTTCAAGAACTCCAAATTTGAAAAGGGTGGACCTAGAAACAAAAGAAAACCTATGAAGCCAAAATACCATATCAATAAGAATGATCGGAAGCCGATTTGCTACAATTGTGGGAAACTCGGTCATATGGCTCGAGTATGCCGGATGAAGAAGAAGAAGTATCAGAACTATGAACATGCGCCTTCTCAACCTGCAAATCCACAAACCAACATGGTGCTATCCAGTACTGATCCTACTAGTACTGATGATCGGTATGTAACTTTAAGTCCAGAATTAAATTTGGCAATTTGCTCTACCGATTGGTTAGTGGATACAGGTGCGAATGTTCATATGTGTACTGATCATACCCTTTTTACTACTTATCAGGTCCGGAGTGGCCTAACAGTAACTATGGGGAACTCCACCTCGGCACGAGTGCTTGGAACTGGAAAAGTACTTCTAAGGCTTACGTCTGGAAATGTGCTTACACTATTTAATGTGTACCATGTGCCCGATGGAAGGAGGAATCTGATCAGTGGATCTCTTCTAAATAGAAGTGGTTATTCTTTGTTATTTCAATCTAAGAAAGTGATTATAACAAAGAATGGAACATTTGTAGGCAAAGGTTATGAGTGTGATGGCTTGTATGTAATAAATAATGTATCTTTGGATTTTTCTTCTAATAATAATAATAAAATTGTGCTTTCAATATGTTCTTCATCTCTTTGGCATGCTAGATTAGGACATGTGAATAATAATACTATTAAAAGAATGATTAGCTCTGGTTTATTATCTAATGTTTCATTAAATGAAAAGGAAAGGTGCCAAATTTGTGTTCAATCTAAACAACCTAGAAAACCATTTAAAATAGTAAATAGAAATTTAACTTTATTAGAATTAATACATTCAGATGTATGTGATCTAAATGGAACTTTGACTAAAGGGGGTAGAAGGTATTTCATTACCTTCATAGATGATTATTCTAAGTATTGTCAAGTTTATTTAATGAAATCTAAAGATGAAGCATTTGAGATGTTTAAGACTTATAAATCTTTAGTAGAAAATCAACTTGACAAGAGAATAAAGATTCTCAGGTCAGACAGAGGAGGAGAATACACCTCTAATGACTTGAATGAATTCTGTAGAGTTAATGGAATTCTACATGAAGTTACACCTCCCTATTCACCTCAGTCTAATGGAGTGGCTGAAAGGAAAAATAGGACTCTGCAAGATATGGTAAGATCTTTGCTTGCCAACTCAAGTTTACCTGAGGTTTGGTGGGGGGAAGCAATGCTTACTGCATATTTCCTGCTTAATAGGGTTCCATTTAAAGGTTCTAATGAATCTCCTTATGAACTTTGGAAAGGAGGAAAACCTAACCTAAACTTTGTAAAAGTTTGGGGTTGTTTGGCTAAGGTTAATATTCCTTTAATCAAGAAAAGAAAATTAGGACCTAATACTTTTGATGCTGTGTTTCTTGGTTATTCTCTTAATAGTGTTACTTATAGGTTCTTAGTCATTAGTTCTGATATTAATGGCATAGAAAAGAATACTATAATTGAATCTAAAGATGCTTCTTTCTTTGAAGATATTTTTCCATTTAAGGATAAAATAGAAAAGCATGTAATAAATAGATCTAATGATGCATCTTGTAGTTCGCCATCTAATTCTCTAATTATTCCTAATAATGAAAATGAAAATGAACTTAATGATATTAATGAACTTGGTAAAGGGAAAAGAATTAGGAAAAAGAAAGATTTTGGATCTGATTTCTATACTTTTATGGTTGAAGATGATCCTAAAACTTATAAAGATGCTATGAACTCATTAGATTCTATGTTTTGGAAGGAAGCTATTAATAGTGAAATGAATTCACTTATGACTAATAAAACATGGTTTTTAACTGACTTACCACCTGGTAGTAAGGCTATAGGTTGTAAATGGATATTTAAGAAGAAATTAAGACCTGATGGTTCTATTGAAAAATATAAAGCAAGATTAGTTGCTAAGGGCTTTTCTCAGAAAGAGGGTATTGACTACTTTGATACATATTCTCCTGTGACTAGGATAACCACAATTCGTACTTTAATTGCACTGGCTTCAATCCATAATTTGATAATTCATCAAATGGATGTCAAGACTGCCTTCCTTCATGGTGATTTAGAGGAAGAGATCTATATGGATCAGCCAGAGGGATATGTGGCTCAAGGACAGGAAAGAAAAGTTTGTAGGTTAGTCAAATCCCTCTATGGTTTAAAACAAGCTCCTAAGCAATGGCATAGGAAATTTGATAAAATAATTGTTTCTTATGGCTTTAAAGCAAATGAATCAGATAAGTGCTTATATTCAAAGTTAGAAAATGATTCATGTATTATCTTGTGTTTATATGTTGATGATATTTTAATTTTTGGTACTGATATGAATATGGTGACTGATATCAAAACTTTCTTGTCTAATAATTTTGATATGAAAGATTTAGGTCAGGCAGAGGTAATTCTTGGTAACAGGATTACCAGAATACCTGATGGTATAATTTTTGATCAATCACAATATATTGAGAAAATATTGAAGAAATTTGATAAGTACAACTGTAAACCAGTGAGTACACCTTATGAGCATGGTTTGAACTTGAAGTGCAATAAAGGTGATCCAGTGGCCCAAGAGAAATATGCTCAAATTATTGGGACACTGATGTATGTTGCAAATACAAGTAGACCTGACATTTCTTATGCTATAGGAAAGCTCAGTAGGTTTAATAGTTGCCCTAGTCTTAGTCACTGGGAAGCACTGGATAGAGTACTTAGATACTTGAGAGGTACAATATATTATGGTTTACATTACTCAAGATTTTCCACTGTACTTGAAGGATACAGTGATGCTAGTTGGATCACTGATTCAGTGAATCGAAAAGGAACTAGTGGATACATATTCATGTTGGGTGGTGCAGCTGTTGCTTGGAGATCATCCAAACAAACTGTGATCACAAGATCCACTATGGAGGCTGAGATTGTAGCCTTAGATTCTGCAAGTCAAGAAGCAGAATGGTTTAAGAATCTTATGTCTGAAATACCTATTATGGAAAAGCCTATACCTGCTATCTCTTTGTTATGTGATAATGAAGCTGCAATTAATACTTGTAGAAATACTGAGTATAACAAGAGAAACAGAAGACACATTAGTGTGAGACATAAGACTATTAGATACCTAATTAAAAATGGTATCATAACTTTGGAATTTGTTGGATCTAAAGATAACCTAGCAGATCCTTTAACTAAAGGACTGGCTAGAAGCAAAGTCATAGAAACATCAAAGGGGATGGGACTGAAACCCATAAGGAATCATTGATAATGGCAACCCAACCTTTTCTGACTGGAGATCCCAAGACGAAAGGTTCAACGGGAAAAACAAGTTGTTTAATGATTAGTTAGCACTATAATAAAATGACTTTATGTCATTTGGTCTCTTCCTGTGATGTGAGTGCTAAATACAGCAGAGGTATACGGAAGAGTTTAAAACTCTGAATGAGTCCGAGACTATGGCAAGGTGCTGTGCTGCGAGCACCCTTAGAGGACTCACCTATGTGAGTGTGACTGTGTGGCCGCAGTCTATGGGGATAAGGGTTTAACCCCTAGAGCACTCATGAAACTGAGATATTGGCGCATAAGGCCAGAAAAAGCACCACCTATAATGAACCCAGTATTTGCATTTGTCATGGGTGAAGTATATAGAAATCTGAACCAAAGGATTTGGTTCAAAGCTTTTTAGCTACCACTATACCTTTCAGATGAAAATATACTTTCACTAGGTAAAGGTTCAAAGCCGCAAGCTACCTTTATTGAAGTCGTGACATAAACAAGCCCAGTTTGACTATTTTTTATTTTATATAGTTTTTGAAAACATTTTAATCAGGTGGGGGAATGTTAGATTTTTATTAAATAATAATTAAAAGTTTTCATACTTAAAACATATATATTATGTATATATGTTAAGAAGGGAATGTGGTGTGGATGGTTGGTGTGCCCGCTTGAGGTGCTTGAGGTAGGTGGTTCGAATCTCTGTTCCCTCCTTTTTTAAATCTCTCATATGGAGGATTTATTTACGTGAAGGCTCGGTTCTGTGCCTGTGCTCGTCCGACCCGACGGTCTTTGCGCTCGAGCCTGTGCTCGCTCGGCCCTGCTCGTCCGAGGTTACTTGCGCCTCACAGGCCCTGCTCGTCCAAGGTTCCTTGTGCCTGTGCGACCAGAGGTTCTTTGCGCATGTGCCCTGCTCGTCCGAGTTTCCTTGCGCTCGTGCCTCTGCTCGTCGGCCCTGCTCGTCCGAGGTTCCTTGCACCTGTGCGACCCAGAGCTGAGGTCGTCCAAGAGACTGAGGCCCTGCTCGTCCGAGGTTCTTTGTGCCTGTGCTCGTCCGAGGTGCCGAGGTTGAGGTCGGACCACAGGTGCAATGAGCCCAGAGGAGCCGAGGTCGGACAACAGGTGCGATGAGCCAAGAGGCGCATGAGTCGTGCTTCGCACCCTTAGCACGAGGAGCTACGTCGCTTCCTCGATAGCACCTCTTCGCAACCGACCTCGCATCTGCTGGCCATACTCCCAGTGTTTTTTCAAACTTTCTTACCGGTTTCGACCGTTGGATCGTTTTTTGGGTCGCGTCTGTCCCGAAGAAGTCTATAAATAGACCTCTTCGGATTAGACAGTATATAGAAAATTGAAAACGGAGAACTTCTATTCTTCCTGTTTGCTGTTTTTCTTTCAATCAACGGGCTTGCTGCATACTGATTCTGGGTTCGAAAGCTTCTTTGATCCGTGCAAATCATTGAGGCAGAAGGAACAGTGCGAGAGGCTGTTGTATCTCAGGAGTAGAACGCCATCCAAGCCTAGTGCACTGTAAGGCGGCGAAATCTACTTCAAGGAAAGTGACCAACATACCACGCCTCAGCATCTCGGGTTCCATTTTTCCACTTTCTCTATTTATTTTCTGTAAGCCTATTTCTGCCTATTATTTGTTGAAGTAGAGTATTATAGATTTAAAAATTTCTGGGACAGTATATTCCCAACAATTATTTGATAGATATAGAGGTTAACGCTTGTGAGTACACACTTGTAAGATCATTAAGATGGTCTTTCCTTCACATCCCTCAAAAATATTTGATACTATTTTCACATCAAGTTTTGAAAATATCTCTTTACTCCTTCTAACTACTTTATGTTGATTATATTTTTTGTGTAATATTTATTATGAGGATTTCTTTTCTTTGTTTCGACTTCAACCTTTAAGCAATCATAAATCATGATTTGTTGTTTGTAAATTGTTCAATAAATTCAAGATTAGAATTATGTTGATTTAACCATGAAAGCATCTCTTTTATCATTTTCTTAAAAATTACTCATCATTTCCCGAGTAAATTATACTACTATTTAAAAAAAATAATGCATTTTTGCACTTATCATAACCAAAATCTTTGTTATTGCTATGCTGTCAAGCTTGTTAATAAATTATAATTTGAAATTTGTTGATGCACTAGTGGAGTGATTTACAGGCCATACAAAAGTAGTACTCTCTAAATAAAAAAAAAAAAAATACTGAGTCCAACTCCACGAATCGTTTTCCTTTTTTCTCCTTTCTTTTACAATGGGTCGAAGTCCAGCCCTAAAAAGAGGTTGCGCTGAAAGTAACCATCCTTAAATTTTCTCCTCTCGGAGACGAGGCAGTGAAACAAAGCCGTTTTCCTTTCCTTTCGGATTACACAAGAAGGCACCCATCCATGACCACCTCCCTCGGAGCCGCCCCGAAGCTCCCCTTCTCTCCCTCCACCCTCCACACCCTCGCCAGAAGGCTCCCTGTCTCCCCCTTTCTCCTATCCCCTAAACCCTTCTCCTCTCGAGCCCTCGGCTTCGGTTTTCCTCTTCCTCCACGCTTGCGCTCTTCTTCTTCTTCTTCTTCCCTTCTCCCCCGTCGTCGCTTGGCCGCGCGCGCCGGCACCGGCGCCGACAACGGAGCCGCAGGGGAGCCCCGGCGCTATGATTTTGATCTCTTCACCGTTGGCGCTGGCAGCGGCGGGGTCCGGGCCTCGCGCTTCGCCGCCAACTATGGTGCTTCCGTGGCCATTTGCGAGCTCCCCTTCGCCACGATATCTTCCGACCTTGCTGGCGGTGTCGGAGGAACGTAAGAATTCTTTTCCCTTCTTGCGGTCCCTTTTATTTCTGATAAATATGATTTCGTTCTTTACTTTTTTTTATTTTCAAAGTTTTGGAAATGGGTTTTGATTGTTTTTTTTTCGAGAGAATTTTTGAATTTTTTTTAAGGATAAGATGCAGTTGATGTGTCGTTTCTTATTGGTTAAATTATTTATTTCTTTTGTTTACAAGAAGTGCAGTGTGAATGTTTAAGGAATAACATTAGGTTCTGGGTCAAAACTTGAATATTGTGAGGTTTTTTTGATTTTTATTAGGAAGTTCCTGAGTAGGTAAGATTACGTTGTTATTCTAGTTTGGGAATTAAGAATGTCTCATACTGAAGTACTATAGATGGTTATTTGCAACTTTTCTCTGAGAGTTAAAGAATTGGAGAGCAAGCAATAATTGGAGAGTGTTTGCGAAC